>NC_139834.1:18734987-18767487 GCF_963691815.1 Echiichthys vipera | reverse complement strand
ATGAGCTTCTGTGACAATGGTTTAATGAGTTTCTGCAAGAGTGACATTTAGCTAAGAAATTGTCTATGCATAACGAGTCAAGTGAGCTCCTTCAGAGCGTCACCCCTAGGTCTCCGATGAAAAAAATATGTTTGTCTTTCCTTTTTTTTAGTCTCAGCACACAATTGACATACGACTCTTAATGTTTTTTGTGGCGCCTTGCTGAGAATAAGCCATTTCAATGCCGGGGCTCGCCTCCCTACGATTTGTGCCAACTCTGAGGAAATTCCCTTCATGCTAGCCTAAGATATATGAGATAATGAGATAATGATACGGACAGAGGGAGAACCTGAAAACAAGAAAAAAGAGCAAAGAGAAAACTCCTGACCCCTCTTTGGTTCATGGACAAGGCCATAGTCCTACATCGGATGACAAATGGAGGCAGAACAGGGTGATGATACTGAAAGCACTCACCGTTTGATGCAGTGAAATCAATGGCCACTGTGAAGTGAATCTGAGTCCTGAAACAGATGAAGGGGGGAAGGACGCTGTTAACAGTAGAGAAGCAGAAAAACTCAGCGCTGCGGTTTAATGAGGCTCTCCCTGGTGTCGCTGTGTTCTCTGCTCTACCTCTCATTTGAGAAGAGGTGTAACAAAACGAAACCCAAAACAGTGTCGATAATACACCTTTAGCGTCTGGGCAACGTAGGATCTAGGCAGGTTCCTATTATTCACTTTCACAAAACAGACAGAGCATAAATGTGCTTTTGGTCAAACAGCATCCAAAGCACCGTTCGGTTTATTATCAGGAGAGCAGCAAAGTCAAAACCACAAACACATCCCACACGAACCCTGAAAAACGAATAAATTCAAAGTAATTTCACAAATGGTCACATAATGCGTTGCTGCCGCTGGTTGAATGATTTTACTGAACATCACACTGAGGAAAGATATGATTATTTATATGGCACAAAATAATCCTAATCCTCATTAGCTGTTTTGACGATTTACCAAATGTTTTAAGATAAAGCATTTACACAATCGTGTATACTATGCACCTAATTGTCCATTTCAGTCACGTTAATGTTTATTACCTCCGCCAAGGAGATCTTGTTTGCAGCTGGATTTGTCTGTTAATTTGTCTATTTATTTGTCTGTTTGTCAGCAGGATAATGGACAAACTGCTGGCACCATGGGCCAGGGGAACCCGTTGGAAGCACGGGGTGGAAACACACATTATTTCTCACTTTTTTTAAACATCGCAACAAAGAGCATTTGCGCAGCATCCATGTGGTGGTGGAATAATCAGAAAAATTATTTCCTGACTGGGAAAATTCACATTGCATCTACAGTCTGTAACTAGAACAATGCTAACTAGAAGGGCACTCAGAGAGCGCAGACTTCCGAGTGCCCTGCTATCATTGTTATATCGTTATCATTGTTATCACCACTATTGTCTTCATTCCACTGTATTGAATGGTTGCAACAGGATAATCAATAATAAATGTGAGATCTTCCGTTCACTGCATCAATATGAAAAAAGCAGCCTCACAAAATGTCCAAAGACTACTGGATAGTTTTTATTCATGAGGCCATAATGATAGCCAAAACCTTTAAAATAACTAAACATGGTCTAACCAGTCTCTGTTGGATTTTCCTGTTTCCCCAGTGAGACAAACGAAGAGCGAAAGAGAAGGAGAGCTCAGATCAAAGTGTGTGCTCTTTCTTTGTGATTAACATTGATTGCCTTTTCTGACTTCACCTCCATTCAAAAAATTCCCACAGGCGCAGTATCTGCGATAATGGCCACTTCCTCCTGGGGAGTCTCTGACCCCAGCTCATTAATCAGCATTGAGCTGGACTGCTCAGCTGACAAAGGGGAATTGTTGCAATGGCATGCTGCCTCAATTTGAAAGCCTCTGCTGATTTCTTTGGTTATTTCTGAATGTTTGGTTAGAAAGGTGGGGAGTTAGTGTTATGGCAGAGTGCAGGACAGTAAAAATGGTCACACAGGAACTGTCAGTAATGCTGCCAATTACAGTTGGTCATCAGAGCATTACCTGGAAGTTCATCCTCTGACATTAGCCGCTACACTCTGCAGTAAGTGGGAGTAACTACAGCAAGGTCCATTACTGTTTTATCTGACAAACACAGCATCCACCAGTGTCACATTTATAGCATTAATACCCTAAACCCATTTACAACGCCCAATCCTTCAAATATTAAATGTATATAAAAAATAAACATATAGTAACAAGATAAAACATAAAAACCTACAACATACTCTATACATGTTCTACAAACTTACAATAAAAGAACCTAAAATAGTAATTTACAGCCACAGACTAAAATAACCAGATTATTTTCCATAACTACAATCTTCTGATGCACAGTGGAGATTTGTTCAATGGCTGAGCTCATAAATAGTTTGAGACTAAATCGATATGGACTGAGGTTGACAGAAGCTGCAGTGTTGTCTGTTATCTAGGTCTTAGACCAGTAGCTGGTCTTGTTGTTTGTTTTTTTTAAATCCCTGCTATCCTCAAATCTATAGTCCTTGAGAGCGGTCATCTTTCAATTTTCAGACTCTTGTGAGTGACGTATTGCTCTGTGAACAACTGAATGTACCGCCATCTGTTCCTATATTTGATCAGGCCTTCATAAATCTGACACCAGACTCTAAATGGACTCTCAAAACCTGATTTAGAACAAATCCGTCAGTACAAAAATTCCCTATAGGCTTCAGTTTGTCCTTTCACATCATCACTAACTCACTCAGTTTTGTCCATAGCTGAAATGACAGCTCCTCAACTAGCGTGTCGATCACCTCGAATTACTGCAATAGTTTAAAATGTGTACAAATATATCATTGTGATGACTTTCCCCTTCCAGTTAGACAAACACCATATGGCAGGAGTCTTTGTAATGTGAAATCCCTGACGTCTTGGCAATCTGGGGTAGCTAGGATATTGTATGTAATGTAAAACATTGTGGCAAAGAATGCAGTCACAGTACACCTACATTTTCATCAGTATGTGCTGTAAAATGGCCCACCCAGACTGCATCCACGAGCAGACTGGCACAGGACTATAATGAAATGCAGGCCGATATACAAAGGTTGTTGGTTTGGTTTCAGACATGGGGGGCAATATAAAGTACAGGTGGCCCGATGGGAGAAAAAACAATGTCAGAATGAAACACTTTCAACATCAATATCATCTCTTTTTTGTGTTTTTGCAAAGTGAACAGATAGCAAACCAGCATGCATGCATTAAAACATGAAGTGGCAGAATAATGAAGAAACATCTCCCTATTTTAAAGAGTCAGTGAATATAAAAGGGCAGTAAAAAGAACAAGATGAGAAAAAGAAAATAGTGTAAAAAAAAAGAAATACCACTATGCTGTTGACCACAAAGCAAACCTAATTTAATTGGAAAAATGGATCGTTTTCTCCCATTTCATGGCAACAAGATATTTTGGGATGAAACTATTAAACCTTAATAAGATCTCCACACAACAGAGACTCCACACATGCCATTACACAGCTGATCTCACTGCAGATTTAATTTAGAAAGAAACATTTCAACCTACGAAGGAAAAAATATGAATCTTTCATTAGCCTCTCAGAATCAGAGCAGCATGTGGCTTCTGGACTTTAAATCAACACCTATGTTTGACTAAATCTCTGCCCCAATTGAATGTTAATGACAATTTATGAAAAGCCAATTCACTGTGAAACCAGTCAGGATGCAACGGTGTGTCTGAAGGAATTGCTTTTTTACCCTCCACTTCAGGAAATCATCTAAAATGCATCAAGTTAGTTACCACCTGGTAGAAAGGGAGCAATCGGTAAAACATTTATGAAAGTAGAAAAATTGATAGAGGAAATCTGAAAGATCAAATTTGGGTCTTTGGATACAGCCTGATGCAGGCATCGGCTCATGTTTCTCATCATCTCTCTGAATGGCAGGCTGTCAGACATTCGGGTTTCTTTAGCTTTTTTCCTGTTGTTTTTCTACATTTACATGATTTGAAAAAGAAGAAGCCGTCTCTTTCACCCAGCTACAGCAGTATGGATGCCAAACCAAAAATAGGCGATCCACTGGACAAACACAGACTGTGCCTGAACCCATAAATTGCAAATTGTGTTATTGCAGAATATATTTTGTCTAGAAGCTTTCCTAGTGCACATCAATTTTCAGTTTAAGTAAGACATGTTTTTTCAAGATGTCGGTGTAAAATTAGGACATAACAAAATGAGTCATTACATTAAAAAGAATGTGTTTTTTGAGTGATTTGTTGGACTATGTGTTCACTAAGACAGCTAACATTTGATTTTGCTGTCTTGGTGATAGTGTGAGCTGCTTGTTTTCTCGAATGCTATCCAGCCAATTAAAACAGCATCTGGTGATGAGATGAAATATACATTTAATCTTCATTGGCCCATTTTCAGCACCAACTGTATGTTTTGCCGTCCCAGTGGATCAAATCTTTTTGTTTCTAATGAGCTTTTGTGAGTTTTTCTCATCTTCAACTTAAGGGCTAAGGTTGTGGGGATGTAGTTTATTTTCATTACAGGGGTGTTATAAAGCCCTTTAAGACATAAACAGTTATTAAGGGTTATACAAATAAATCTGACCTATCTTGATTAATGTTCAGTGGAGAATAGTCTCTAAAGACTAAAAATACTTTAAAGTTGCCTAAAGATTTTCCAGTTTAATTGACCAAAACAGCAGCTACTTTTCCTGAACTCTTCAGTTAAAGTCTGCCGTTTCATTTCCCATGGATACAGTTGATCTGATCCAATCATGAATAAGCAGCACACTCATTGTTTCATCTCTCTACTGCCAGCACTAGTATTCTTGTTCTTCATTAGTCTGTCACACTATCTGCTCAGAGAAACTGATGCTTTTATTTTGCGGTCTATACTTGATAAATCAGGTTATTTAAGTTTGTGGAGATTTGACGCAGTGAAATTATATATAGTTGCAGTTGTGTCCCAAAGGTTTTGGCTTGTATATCTAAAATATTCATATAAAAGATATGGGGTGGCCTACAAAGAACAGAGTGTTCTAGCGAGCTGCTGCCTCATAACATAGACATCCAAAGAAGGAGAGGAGGGAAGCCACCACTATAAATCAGATGCAATCCATATATTTAGAATTATATGAATCAATGTTTCAGCTCATAGAGGTCTCCTGCAGTAAAAAGCCTGGACACATCTGAACTGATATGCAAATTGAAACTGTTAGGGAGGAATTTGTGGTGATGCCGGTGAAGAAGAAGAAGAAGTACCAGAGTCCTGGATGTCTTAAGCGTTTTATTTGTACTTGATCAAGTAGAACAGAGGAGTTGTCAACACAAATAAGTGCGTGAGGGTCCAATGGCAAAGCTCAGATTCTTATACTTGAAAGGTGGACTGAGAAAGCAAAGGGGAGATAAGTTAACATCCAGTTGGCTCTAGTGCATTAACATTAAATTAAGGATTCACACCAGCTAAGAAACAAAAGTCCCCCCCCACCTGAGTTCACTGCTGGGTACCACTGACATAATGTCGGATCATGAAGAAGATGATATGTGCCGTACTAATGATTAATTGATGTCCTCCGACATCACCAAATATCTTAAAGGACAGGAAAAGGATGCAACACAGTGATTTTGTGTGTCATCAGTCGCAGCATTGCCATTCCTGTTTACAACCACTAGTGGACATCATCAGGAAACTGCCTCAACACTCACATTTCTCAGGACTCACACTGGCATCACGTTTTTAAAGCTCTGGGGGGCCTTTTGGTGTTAGATTTAGTAAAAGAATGGGTTGGATAACTATGACAAAGTGAATGAAGGTAGGGTTTAATTAACAATGATAAAATAAATCACTGAAATTATAATGAATTATAATAAATGTGAGTACATTTTTTAATTGAAAAAGTAGTGATAATCTGGGTAATTACCATAATGAGTAAAAGTTAATGTTGCCTTAAATCTCCGGCACGTAGAGTATTTACTTCAATATGTCATTCTCAAATTAATTTTAACAGCAGAGTCTAATGGCCACAATAAATACTCTGGCTCAGAGTCAATTTAGCACAAAAGAACAGAGTGACCGAGTGCTTCAAGAACACAAAAGGGAGAGACAGAGATATACTTGACTTACAGCACAAAGAGACCAGCAGATAAAACTAATGCCTGGCCCACACTTAAAGATTTTTCAGATCCTAACAGATACTGAAAATGTCTGAGACCCAACACATAATGATGACATGTAATGATGAATTTAGAGGCTTTGTTCTTAAAGTGTGTTGAGAGCAAGGACTTGGCCTAAACAGCATGCCATACACTGCAACCAGAGTCCGAACTCTCAAAACCACAATTTTTTCACAATCAAACGTGACTTCAGTTTAAAATAACATTTTTGCTCTACTTGAACAGAAAATTCACAAAGAAAAAAAATGTAAAAATGAGTAAAACTCATTGCAAACATTGAAGTTGGCAAGTATGAAATGTCATGATAGCAAGATTCAAAGTTGGGTTACAAACGGTAACATTAATATGAGAGTATGTTGTTATTATGCTATGCTATTATTCCGACATGACTGCGTCCTCGGCGTTCACCAGTCACAACAGGATGTTGGATCGTATATATTGAACATTGATATTTACGATTTGAAATTGTTGCAGCCAGGATGGACCTCTGAGTGGAAAAAAAACGTTCGTAACATACCTCACACAACAGGAAAATTAGCTGCCGAATGTGGGGAGGCAGAGGATCGGGCCCAAAACTGCCTTGATTCTAGGGGGATGTGTGGCCAGAGTAAGTTATATTGACTCTTTCTCTATCCCCTTTAACTGTCCTGTTTTTGATTAAATCTTCTGGGCAATTCTTATCTCTGCTGCTTCTTATGAGGCTTTTAATACACAAGGACTTCCATTTTTTAAGGTACTTTTGAAAGAAAACATTAGGGACGAAATGACAACAGAAGGCACAGAGTCTTTCATGATGATGATGATAATGATTTAAAACCGCAAGAGATAATATCAAAACACAGATGCTGGAGCAATTTTCTTTCAGGGATTTCATTTTGTTTTTAAAATGCCTTGAATGTTTTTAAAGTAATGTTGAAGTAATCTTTGTCATCAGCCCCAAAGACCACACTGAAACCACACAAAAGAACCTGGTGAGTTTTTAACATGCCTAAATGTCTGTAACAAAACAAAGGGGGAACACTTTACACAATGCTTCACTCTCCATGCTGGGTCACATTAATTACTGTGGTAATCTCTCTCTCATTTCTGCCGAAATAGGTTCATGTGAAGATTACCACTTTTTATTAATACGATGAATAAAATCAAGTCAAGTAGACACTGAGATTGGACAAGTGGCTCTGTAATACCCTGCACAAGTGGAACAATCTGCAGAAGCTTGTAAAATTAGACAAATGTATCCCTTTTTATCAAGTTAAAGTGTTTCACAGCAGTGTGAAGCATGCGTGTTCCCTTGTGTTGATATCCTTGGTCTGTTTGTTGTAAAGTTGTTGATGTGTACTGTAACTTCCATGTGCTTGTATTGTTTAAATGTACTGTAATCAGGCTGTCCTCCAAAAAGAGAGCGTGCTTGGTTTAAATAAAGGTTTCAATCAATCAATCAATCAATCAAAAACCTGCTTCAAACAGATGGCTTTATAAAGTAGTACTGACTAAATCCTGACATTAAGTAACACATGAACGTCCTTCAACAACAGATTTAGCTGAAAATAACGTGAGCAGTCTTGGACAGATGCAGCACTTACATTTATTCTAACAGTAATTAGAATTAGACCTCAATCAGACTCCTGTCAGCACCATCAGAATAAAGTGGCTCTCAGTAGGATGTAGGTTGAACCTTTCACCACCAGTTAAAAGATGAACATTTGCCATATAAATACTTTTTTGATTACTTTCTATTTAAGGAAATTACAGTCCTCCTACACGTGTTCACCCACTTGGGTTAAGTCCAAGTTGTCCTCCTGGGAAGAGCCATGAATACACAATGTTTACTGGTATACTACTGAACAGAAGGCTCGCCTTCGGTGGGAGAACTCCTGCAGTAGTATATTCGAACAAGTACTTATTCCTGAATTTCCTCTCTGGGGATCAATAAACTATCTTTTCTCATCTTAAAATGTTCACTCCGGTGCTGGACTCCCTTGAAACCCCACCTCAAGGGGCTTATCCTAAATAAATGCATTTGCATAAAATAAATGGAAACACATGGAAAGTAACCAACAAGCACTTGAAACAGGCCCATCTTTGTTTTCTTTTGGTGGATTTAGAATTTTACAGTAAATATGTTTTTTGTCTGCTAATTGCTAAAAATCTGAACAGGATGGTTCCCCTATATTTCAAAAACAGGATTTTGCCATCGTAGGAAAAGCATAACAGACGACTCTTTATGTCGTGATATTTCTTTTGATGAAAGAGTTTCTGCAGATATTTATCGGTTCCAAAAAATGATTTCATATGTGAAAGAATAAATCTTATAAAATGGTACAATGTGGTCTTAAAACATATGTGAATAATTTGTTGTTTGTCTCATTTGAGACCGACTGATTACAAACATGTATTACTCCACTAGATATCTTATGTCCCACAGATTTGAGTGATTGATCATGAGTGTGTTACCTCTCACTTCTGTCTTTGAGCTTCCTCTCTTCCTAATGTCATGCATAAATATGTCTGTACCAAATTAAAGCAAAAACAATCATAAGAATACTGTTCTATATGTACATGCCCCAGTATCAGACAGTGCTCATATTTAGGTCGTGCAGAGCTTGGATAAGTGTTTATCTTGGGTTTTGTGAATATGAAATGATAAGATGTTAAGATGTACCAACAAAAAGAAATCTGAATCTAAATGCAGTACATTTTTATTTGGTGTATATGTTTTGTTGTTCCTTATGCTTTCATTTTCCTACAGTGTCACAAGGAGCAACTAAATCCAAGGTGTACAGGTAGCAAAGCTAACACTTTAACTTTGAGTGCATGTGTCCATTTGTATGAGCTGGAGAGAGATCGACAGGACAGATCTTGGACACTCAGTCATCAGCGGCAAAGCAGCAGAAAACTAAAACCAGGGCAGCCACTGATCCATCGAGAAACATCCCCATATGTGACGGGTTGTCCGCCTTTAATCAAGCTCTCAGACCTTCTCCATATTTTATCACTGGCATTCATATCCACTCACACCATAGTTGTGGATGTGGATTACATCATCTCCTTTGGGGCCACACTTTAAACATGTATGGAAATTTCCAGGCCACTGAGAAACCGCAATAAACAGTTTATGTCAATAAACAGTGAAGAAAATGTGGACGGGTGCTGCAGTGGGCATCAGGGTAGATAGTAAAGAGGATGAGTCAGGGGAGCCAAAGTAATGCATTTAAATCTACTGTATTAAATCTCACAGCACTGATTTCCCACCTTATTTCCATGTAGTAGTAACAGCCATGCCATGTTTACAATGCCCACAACACTCGCTAATGTCCTCTCTACTGCTGCAGCAAGTTTTAGCAAAGGTCAGTGTTCACATCAATAAGATGGTTGTATGATTACCTTACGGAGTAGCATTGTATATTCAAGAGGTGCTGCGCACTTCAGCGTGTTTTTTGAGGTGTAACTAAATTATATGACTGTACTTTGATGAAACACATCAATGATCTCTGTTGGCTAGACTTTTTGCATTTAACTGTTCCTAAAGTCAGAACTGAAATGGGCAAAAAAAGAAAGCTTTTAGGTTTTTGTACCTGCTGCATGGAAAAATCTAGTGATCTGAAGCTTCATTCATCTTAACACCCATTGAGGTTAAAACTGTGGTGAAGTATTTTGAGTCCAGAGTGTCTGTGTGTAAATGTTTTATTTGTTTTAATGTTCTACATGTGCTTTGATGTTGAAAACTCTGTTTCTGATATTCTTTTCCCTTGTAAAAGACATCTGATCTCAAAGAGACAAACCTGGTTAAATGAAGGAAAAATAAAAACATACATTTCTAAATGTCATCGGTTGGAAATGGCTCAATACACAATCTACTGTTTTAATTCAGCCCTAACCATAGACTGTATAAGGCCCTAACCTATGTCAAAGGATGAGACAGAGACAGCCGGAGGGGATTTATCAATGTCAGGAAATTTAAGAACGAATGCCCTTTAATCAAAGATGCTTATCAACATTATTATGGGTTGATAAGACTATATAAGTGTTAATAATAGCATAATGGACACCTTTATTGTTAGATTATAAGACATTTATAAGCACTTACGAGAAATGTATCATTACATACTTTGCAGCGACCACATCTAAAGCAAGAAAAATGCCTTGTTAGCGTTAATTAATCCTTTATCCTGCACTTATTAACAGTATTTAAAATAAAATATATTTAAAGATGCAGCCAAGGGCCCAAGCTGGAGCGGGGGCCGCTGCAGTAAATACTACACACACACTAGTCACTGAGCTACCAGGGCAGCTTGGAGAAACAATTTATGTGTATGTTCCCCCCAAAAAAAAATACCTTGTTAAGAATTCTTAAAATAATATACTTCTTTCTCATAGAAAAATGTTTGTACAAATATTTTTCATTTTATCAGTTTAACTACTGGACACAAGAAGTTTTTCTCAGTATGTGTGCAATGAGATTTAAGGTGAGCAGAGAGAAACGTTCCCTCTTGAGCAGAACAATGTTAAAAACAGCCTCTGGGTGTCAAACTTCGTAAAAACTCACGCTTGCTATCTGTCCCCAACGTCTGTCTCGAAATGGGGAAAAGGACTTCTAGGTATGCTGCTGCTGAAGCTTGGAATTTACTGGAGACTGATTCAGGTCCAGGGGGAGCTGGTCTCTTGAAATGTTTTCAAAGGTAGATTGAAGGAGTTGGAGGAAGGAACATCAGGTTGTAGATGCTATTTACCTCCATGTGATCTAGAATACAATGCCCTGCATCTTATTTATGGTATAACCACACTGTTATTTAAAATTGCATTGTCTGTAGCTGCTATAGGCTGTATGTCTGAAATGAGAGATCTCAATGAGGCTTCTCCTGGTTAAATAAACTCTAAATAATAAAGAGTACCCTAAGCAGCCTGGCACAAAGGTAATTTATAAATACACTGCTTATGCATATAAACAGTAACGTCATTAACAGGCAAAAAATTAGACTCACCCTCCTTTGATGTAATCTAGGAAGGTGTGCTCTGACTCCACATTGAATGACAACAAGGACACCTGAGGGAAAAAAAGGTCCAAACAGATTATGACACGCTTGTAATTAAAGAAAGCTAAATCTACTAATCTACACATTAACACTGACCTCTGAGCTAACCACCCGCTAAATGACTTATCCACACAGAGTGATTTTGACGCCTGGGCAGCATATTAGTATAACCATCAGGAGATCATCGGCGCGGCTGTGCAGCGGTGGATAATCAGTGTGATGGATAACTAGCCACAGATTTTAATTAGAGTCACCACATACAGCAAGAGCAGTCAGTGTACTCAGGCAGTAACAGAAGCTCTGGCTCATTTGTAAACATCCATCACTACGCTTCACCGATACACAGACAGGAGTCCCTCAATGCATTAAAACAAACTTGGTTATTCACCCTGTTTCAGGTCACGAGAATGTTTTCCTTTCTACTCAAATTCACTGTCTGGATCATAAGCCCCAAGACTGGGAATGGAACAAAAACATTTAACAGAGCTGAACCGCCCTTTTGCAATCCACTTAGAGGAAACTTCCTGCTGAATATAAAAGCAAAAAAGGAGGGGCAGGGGTGTGACTGCACAAGGAAGTTTGCTCTTATCTCAGAACTCACCGTGCCAGAGTTGATGTATCTCTTTTTCTTTATTTTCTTCTTGGCATTCACCACCTGGCCAAGATTAGGGCAGGATAGAAAAGAGAGGATAATGATCATGTGAACTTGCGGCACAATTATTTTTATCCACCCTTGGGCAAGTAATAAAAACATCTTTGTCCTCATACTCCATGTCTGTAAGGGTAATGGAGCATGGGGACTGAATCCAATAACTTCAATAGGTGAGCATGAGATAGCATTGATCATGCCTCGCAGCAGGATACACATTATTCATGGGGATTTTTATAAGCACCTACAGTACATTGTGCTGTATATTTTACGTGCACATTACCAAGCCAGTGGATGGTGGAACAAATATATCTCTCCCGACTATTTACTTGTAATAAACAGATTGATAACCGCATACAGGCTGCATTGCAAAGCGTGCAAGTTTACAAGCATATAATACTGTTCGACTTGGGCAAATACACAAATATAAAGGTTATACTCAATGCAAGCTGTTTATGAGCGATTGCAGTGCTTAATGTTACATTTAGAGCCTGCAGGCATAAACATTTGTCCAACAGTAACATTATGGTCCAAAACTCTACTGCTTATTTTATGGGCCTGCACACAAACATACTTTGAAGCACAAGCCCGGAGGATAATAAGGTAAAAAAAATAATAAAGTGTCCCACTGTCTCTGTTTTTCTCCTTTGTTCTGCCTCTGGTGTTTCTGATGCTACTCCTCCAGAAAAGAAAATAATAATAATAACTGTATTTATATAGCACCTTAAAACAAAAGTTTCCAAAGTGCTTTGACAGACAAAGCGGGGGCAAAAGCACATACAAATACACATACATGTATACACATCAACAAGGTGAGATAAACGATAGGGCCCTTTTAATGAACAGTAAAAAATGACAAATGAATAATAGAAATAAAATGAAATTAACAGGAAAAGTTAAAAATACAATAAAATAAAAAATATATTAAATAAAAAGACGACATCCCATAAAAGTAAGTCTATAAGTGTGTGTTTTAAGAGGATGATGCCTCATAGCACCGCAGCCATCACTCAGTCACACAGACATCACCCTTAATTACACCCACCTCTGTTGGCATTAGCCTGCTGTCATCTCAACTCACAGAGCTAATGTTTGCAGGCCCCATGCATGTCAGGATGAGTGCATGGAAATCTGCAAAGAGTCGGTGACCTATTCAAATTCTTTATTTGTCAACAGTGAATTTGGGGCTTCATGTCGTTTTGGACGACATCTTGAAATTGATTCAAGGGCATTGACCTGACAAAGAGCGGATGAAGAATCTGCTGTGTTTCATTTTCTAATTAAAACACAGAAAGGTTTGGTGAAGGGTAATGGATGCACCTTCTTCTACCATATCAGCAGTGTGAAAGGGCAACGCTGCATGCCACTCACTAATTCTGTCTCTCTTTCTCTGTCTCTCCTGACCTATCCCCATCTACCCACAATCCTCCCCCTCTCTTCAGTGGCCCCGTTCGTTCCTTAAGCCACCTCCATGACTAATCCAGAGGCTAATGTAACATGGCAAGTGTTTCAATGAGCAGGGACCAATATAGGAGCCTCCCAGTGCCCAACAGTAATACCCGATCTAACCCTCCAAGGACCATCCAAAAAATAAAAAACTTTAATCAGCAGCGTACTTCTGTTGGGTCCCCATTTATATTCTCCCCACAGAAACACCCTTCCTCATTTGGTGAGCTGCACCACTTAACCTCTCAGATGCTTAATGATGTGTACGGTGAGGAGAGACAGAGGAGGCTAGCTGTTAATCTTAAATAGCCACAGCCTCCTAAAGTCATTACACTTTTGGTAACAAGACCTTGCTGAGCCAAAGGACGGCGCACTGATTTGGTCTTAAATCAAAGTTGGTTTCTTACATTTATCCCAGAAATGTAGCTTAGGTTTGTTTTTCTGCCAAAGAAGCATCCACACTTTGTTAAAAGGTTATCCCAGCCTTGTCCAGCTGCAGTACTGTATGCTTCATGTGCTTGACTTGGCTTGAAAGACATTAAATGCACTGTACTCGATATTCAGAACATTAATATAGCCGTGAATTTTTCTTTTTTCACTAGAGCACCTTTTAGTAATGAGGGTGGACACACAAAAATCTTACATGTAGAAATTGATATCAGCCGAAAGAGAGCAAACAAAAAACAACCATTCTGGATACGTCAAGAGACAATGCTGTGATCTTAAAAAGGGTTTAAAACAGAGACCAACACATCACAATAAAAATGTGTAACTATAATAGTTTGTTTAAATAAAGCGCTCACCTCGTAGACATTTAACTGGTTCTGGCCTCGACACAGCTCTTTAAAGCTGGTGGTGAATTCACCGATGAAATCGTGGCTGGAGAAAAGAGAGAAAAACGGCATGAGACACTGTTCATTCAGATACAGGAGGTAGAACTCTGAAGGGCAGAGGAGAAAAGTAGCCAACAGATGGAATCTAATAATCATTGCTAATGAAAAAAGATTGTGAATGTGATGAAAATGTCAGTGTGTGTGTGTGTGTGTGTGTGTGTGTGTGTGTGTGTGTGTGTGTGTGTGTGTGTGTGTGTGTGTGTCCATTACCTCCCGTCTCTGTCCCAGTCATACACCTCCGCTTTGATTGTCCTGTAAGACACATCAAAAGAGAGGAAAAAGTCTTTGCACATTTATGTAACACCTAAATGTCCTTGAAGGGAAACTTCACAGAGAACGTTCCTGAAACGATTTGGCAAAAAAACACCACACCATTTAAACGTCATAGTTGTTAGTGAAGGCTGAATTACATCAAGAGTTTGCAAGAGACACAAACATTTCTCCTTTTTTTCTCCTCTGATGAAGCAATGAACAGTGGCGTGCCCCCCATCTTCCCATCAGCTGCTTTCAATCATGTGTCTCTGAGTCCAGGAGGAGGTAAGGTGATGGAGGGCTCGGGACTGCCCTGTTATCCTGACCTGAACTCATTCTGTCTGCACTTTATGTATTTCCCCTCCTATAATACAGGTGTGCAAACCATGTTGTGCAGAGAGAGATAAGGCAAGAATTGTTCTATGAGTCTGGGACAAAACAAGCTGTTTTGTCATTTTTAAATACTAAAACAACATATAACACAGTGAGTGTGTGAGAGTGAGAGACCAATCAAATGTTCCTTGTACTCTGTACACTGTTTTGACAGTCAGGGCAGATGATTCTCCTGTGATGCATCAGTCAACATCAATTTTCTCTAATGTCATTTTCTTGCAACTAATGATCAGAGCAGCACTATGACAAGATTCACAGAGAGAATTAGTTCCTGGATCAGTCATATTTCGGTTCCTGCACCCACTGCGTGTTTGAATGGAAATGGGGAGATTTCACTTTCTGATCCCTAGTAAAGCCAGAAGAGATTTGACAGATTCATGTGAGGCCGAAAGACGTGACTTGGGAAGGGAATGTAAACACGATCATTCCTTCCTTAGATTTACAAGTTAAAGATGGGCATGGAGAAAATATGAGGAGCAAAACATGGGGCTTTTCTGAGCTATATAATCGGCCATCCTGGAACCTCTGCTCTCTCCCTTTAGCGCCTTCCAGACATCTTGGATCTGGATCTCTGTCTTCCAGGAGACTCAGCCTCACCTTGTCTCTTTTAACTCTGTCTGAATGGTGTCCTTGAGATTTCCCTCTTGTGTCTATGTGTAGTCTGTCCTTTATCCAGTTTTTTTGTGGTAGAACAATCTAAAAAATATTATTATTATTATTATTATTATTATGTTTTCCTGTAGTGTAATATCACTAACTGTAGTGCCCATTCAAAACATGCCTGTTCGGCAGAGGCTGATACCTTGGCCTCCTGTATTGTTGTATGCTAGAGCAGACGTGTTCTTTCCGAAAGTTGATCCTAATTTTATGAAGCATGCCTTGGCACTTGAAAAAACAGTAACACTATACGGTAAAAATCTTTAAAATCAAAGATTACATCCCCCCCCCCCCCCCCCCCCAAGATTAATTTTTCGGCTGCTATTATCTTAATCATAGGTTATGCCATTTGAACTAATTTAGGTAGGTCAAGGCCAAGGACTTGCGATCGATGGTTTAGCGTGTTGTAGCTCTGGAGTGTTGTAGGTTTTGGTGCCTTTTTCAGTTTCAATGCCACTTTTAAGTTGTTGACACAAAAAAAGTATCCCACTTGCTGTGCACAGAAATTAAGCTTAAAACTGAGTGGTACTTAAAATGTAGCAGGAGCCTGAGGAACACTCCGAAGTCCTCTCAAAACCCTTATATTTGAAATATAATCTAAAATGTGATTTGTGGAGAAGTAGAGAATAATGAAAATAGCAGTGGCCCTGCTGTGTAGATCTTAGAAATAGAGCAAGTAAAAAAAATCAATATCAATATTTCACAGAAAACATCAGGGACACCCTAATTTGTCATACAGTAGATTTATCTTTCATTCAAAATTCTCAAAGGAAACCGGGCTTCTTTTTATGCCTCCACTCTATCTGTCCCACCCAATTAGTTTCTTCAGACAGGTGAGCAGAGATGGGATCGAAATGAAGAACGTCATTTGACACCCAGCGTGGCGGAGAGAGCGAGGTTTGACACGTCCTTTGACACACACACACACACACACACACACAGGCACACGCACACGCACACGCACACGCACACGCACACGCACACGCCAACACTCCTCTCTTGTTCCAGCCACCTGTCAACATCTTAGGAATGACGAGCGCAGCCACTCTCCCTCCGACTTTCTTCCTCCGTCCTCTTATTTTTGATTTCCCTGCCAAAGCTCTTCCTGCTCCTCAGGTGTCCCGCGGGGGCCCTTCGCTCTGAAGAGATTCAGATATGACAGGAGACGGCACTGGAGCAGCCAATAAGAAACTTAAAATGCTCTGAAATGCCGGCTGTGGGCAAATCAATGCACAGCCAGGCAAGGAAGAATGTAGTCAGACGCAGGCCTGCAATAATTCTCTATAACAGCAGCAGATAAAAAGATGGTAGAAGAATCAATGGTAGAAAAATGTGATGCACCCAAACCATTTTGAAATAAGTGGACAGCATACTGAAATTCTGCGAGGCTTTGATTTCCACTGGAACATCACGCTCCATCTGAGTAGGTGTGAGTGCGCAGAATACTTTATTCATCATTCATCTTACCTGTCATAGTCTCCGTTGCAGAGCGCTCTGACAGGGATGGAGAAGGGCTGCCACACGGGGTTCAGCGTGTTCTTCACCACTTCAGTCTTGTGACAGATGGTGAACCTGGAGGAGCAGATCAACAGGGGATTTAAATCCTAGAAGACACATCTCTGAGACAAAAAACCCCAGTGATAAAATGGCCCTCACTATGCTTTGCTTGGAGACCATAGCTGTGATCGAAATCATTCCCTATCACTAGTGCACTATATATAGTGTGTACGCCATTTTGTAGTGGTGTTTGAATTCTCTGTAGTTAATTTCATTCACAATATAGTCCACTATAAAATACCCACAATGCATAAGTTATTTGAGTGTACGTACAATGTACACTATAATGTACTCCCGTATACCACAATGCAATGCGGTCGTGTTTTTCCGGAGGAGAAGAAGATGAAGAAGAGGTGCTAACGTAAGCCACGTACTTGAGAGCTAATGGCAGGCAAGAACAACCGTTACTCACACGCTGACAAGTTCTTTGTGAGCTTACCATTGTTACTCGCTCATTAAATGAATTCATTGGGACACTCAAGCATTGTTAACAAAACCATACTTTCACACTATCGAAATTTCAACAATCTATTTGGAATTTAACATTGAAATTAACATCAACATCATGCAACAAAAATACAACCTTTTACCGTCCTCATGAGTGCAGGTTTACAGCTCAGTTTGTTACAGTTTGTTGACATGATGCTGGGCGCTCAAACATAAATCCGGTGCATCTACTGACGCAACGATTTGTTCGAAAATTCCAGTGTAGGGTCCCAAATCTCGTTTGGTCATTGCCTATATAGCGCCCTATTTAGTAAACACTATATAGGGAATACTGAGTGAGTGAATGAGTGAACATAGCTCATGTCAGCATGAATTTATCTCTATGCTGCTGAGTTCAAGGCACTTCAATCTTAATTCTCTCGACCTTGGTTCACTTCCTCTTTGATCTCTGCACCATCCTACCTGTCTTTGATGAGGCTGAAATGAAACACCCACTGGGAAGCAGACGCAAGAGACAAACTCACGTGCCATCCTCGTTGCTTCTGTAGAAGACCATGAAGGGGTCTGATTTTCCAAAGAAGTCCTTTTTATCTAGTTTGTTGGCACAGAATTGCATGGTGGCGTAGTCCTACAGAAAAAAGAAAGAACCGAGGCGGAGAAATCAAAAGACAAAAAGGTAAAGGACATTGTAAATCCGAGCTTCTGCCTCTGTTTGCCTCCTGTTTGTTTACACATGCTGTGTGCCAAGATATAAAAGCACTGAAGCACCAAATAAAAGCAAAGTGCTTACTGAATCCTAATAAGAGAAGAGCGAAACCTGCCAGTGGGCGCTCGTTTCCAAAACCTGCAAAAACATTCATTTGCATTTCTTTATTATGCAACTCCTGCATGTACAGTGTATGGGATAAAAGGAATCACATTGAAAATACCTTGTTGTTGCTGCATATAATAATAGTAACAGTATGAGAGACCATTAATAAGAAGGGGGAGGGGGTACCAAAAGGATGTGAGTGTAGTTAATGACACATTAGAAAGGCTGGTATTACCATAATTATACTCATTTAGACAGCATTTCAATGTGCGCTGCTATTACAAGGACAATGAACATGCCCCATAATGCTCTTGGTTCCAGATCTCTGGCTCTTGGCCTCCCTGTGGTCAAGGTAGTAGTCTGCAGTTTATAATAATGAGGACAGACTTGACAAATATATCAGATCACATCAGAATAAACTATATGCAAAGTGTTCTTCATAACTGACAGCCTTTATCTCAATGCCGTGAGACTTTTAAAAAACTTTTTAGCCCCACAACATACTGCGCATGCAAGTCAAGTGTGTGATCATCATATTTTAAAGCTTGATGTGATGCCAAGAGACATTCGGAGCCTTCATCTGGCAGAAAGAAGAGCTGTTTTTACCCCGCAGGACTCCCCAGCTTAGGTTTTGAAGTGCAGCTATTAGATCTGAATCAGCATGGTGCCCAGGCCAGGCCTCCATCGATTGCTTTGACCCACATCGGTATGGTGCACTCTGCCTCTGACCTGAGAGGCTGAGTGCACCCGCTGAGAGAAAAGATGGATGCCACCACATAGATACTTAGTGAAATGTCTCTCAGATTATTCACTTGAAAATTTCCCTAACTTGATTATCGATTATCGCCGATTAAAACACCTGTGTACATCTATTTTATTTTCAGTTATTATCTTTGTCCACCAATTCTACAATATAATTAGAAAGCATTTTTATTTCCAAATTTGTGTAGCTGTATAGCATCAGGCAAGCTTTAGAGCCAACCACTGTGTTGTTTGTACCTGAGGTGTGCACAGGCTCATACGTGTAGTGGCTTTACACAAGAACATCAAATTTGCTATATTCCCATTATGGCTTGTTTTGTAGATTTAAAGTTTGCTTAGGTCAGTTATCCAAGCCCTTAAAAATAGAGGCATCATATAATTGTGCTGCTTAACTCTGACACAATCTCTACAATTACATTATGATAGCAACAAGGTACCTTAAGCCTTCATTAGGCACAGATAACACATACCCAATTTGGTGCCTTAAAGTGTTCTCTCATTAAGCAGAGGGGAAAAAGCAGAACATTCATTTCAGTCAGTGAGGTTTAAGAGCAGCAGGGGAATACTGAGTGCAGCCTGCATACTTCTTTCTATTTCTCTGCTCCATCAAGAAATCACTGCATGTGGTAAGTGGCAGAACAACGCACGCTGTCACTTTCAAAAAGTGGGACTGCTCTTTCGAAGGAATACGATGCAATGCAGACAGTACCTAAAATGGCTTTACATACGTTTTTGACCTCTTTGGGATAGTACACTGTAGTTACTCACCAAATGAATCATGAGCCAGAGGAGTTGTCTGTTTTATAACCATCAGCCTCAACTGAAGGATTTCTTTCAATGTAAAGAGCAGTTTTACATGTGCACAAAAAATTAAACAAAAAACTACAGTGATAAACTGAAGAATTGGGAAATACGTCATAAAATCTAAAACATCAATGGTAGCTGGGTTTAAATGGTTACGAGCTAGTGAGTATATATTGTACAGACACTCAATAGAAAGACAGGGAAGAACAATGTATATCTTCTTATAAACTAAACTATATTTGAACAGGCAGCTATAAAATAACTTCTGTCATGTGTTAAGTGGTTTTGTGGCGTAGATTTAAATCAGCCAGAGCTGCTGCTGGACTGTGAGGATGATCTGAGAGAGAGCCAGCCGCTGCTCAGCATGTCATATATGCCAGAGTTAATGAAAGCCAAGAGAAATCCTTTGATGATCCAAGCAGAGGCTGTTGCTCTGTCTAATGACACCTGGCATATCCACCACAAAGGTGAGAGCCAACCCGCCTCTCAGTTAACAGTCCCTGCAGAACTTACACAGTCCATTCCCACTCTGCTGGTTTCCGTTTCCCCCAAACAAAAGTTGCAGTGTTTACCTCAGGCGAGGCAGCAACTCAGCTGTCTCCATTTATTGGTCACAGATGGATTATAAAATAAACACCATCCAGATGGATGGTAGAAATTTCAAACTGATATGATTCACAGGTGTGGGACTTATACTGACAGCCGGGTCTTCCGATTATTCAACTATAATGTGCATTTTTTCTCAGTGCCCTGTTCGTTACTCAAACATTTTCCCTTCAGGGTCAAACTCTGTGCAAACATGGCAGGTCTGGAGTGACATGTCAGGTCTGTATCTCTCTAATTGAGTCTGGGAGAAAGGAAACAGCTACTTGTACCAGTAATGATCATTTGCATTTATATTACAAAACCGATTCTTGAAGTGGTGCTTTGCAGTGATTATGCTTACTTCTATCACTGCAGATCAACTGCACCTGATGACTCACAGCAGCCCTTCAATGACTGCGCTTGCTTCAATCCAGCAAGAACCAAATCTATAATGGTTATCACAGCAGTGTTGTCAGAATGGCTATCACTATCTGTCTCACTCTGATCTGACAATGTTATTTGTCAGGAAATAAGTGATGCTATTAGTAAAACTTCCTCAAAATTCAGGCACAGCTAACATGAAACCAGGTGCTTTTTACACAACTTGTATGACTGGAAGCTACAAAGCTTTGAACCGTTACATCCTTACATGGATTTGGATATCATAAAACATTCAGAAAGTAGTTGCAGCTCAATGGCTTGCTTTATAGCCTCAGAGGGAGGCCAGTTGTTCTGGCCACTAAGCCTTGCTACTTTTCTGCACTGGCAGCAGTTTAATGTGATTATTTACTATCTTCATTTAGCAGTGCAGAGAGAAAGCCAATGGGCATTAGTGGACACAGGTTATTAACATAGATTCATGGATTCACACACCACACATCGGAGGGAAAGTGTTTAAGCGATTGCAAATGAAACCTAGCTCATTAAACAGCCATTCAAACTCATAGCAGATTCACTATGTACACAATTTCCAAATGACAAACGCAATTGCAAAGAGACATGGCGTATCCTGCTGGTTTAATGGGGCAGTTATGACACAATATATCTCACTGAAGCCAAGGTTATTAAACGAGCCACTTCACTTCAGCAGGTTTGTGAACATTGCTATATATATATATGCATTATGTGACTTACACAACATTTCACAGTGACATGCCATAATCAGCCACAGTCAACGTGTTTAACTAAACACTAATGTACTGTTGTTAAAGGCCCATTTCAAATGATCAGTGAACACTGCAAAACATTTATTATTAAACAAACATTGTAAGAAAAGTACAAAATATACAGGGTAAAAAGTCTTTTAGACTTACTCTGCAGTTTCCCAGCTCCTCAGCAGACAAGATAATGGTGCCACATTTCTTCCCAGGTATGCCACTGTAAAAGAAACCCAAATAGAAATCATTCACTCTTTCATAAGAAACATAAATCTTTCGCAGCATGTTAGAGATCTACTTGATCATTTTGTTCGTAGCGAAAATGACAACACAGAAACACTGTGTTGAATTTTGCAATACCCACAACTCATCCAATGCTGTAAACTGCACACATGTAATCTGAATTTATCATTCATTGGTGGTAATGAAGAGTGTAGCGGAGTTATTTTAGCTGTGGCATTAAGTGATATTGGTGAGCCAGTTATTTTGAAAGTGGGCTGAACTTTCTTTTACTCTACAGTTTGGATTTATAACCTCCTGTATGCTTTTTCCAGCAGAGAGTACACTTAAATAATGATCATTACAAAGATTAGCATTTATATTCAGTTTTCTGCAGTAACATTTTTCCCTTCAGGCTAATAATACAGGTGTATTTTTACATAAAATGACAGCTTTAATGGTATTCTTGTGACATAAGGGTGACAGCTTGACAGCTCTAATAAGCATATTATTTACTTTCACCACAACTGAATCCAAAAACAAGTTATGAATACAAGCTCTTGAGTTTTTTAGTGCAGTGGGAGCAAAACTGCTGAGACAAAAACCTCCTCTGATCCCTGTTTTCCGGCATTACACTGAGACTTTAAAGCTCAGCAGGTCTGCAGTTGTTTACTGCGGATTCCCTCTCCAGCAGATGATCAAGACATCTGTAGCACAAGAGAGGTTCACAGCGTGTCTGTGTTTCTATGCTTTACCTCTTCAATAGCTTGCCAACCCAATAACAGAAATAGAGAGGTTCCTCCATAGAGTGGTTCCTCCATAGTATGTTCTAAATGTGCTTTTGCTGTATTTTTTGAAGCAGAATAAAATGAGATTTTTTGATATCCAATCGCTTCAACCCTCTGCATCCGCTGAAGCTGTGCAAAGAAGGAAGAGCCCATTCCCCCCAACGTGAAGCAAGACAGCCTACCTACTTTCCCCATCACACGGGAGCACTCCGGCTGCCGACGCTCCTGTCATCTTTGCGGATAAAGGAGGAAATTACACAGACCTCCTGCTGTGGCCTTGGCTGGAGAGCAATCATTAGAAGGTCAGACTTCCTGCGGGCCCTCATCAAGCTGTGACAGTTGATCTGACGGGCAGTAATACTAGATTCCATACTGCTAAATGGGAGGTGGTCTTTTACTATAGCAGCAGAAGCCTGCATTATTTACAAAAACCATCTAAAGAACAAATTATGGATGAACATACAGTACTCAGTGTGCCAGAGGACCTATTAAGAGATATAGTGTGGTTTCCTTTTGCTTATCTGCTTGATAGTGTTTGTAGTGTTTCAAGAGCTACAGGGTGTTTCCATTAACCTTTACTGGCCCCTCTTAGGGTTCCCAGGTGCATAATACATACAGTTTAAGGCTTCATAAAAGCAACAGTAGGCCCTGTTGTATCAACTTTGATCAATACCTTCATAAAAATCCACTGACCAATAGCATTCGACATGAAATGCTGCACACCAACCAGTCAGTGTGTGCAAGAGCTCTTTCATAGTTTCAGCCTTTAATGAGGCAACATGTAAAATGAAGCCATCACGCTCTGAGATGTCAGGCACACTTTATTCTTCAGGCTTTATCATGAACTCCATGGAGACCAACCTCAAGGTGAATTAACTGTCCTTGAATTATTGATGTTTCCAAGTCTCCACCATGTAGTTAGATCAAGCCTCAAAGCTCCAGTAAACCCTGCACACTCCACAGGTCAAGTTATCTCCCACTGGTCACGATAAGGACCGATACTCCTTTCAAACTGGGGAATGAGATCCAGAGATTGGTAAAATATCCAGACACTGTCAAACGCACCCCCTGCTCTAATCTCCGCTGCTGAGATGAGAGCAGGTACCGAAAGGGCAATGGTCTTTTAAATTAGGCACATGCATTATTGAGTGTGGCATTTATTAGTTAACTTGAAGAGCACACAAGCACTGAGTGGATAAATACAGTTCCTGTCATTTATCTGTCGCACAAAAAAAGTTCTGTTTTCCTGCCCAGAACCGAAATGTGACTGCTGGCGATATGAAGTGCCCTGCATCAAGAGGCCTCATTCACTCAGAGCTCATTCGCTGATGGTTCGTCAGGGGGAAAGCGCTTTGATGATGAAATTATGTGAAATGTGCTCCTTGCTGTACTATCTACAAGTGAACAAGGCCCACAGTCTGACCGCTGAGAGGAACTGACAGGCTTTAATCAGTTGGTCACATAAATGTGTGCCATATTTGTCTCCACTGATTCTGCTGCTGCTCAAACATCAAACTGTTTAAATTACAACAATAAAACAGCATAAGGGAGCACCAGTGTTGATGACAGTAAAACGCAAAATATAAAATATAAATTAGTGAATTTTTCTCTTTTCTGTATTTTGCTTAAATGTTGTCACATAGGGCTGTGCGTTAGAGTGTCTTCTGTTCTGGAGGCTGTTGGGATTGGAAAAGTTGTATCATCACAACCAACCAAGCCAAATAATGTGCTGCTGTGTCACTATGTAACGAAGCATAGGGAAGTGTGACTGTTGCAGCAGAGTTATTTAGGATGCACAGATAGTTCAAGGGCTCTGTGCCTGGTAGGCCCGTTGAGTTATCCATCCATGTTAGTTCCACTTAACGAGCGATGCGGCAGGTCAGAGGAGAGCGGAAAGTTTAAGAGGGCAGCTCTTGACCTCATCTGCAGAAACACTCCCCAAACACTTTTAAGTTCAGATATTTTTTTTTAATGCATTGCTAAGGTTTTTAGTCTAAGCTTTTTTCTAATGCAGGGTGAATGCAGGAATCCTGAGGTTAAAAATATAATACATTTTAAAACCCTTTTAAAGACCTTATCGCCACTTCTAACCGGTTACATCAGTGACACACTTTAACTCACATTTACTGTATATTGATTGTAAGATGGCAAAGGTAGCTTAACACCCTGGTGTAAAGGGACCTTAGTGTAACTTTATTAATATTAAGCAGCTGTCAGTCAGTGGGTCAGTGAGCGAGTCGGCTAACAGATGTCCTTTTTTAGACGACGTCAAATCCAACACAAGTCCATGAATAAACTACACAGAATCCCATCACACACTCATGCGACGATTAAATGAATGCAAACTTAAGTTTAACATCTTAGTTTAATAACAAATACTGTATACATATTGAAGCAACACAGTGTAATGGCTCATAAAAAAGGGTTTAAGACTTTTTAAATACATTTTAAGGGGCTTAATTATTGCTCAATTGATTAATCAACTTTATTACTTATTTTATATATATTTATAATGTAATGTAATGTAATTCAATGTAATAAAGATGTTGCGGAGTCAGACACACTGGAATATTCCCCAAAGCAGGATCCCTTTCTATGTTTTATACTGTACACCTTGAATTTTCTTCAATTGCCACCTTTAGCCAATAATGCTCCAAATGTTTATCCACTGGGCAGATCCATATCCCTGCAGGGCAGAGACACACACTCACACTTACAAGGTGAAAACAATACCAGTGTCGCAGCTGATATTATTATTACATATATAATTTGATAGAATAAAATATTTTGCTTTAGTTTAAGGCTGCAGGACCCTCTCACCTCCTCACAGGCCTGAGTGAGGTTGTTCAGGCTGAATGACCTTAACAACCTCAAGTTTTTATGAAAAATAAAAATGAAAGCACTTCTGCCATCATACTACTTAATTTCTTTAAGATGTAATGCAATTTAGATTTAAGAGGTGCAACAGTTAAGAACAGATCATTGTGCAGAAGCAATAGTGAAGAGCAGACAGGTGAATAAAGTTTTGATAAAGCATCCTTGGCCAGAGAAGACTGATGGCAGCCTTTTATCGCCCATGGCTTCTGTGCTTCCAGCGCATGATTAATGTAATATAATAAAGACATTAGGGCTCCCAGCATCTGAGCAATGCAGGAGTAGTGGCTGCACTAACCACATGCTAAGTAGCTACGACACTAAACACCATTCACTATTCTCCATAATTAACACAGTCACTTACAGGGACCCCTTGGCACTTAACACAGCGTGCTATTTGGTCCTGACCAACCCGGTCACCATCTGTGATGTGTATGGGCGCTTTTTGAGAATCCCACTGGGCCTAATATTTACAGTCACATTGGCATCATGTCAGTGAGGCTGCCGTCTCTGCTCTCCCTCTTATTCAACAGTAACCCAGAGGATCAAATAAAACTTCATGATTAAAACAAACAAGTAGAGACAGAGATTAAAAGGCGGACTTGTAGCAGATTGACTTCCTTTATACAAAAAGAAATGAAAGGAAGAAGTGCCATCGTGCTCTCAGCTCACACTGAAACAGAGAGTCAGCAACAGCTGTTTTGACAGATCCCATGTTTGATCAACTGAATGGAAAGAGATCAAGGAGCATATTTGAGCTTCACTACAATTACTTGGCCAAAGTTTTTGATACTGCTGCAGAATAGCAATGAGAATATCTCTTTTCCAAAGGAAAAACACATTTGTGTCATGTATTCCTCTAAAAAACAGGCATCAAAGATCAGTGCCCACGACATATTGTATTATGGATATTCAGGCTCTATCTATGGCCTCTATAATTTCCCATCTAGAGGCAGTTGCTGTCGTGATTTGGTGATTCACAATGCCTATATTCTCCATTACATATCAGTGCGGAGGTGGGGTGGATGGAGATTGGTGAGATTAAAGTCCGAAGAAGGGGAAGGAAGCAATTGTTGATGCCGTTCACATTTGGTCGTTAGGATGAGGAATGGTCTTGATATTTAACAACGCTGCAACGTGTCATGCATATGAGAGTAGAGGGTGGGGGGGCTCTCAATATGACAGAGAGCTCAAGAAGAAGAAAAAAAAAAATTTTTCACACTGCAGCTGTTGCAGGGTGGGTCCACATATTTTCCTAGCAGACAAAATGAATGCCGTGTTACCAAGCTAAGAAGATTGTCACTTTGTAATTTCACACCTGGGGATAAGCAAATTAAAACCTATTATATGGAAAGGTGGAATGCAACAGGACAAGAAATAGGATCATTTTCACTGCACGAAAGAATGATTTCCACAAGATTGCCATGGTGAGTGAATCCAATGAATCCCTCTGGTTGACAAGAGGATAAGAGTAAATGAACAAATCTAACTGGTTTGAGTCAAAGACCAACAAAGATGGAGGGCAGGCAGATAATCTGGCTTTGTGCCACTGTAAACTTTTGGGGCAGTGGGCAGATCATAGTTGAACAGAATTAGACAAGGTTGCAAAAACGGTATGTGGGTTCAAATGGGATTATACCCCCTAATCCCCTTGATCTTCATACACTGATAAGCATCCTTAATCCCTCACCTCACCAGGATTAAAGAAAGAGGAGGAAAAGTGCAACGGCTAATTCAAAATTCATTCTCATAGAGGAAAAGGAGAGCTGCTTTCTACTGGTGCTGCTAGATGTTTGTGTTTAAAGCAGGTAGCTACAGGCAACCCGTGCTAAACTCTTTGAAGCTTTGTAAGAATGAGCACAAAGCAAGTACATAGGGCAAAAAAAGATGGTGCAGAAAATGTCAGATGGATACAAAACAACCAAGAGTAAAGAATGCATTTTTTACCAGAAGTAACAAGGTGCAAGGCAACCACATTGTCACCAACATGCCCTTTGTTGTTATTCGCTGGATACCTCAGGTCTCTCACTGATGAACGATGACCATTATTACAACCTCAATGAATGAGAATAATCCTGTTATTTATGGGTATTCTGTTCGCTTGTACGTTATTATGACACCTAATATAAAATGCGATTACATTTCAAATGCTATTCATTGTAGTATTGATGTAATGAGGCTGTTGTTGACGTTTTGATTATGTAAATCATGGCCCAGGCTTTAATCAAACAAACAATGTTTGATTTATTGTGATTCTAAACAAATGAGGCATTCATCAGCCACCTGCAAGCCAACAATCGTTTGTTTGACAGAGAAAGAGAGGATTAGGAGCGGTTGTCAATCAGAAATAAACTTTCTCTCTCGGGCTAAAAACAAAAAACTACTCAAAAGGCATGACAGTGAGACAACAAATGACACAACAAGTCTATTTTGATTTCCCTCTGGTAGGGCTGCATGATCCCGGGAAAATACGCAATAATGTTGAATATCGCAATAATATTTCTGCTGTTTTTCGTTATACTGGTAAAATCTATTTTATTGAACAAATTTAACATTGAACTGAACATTGAACTCAACACAAAAGACCCCAATTAAAAAAAAGAACGCCACTTACATTTACTAATACTTTAATATCAGTTTACCGTATATTGCGCTGATGATAAATAAACGATTTACTCCTTCCAGTGGACCCCACTAGTTTGTCTCTCCCTGTTCACTACAATACATATTTTTTCCAAAATAAGGTCCCATGGTGGTCCACCAGAAGGGGACTGACTTCACCTCTCTATTGTGCAGCCCGACCCCCCGGCGAGAGAACAGAACATCTCTCTCTCTATCAGAGGCCAAAAGAGCGGCCCAGTTCTCGTTGTTAATACGTTATTTCACATATGATCTCAGTCACATTTTACCCCACTCTGGGTGCTTGACATTAAATCACAGCTGATTCTCGTCTCCCATATCCCCGCTGTGTCACAAGGCAATGCCACCTTTGGCCCCCTCGCCTGTGAATAACGGAATTCATAACATGTTACACCGGGTCGCTCTGACCTCCTCTGTGGCGGTCACTGCCGGCTGTAGATTCCAATCTGCTTGCCGACACTTTGCTTTCTGCTGCTGAATAGATTAACTGCATGGGAGTGTCAAACTGGGGCGACGGAGAGCTCATTCCAAAGCTCTCAGGGTGCTTTCTCACCTTTCCATCAGACGAGAGCCTGTGGCAATGAGAAATTAACACTGTCTGCTTTGCTTACCCGCAAAGTAAACACCTCTGTTGCCCTTGCCGGCTCTTGGACCTGAGGTCTCCATTATTAGTGTGAAAATGAAAAGTCTATTGCTTTGTTATCCAGATAGCTTTTTAAACCAAGACCTTTAACAACACTAAATGAACCGTTTCGTTTCATGGCAATAATAGGGGAGGTTTTTTAGATTTTGTGTGATGCCATAGTCCTTGAAGAATCATACGAAAAACAGTTCAACTGAATCTCAGAGTTAGAAAGCACTGTAAAAAAACAGTTTGCTGCAATAGCTGTCCTGCTGAAGGGAAGCTTCCTTGCCTCTTATGTGACAAGAATGATTCCAAATAAATCCTTGTTTCATCTGACAAAAAAGGTTTTTGTAGAATCAGCACAGTTGGGGTTTTCCTCACCCAAGCAGGATTAGACATTATTAGAGAGGGACCCTTGTTAGTGTACAGTCCTGGAGCCCAAATTGGCATTTAGCGAGGCAGCAGAATGCTCTAATTGTGTGTCATGTCCCGAGGCGGAGGATGCTGATTACCGTAAGAAGTCTAAAACACTTCACCTCCCAGTTATGTAATACAGGAAAACACGGGGCTAAACATGCAACAAAAACTTTCTCCATACATACACTTATACTAAGGATTTTGTAGTTTCACCGAAAAAATGAACTTCTTTCACTCCTACTCATTATTTAAACCATTTTTTTCTTTTTTCAATCTCAGAGGGACTGCCGCTGTGCAGCCCAGAGTCAGCCAACTACATTAACCATCAACTTTAAAAGCACTGTGAGTCTCTGAAGTTGAGATTAGACAAGTGATGCCCTCTGCCCTGGTAATCTCTGAATAAACTTAAACTGTTAAGTAATACAACTTTTTACACACATATATATTTTATATATATATCATTTGATTATTAATTCTGATTGTTGTGTGGTGTTGATGCAAAGATGAAAAGATGCATCTTAGAATTTGCATTTCATCTCAGTACTATAAAGGTCCTTAAGCTAAGGTTAAAGCTAACATTGGGTTAAAGGTTTACCTGTACAAACATCTGAATGATTCTTCATGTAGAGCTCACACAGAGTCAAATGGCCTTAAATGTGAGCTAAAAGAACCACCTCTCTGCTAAAAGAAGAGGCAGCTGGAGGGTGTGGTAAAACATGCGCTCAAAGCTTTGTTGATGAAGATGGCTGTCGATATGGTTTTAGTTAAATGTTTCCTCTAACATTGGAAGAATTTTCGTCAGTGATGATATTGCTCCACTTTTTCATGACAGTACAGAAGGCAAAGTAAGGATTTCGATGAGGATGAGTGAAATCTGATTTTCGGACTACAATAAAAATCATATTTTTTCTTTATGCACTGGTGGACCCCGAGCAGCAGAAACCGTACAGCGTAGTTTTACTGTACTACTGTATGTATTATAATGTAAGTTCTCCCTACACTTGTAAAATACAGTCTACCACAACACCAGACAACAATAACCACAGTGTTGACAACACAGTTGTCAACAAATATAAAACATTATAGGTTGCACAGATGTAGTATTTATTGCAGAGCTGTTGTGTTAGATTGCATTACATTGTTCCGCTGTTGCAGTATTCAATACCTCGGTGAGATCACGAAGGATGAGAGCTTGAGGGAGAATCATAAAATAATTAAACTCGGTACTATAATAACAAAATTGATTTTATGTATTCTCATGATTCAGAGCCGAGCTGACAGCAGTTTTTTATGTCCTATATTTTAATATATTTTGGTAAAAAGTCAATTAGACTATGGTCGATCTGATGAAAGGAGAACCAAGCTTCATTTTAAAGAACATCATCATTCATCATCTGTAATGGTGTGAGCGGTTAATATTTAACGTGCACCCGCCAACGTGTCAATCAAAGATTAATCTTGAAAAGTCAGAGTTGATTGTTCTGACTTCATGCTCCATGAGGCCTCGACAGCAGCTGAAGGTGACAGATCTGGAGCTCCGGTTTGCAATAACAATGTGAGATGTTTTCTTTTTTTTAACTTTACTCTTGTGACTTTTGCTACTTTATGGATCTTAGTGGTTTCAGCATTTAATAAAGCTATAAAACTGGTCGTTATTAGCCTCATGAAGGAGGTCAGACATTAGTGCTGCCTGTGACAAATTGGCCACATATTAAGCTGTTACTTCCCACACAAGGGAAAACAGCGAAGATGTGATTTTCATCAAATAGTGACTTTAATCAAATCTAGCATGCATTAATCAAATTACGTCTTGATCCAAAAAAAAGTAAAAATTCTAGAGAAAAAGTATCAGTTTAACTGCACTTTCATCTTTCATTGTTACATTTTTTTTAGTTTCCCCCTAGGCTCATTTTAATCTAATTTCTGCTTGGCCTTTGACTTTGAAGTTTTGCATTTAACGTACCATTTGGTTCAGGCGCTGTGGAACTAGAAAGACACATTTCAACAGTTTAGCGCAAAGGAACAGCCACATACACTCACACTAATAACAGAACATATGGCATAAAATCAATATTACATCAAACCTGTATGGATGGAGCTCTTATATCTTTCTTCATAATTGCAACGAGACAGTAGCTGACCTCTCACGTGAGCTAAAGTGCACAAGGTGCATACTGTATCTTCCATTTGTGTAAATATGTGACAAGATTATTCTTGGTTTGGTTTGGTTCCCACAGGTGGGATACGATTCAAATAAGCCTTTGATTAGAGCTCCGGCTCCTCAATCTATTAAATTCAGTATTCACATTTTTTCATTTTCTATATCTCTACGAATTCTTTTCATCCCTCGGATCCCATGGGTGAAGCCCCCACACCCATGACAGCCACTGTAATTTTGCATATGGCTCATTTCCTGCTTCTAGTACAGCAGGAGGGCACAGTTATGGTAGACTAATGGGTTTAACATGCTAATGTTGTGCTGCATTCATATGCCCTAGTGTGCAGTATAATTTACCATACCAACAGAAAAGGTTACTGCCATTTAATGAACTCTATTATCATGTTACCTATACAGTACAACCACAGTATGATTACCTCCCACAGGCTATACACATAATCACAGCCATGAGAGCAGCTAACATGTTTTTGTGTAAAAGACAACACTCACCTGCATCAGTCAGTCATTTAGCTTTGCATTTCCTCAGCTACCAATAACTATGATACATGCTTCTCATTAAAACCATATTAAAAACAGATAGCCGCACTGTATCAGTCCATAGCTCACATTTCTTCCACTGGCACAAGTTTCTGTCTTAATAAAGGCATGAGGGAAAAGCCATAAATCTCATTTGACCTGTTAACCCTTTTCCCCAGGATAAGTCTGAGGAAATGTTTTCTCTTAAGCAGATGGCAGAACATTATGTTTGCCCCTGTGTGCACAGCTAAGACAAATTCAGAAATGATTGAGGTAAGTTATTGAGCCAAGCATGAGTAGAAGGTTATGTTTAAGTGCCTTACCCATATCACAAGGAATCCCACCACACAATGAATATTTTTTGCACATGCACCCCAAGGTTCAACTCTTCTAGATTTGTTAAAATCATGGCTGAGTTGGGTTTTGGGTTGAGTCAAAAGTGGTTATGGTTAATATTGAGTCAAATCAGGGAGTGAAAGGAAGTCAACATGATGTTCAACCGAGTCCCTTTAACTTATATTCACATACAACTCATTTGCACTGGCATATATATTTTGAACGTTACGCCGCTTGGATTACTTGGATTCCCTGCAAAATGAGAAATATAGTT
>NC_139834.1:17781710-18091710 GCF_963691815.1 Echiichthys vipera | reverse complement strand
ACACAGAAAAAGGCACACTAACTTTTGCACCTGCACACTTTTCTCAGCGTTTAAAAGGTTCACTTAAATGCACCATGCAGTCCTGTGATGACCACAGTCTTCGGGGGCGTTTCCAGACTTTTTTGACTGGGATGGCCCAAGTGGGGCACAGACTTATGCAAGGATGGCATGAAGCGTGTGCATACACACTACTATAGGGACTATTCTCAGCTTTCCAGTAATACCCAATTAATACAATTCCAAGACAGTTGAGAGACCCCAGTATGCAGAAACATTCTAATAAATCATTTTTAGAATAGGCGAAAATATCACATTTGTAGTATACATTTTTGAACTGTCTGGGCATATCATAACATGGGCATGTCTGATCATGGAGCCTTATGGGCACCCATAGAACCCATTTTCTTTAAGATGCATTGAGGTGAGCAGTCAAAGGACCCCTTTAAAAATACCATACCAGTTATTCTCTCGCTAAAATTTAGCCTTACAGTGACTTAGCCCCCTTCTGCACTAGAATTACATGGTTACAACTAATGGATACCTCAGATAATCTCGTTTCATATGACACCAGTACATTTCCTATAGTTTTAAGACAGAGCACCACAGCCTTTTAAAGACAGAAATGTCTGCTTGAGACCGCTCACAAAAAAAGCCTTTTATAAAGCCTGTTTTATGAGCTACTTTAATGTTTTTGCATGATACTAAACTCCATTTTATGAAGTAACATGTGGCACTTTTATTAATGAGGCACTTTGGCGGGACCCTGCAATGCTGTTGGGATCAAGTTTGTGGTCTACAAGAGCGCACAAGATACAAGTTCTCCATAAACAAAAGTCCTGCTGTTTAAAAGTGCAGTCATTATGGTGTGTACCGATTACTTAATGTGCACTTCAAAAGATAGATTGTACATGATATAATCTGTTCATGAAATGTCAAAGCATTAAGCGTGGAGGAGTGAATTCATTCATCATATCAAAGCGAACTCTGCATATGGTCACAGTATGATAGCCATAACCACTTGTCATAGAGGAATACAGCTATTATCTCTGTGTGCTTTGTCATTCTAATAGCTGCAGAAGAGATAGATGAATAAGCCGAATGGCAGACCTGTAACTCTGAGTGCCAAGTTGGATGTTAATGTAAGCTTGCAAAGATAGATCTGGCACTCTTGGATACAGATGGATGACACATGGATGTCGAACTGATATGAGAAAAGAAATTACACCAACAATGCTGTGTGAACTCGATCCAAATCTTTGTCCAACTTCAATAGATTGCATATTTTGAGTGCATCTATATGTCGGAGAAGATAAGACAGGAATAAAAGTATTAAAGCTACATGTGTGCATTTGGAATGTCATGTTTTAAGCCAGTCAGGAGGATCAGGATCTGCTCCATGCATTCAGGCATTTGGATGGATTAGTGAATATTGGCTTTATGAGCCCCACCTATTTCTGATCCTCTGTTTATTTGCACAGAACACGCCAGCTGTCAAACACATTCTCCTTTAAAAACTCTTTCTGTTCTGAACAAACATGGGCCATTGAGAGCAACATCTTCTATGACAAAGTGCTGGGTGGAAACCACAGAAAAGATGGACATAGAAAAAAATCCATCAAAGAAAAGTTTTGGTGCAGGCTATATATACGGAGCCATTTCTGAAAAAAAATAAAATCTAATAAATAATATGAAAACAAATCGATAAATATATTGGACTGGAATCAGTAATTTGGGGATTTAGGGAAAAACATGGATTGGGACATTTCTAATTTTAAAGCATACACGCAGTATCAATATTTACAGTTTGCGTACCACACAGGGGTCCTGAGAACTGGCCTTTCTTGCAGAAGGGTTGGGAATGCATATGTATTTTTCTGCAGGGTTGTTGTAAAACAGTCAAGAATTCAAACCTGTTTTTTCTCTGACCATATCATCTGTTTCTTCTCCTCTTTCAAAAGCAAAAATCTTTATATGGTCTGCTTTTTCTGCTCAATCTGTCAGACTGATGGATTTTCTGTGTGCACAGCAAACATACAAGAGGCTCAGTTAAGGCCTGGATAAATAAAAAAGCAAATATATTGACAGAAAAGAGGAGACAAGAGAAAAAGAACCAGGTGGAAAAAACGCACAAAAGAGAGGAAAGAAGACGGTTAACTCAGCATGAAGATGCTTTTGAAATGTTTGTAGTTGGATCCACTAATGAGAGTTGTTCAATCAGAGGAGGCTGCAACTAAAACAAACTTTGAAAGATCTCTGCCCTGGGAGTATTTTCTTCCTTGCACACATTATATATCCATCCATCCTCCCCTTTCCTGCCTCTCCTTTGTGGCAAACAAAGTGGTTTGGTAACAGGAGAGACAGGATGGTTTGTAACTCAAGCGTAAAAGATGGATAGAAGGCGGTAGAATGGTAGATATCTGCATCCTGGAAAAAGAGAAACAGGCACCATGAGGAGAAATAATTAGAGGGATTAAGTGGAAGGAAGAGAGCAGGATAAATTAGAGGAGGGGAGGAGGAGAGCGACTCTGTTTAGTGAAAAGAAAGCAACAAATGGTAACACCAGTGACGACAGTGGACTGAAATGCACGTTTCAGGAGCATTGTTCCCGTGGAGTCTTGAACGTGATCGTCCAGAAAAAACAGACTGTAAGCACAACGTGATAGTTGTGGGAGGCACTGTGGTATTGTGTGTAGAGCGTGTACATGAGTGAGCAGGGAAGTGCAGAGCATGTTTCCATACAGATGGAAGTTTGTTTAGAGTAGCGTGAGTGTGAGAAGTGAGTATGCAGATGGAGATGCAGATGTGGTGAATAGTACTCTGTACGCTTCGGGGGTCTCTGGGATAAACTGGCAGTTTCAAGACATTTTTACCCTCTGAATTTTCCCCACTTTCTCAATGTCAGCCAACAACGACAACGACAACAACAACGTGTGTGTGTGTGTGTGCGTGTGCGTGTGCGTGTGCGTGTGTGCGTGTGCGTGTGCGTGCGCGCGCGCGTGTGTGTGTGTATACTTGTACATCTATCTTTGTGAGTATTTAGAATTTTCCCAACAGAGTGAGGACATGCTTGGAGAGTGAGGACATTTTAGCCGTTCCTTACTTTTTCAAAGGGTTGAGACTTAATTTTAAGGTTACGGTCTGATTTAGGTTTAGGTTAGGTTTAGGGTAAAGGTGGGGGTTGGGCACTTAGTTGTGATGGTTAAGGTTAGGGTAAGGGGCTAAGGAATGCATTATGTCGATGAGTGTCTTCACAATGATGGATGTGCGAAAATGTGTGTGTGTGTGTGTGTGTGTGTGTGTGTGTGTGTGTGTGGGTGCAGCACGGGATTGGGTATTAACAACCACAAATTGCGTCTTCTTGTGCTTTATGTATGCACATGCACATCCATGGGTCGAGTTGATGTCAGTGTATGTACTCTATGTGTATCTGAATGTGTCAAAAGGACTGCGCACATTTGCCGGGCCCCCCGGCAAGAAACCTTCTTGTCCTGTGTTGTTATTATTACCGCAGTCACAATGGACATAACTTTTTATTCTGTCATGCTTCAATTCTATGCATATTATATTGTTAGTGTTTAAATTGTATTTATATTTCACTGTTAGAGAAATAGTTTGACTTTTTGGGAAAGACATTCAATTTGAGTTGTATGAGAAGATTCTAAAGATAACTTTATTGTTGTAGTTTATTAAGTGTCTTTTAGATGTAGGTGTGGTATAGGCAGGCAGTAGGAGGTAGGGTCACATTTGGGGGCTGTGTATTGACTCATTACTGTAATCAGTTGCACCTGTGTGGAGAGGTTTGGACTCCTTTGGAGCGTTTTTTAGAGCTGGAATGGATGTGTCACAAGGAAGACGTTGAAGACAAGAAGGTTTCCCACCACCATAAACAGATTGATACCACTCATATCTGTACGTTAAATATAACTCTACAGACAGCAGCTGGTTTGCTTAGCTTATCATGGAGTGAATACAGGGGTGAACAGCTAGTCTGACTGTGTCTACAGGAAACAAAATCAAACTACCTGCACCTCTGCTCACTAATTAACATGTTTTAACTTGTTTGTTTAAAACTTGCATGAATAATTATTTTTATGAAAGATTATGTGCCAGATTAACAGACAGTAACTTCCTGAAATGTATGGTTGCCTGGCAACTGCACAGAATCAAGAAATAGTCTGGCACATAATCCTGTGTAAGTCCGCAAACTGTTGTATGTATTAAACAAGATATAATGTGTTAATTAGCAAGCTATAGAGATGTGCTGATAGGTGGATTTTGTTACTTTTGGAGAGCACCAGGCTAGCTATTTCCCCCTGTCTCTCCTCTTTATACTAAGCTAGGTTAGCTGGCTGCTGGCAGTACCTTTACCGGTATATACAACAGACAGACATTAGGGTGGTATCAATCTTCCCATGTAACTCTTCAGAGAGCGAATAAGGGTATTTCCTGAAATGTCAGACTTGTGCTTTAAGTTAATTGAATTTCATTTTTCTTGTGCATGACCTTCTCATTGATATTGTGCTAACACAGTGCATATATAAGTTTATCTTTGATCACATTTCCACAAACACACAGCAAACCTGGGGCCAATATTCTAGCAAAGAAGTAAGAGTTGTTTTCTGGTGCTCCAGGCAAAATATAATCAAGCTGCCATGTGTAGTCAGCAGTATACTCTGCACTTGATTGATGCAGGTGAAAGGGAGGGTATATACACAATGCACAGAGTGTGGGAGGAGTAGAAGGTCAATAGGAGCCCATTAGCTAATTTTTGCTAGAAGGCTGCCTGTAGCAGGTTACCCTGGCAGGGTACCTGCATGTCCTCTTGATGCATTACAGATTTTCAACAATCAGGAACAGTAGTGTGTGAGTAGTTGCACGGCAGTAGAGTCCAGATAACCATCAGATGAGCTGCAGACAGACAGATCTCCTTGAATCCTGTAAGATCCCTATGTAAGCCCCAAAAGATGGACTGAGTTACACCAACGGGAGGAAAGAGGAGGATGAAGGCAAAGTAAATCCAGGTTGTAAATCATCTCTAGTTGTTTCACCTAATGAGGACTGACGGTGGAAGATGGATTGTAGCCCAAATATGGACACACATATAAACACACACTTATGCCATCTTAAAGGTGTTGTGCTTTCTGTCATAATGAGCATTTGTTTATGTCATATCAAGTGTTCCCCTGTGGAAAAAAGGAATGGTTTAAATCCAAAGTGTGTGTGCATGTACTCTCAAAAGCAGGCATGTTTTCACATACCTACTTATCATGCACAGTTCTGCGTGCATAAGAGTGCTGACGTCATAGTGTTAATGATGATTATGATGATGGTGTTTATTCATCAGCGGAGGTGGAAAAAGGTAGACGGAGGTTGAATGAGTGCAGTGTCAGGGATAGCAGAGAACGGAGAGCAAGCCAGGAAGAGCGAGGGAGTGAGGAAGAGGGAGCCTGTGGAAGAGGGGGTGAATAGTTCTCTGTGTGGGGAGCAAGAGAAAAGAGAGAGCCTCTTGTGGTAGTCAATGTAGTTCCTCGTCTGATTGATCGTATCTGTGTGTTTATGTGCCAGTGTGTGTGTGTGTGTGTGTGTGTGTGTGTGTGTGTGTGTGTGTGTGTGTGTGTGTGTGTGTGTGTGTGAGTGAGTGAGTGAGTGTCACAAAATGGGTTTCCTGGGCCCATGCTATAATTTAAGTGGGACCATTATGTCCATTATGTAGTAAGTGTTATGAAATGATATGTTGTTGCATGAAATGTAATTTAGTAACTTTTGGATACTGTGTAATGTCTGGCCTACGCTCACGGGGGTGAGGGGTGGGGGGTGGGGGCTTGCTCATGGTTATTCCACCATTGTGATTTATCGTAGAATAAAGCTACAGGCGTCCTTCATGTGGCAGACAGTGTAAATCCCAGCTTGGCTAGATGCGGCTTTGGACTGAGAGACTGAGGTATATTTTATAGGATAATAAACCAAATTGGATATGCTTGATGGCAATTAAAGGTAACCGCAAGTAATAACTCCACAATTACTCAACAGTATTTACACCCAAGATTTAAAAAAAAAAGCAAAAGAAAAGGTTTGTTTGCTTAATCCATGTTTTCTTGCGCTTCACTGACCACTTCAATGCAATTATCCACTATAATCCATCTACTTTAATTAGACATATGTGTTGATACTGTTGATATGAGGGTGTTTTCGGGAAACAACCCCTCACCAGCAGACACGCTCTGCTCCACTTCAAAGCACGGTTCAAATAATGTGGGAACAATTGCTGTGAGTCGTGAATACAGAGTGTTTCCTGAGTTTATAGCCACTAAGGAGCTGGTTAAATCAGGCTGGTTGTCATTATTCCGACAAGCAAAGAGGGGGAGGACTGTGGGAGAAGATTGTCTCAGAGATGGAAAGATGGAAAGGAGGATAGAAAGAGCCAAACAGAATACGGGGATCACATTAAATGAGTCTACATTTTGTTTTGGCTTTAAGGAGGAATCTAGTTATGAAGTGGAAAACCTCTGAAATGATAATAGCAAGCAGGAAATGTAGTAAAAGTGATGATAAAAAAAAGAAGGGAGGCACACACACTGACATGCACAAACAAGGATGGACACATAAAAGAGGGTGTTCGGGAAGATGGCGTTCATCTCTTCTTACAGTCAATGAAACATTAAGTATGTCAGTCACCATTGTGTGTTTGTGAGGTGTCAGGTTAGTGCCCTTCGCAAGGAGGCCCCCATCCTTCATGGGGTTGATTCTGAGTGTGTGTGTGTGTGTGTGTGTGTGTGTGTGTGTGTGTGTGTGTGTGTGTGTGTGTGTGTGTGTGTGTGTGTGTGTGTGTGTGTGTGTGTGTGTGTGTGTGTTTATGTGTGTTTGTATGTCTAGTCATGTGCATGCATCTCTACCAGTTTCTGTTTGTTTAATGAAGCCCTCTCATGTGTAAAATGATCTGGAGCAGGGTGTCAGCCTGACCAAGGGTGCTAATCTGATACAGTAACTTGGTAGACACACATGTTTATAATAAGCCTATTGGTGAAATTATTATCACCAGATTTGATACTTAAGTTTCACATCAAACATAGTCTGATGGTGCAAATGTGAAGTACTGAAGTGTGACCTTGTTTATGGCAATGTTCCCATTGCTTCTCAAGGAGCGTGACCCTAAAGTTCCCAGGGAGAAGAGACTGACAGGCTGTGGAAACCCAGCAACAGTTTGACCATTCAGGCCATAAAAAGATTTTCATATCGGTTTTCTGCTCCTCTTCTCCTGGGAAAGAGGTGTCACTTCGACTTAGGAGTTTGTGATGTTGGAACAAACTGCTGTGTGTCCTGCTGAGCGGCGTAACGAACATCGCACGCATAAGTGGCCTGTAGTACTGTACTGGCAACCCAACATGGCAGCTCTGTCTCTTTCTCCATCTGCCACTGCTCAGTCTGGGTGTTTATGATGACAAGGCTGTGAAGGGGCAGTAATGACGCTGCATTAACCGGCCAAATGGGATGGATGACAACTTTCAGTGACTGACAGTGGACTAGCTGGTCTCTCTCCCAACTCTTTTCTGCTGTGATGAACACAGAGTCCTGTGGATGACATCTGTTTGCCACATTGCACTTTTCACAAGTATCTAAAGAATATTAAGGGAGAACATATAGCATCTTAATATGTTGTGTTGTGGTCTTTGCATCGTGTTTTCTTAATGTGTTGTGTTGTGGTCTTTGCATCGTGTTTTCTTAATGTGTTGTGTTGTGGTCTTTGCATCGTGTTTTCTTAATGTGTTGTGGTCTTTGCATCGTGTTTTCTTAATGTGTTATGTTGTGGTTTTTGCATCGTGCTTTCTAAATGTGTTGTGTTTTTTGCATCGTGCTTTCTTAATATGTTGTCATTTTTGCATTGTGTTTTCTTAAAGGAGAAGTGTGTAGGATTTAGCTTCATCTAGTGGTGAGTTAGAGACTACAACCAACTAAAAACCCCTCCCATCGCCCTTCCCTTTCCAAGCGGTACTGGTGGCCTTCAGGGACGGTCACCTTGCCTTTTTAATTTTTTTTTTTTTTTTGTTGTTTTTTTTTGTTATTGTTTTTGTCGCAGAGGATTCGTTCTCCTGTTGTGTGGCATAAGTATGATCTTGCATTATAAACAAAAGTGCAATGCATGCTTTCAAATTTGCCAGGGCAGTGATGTCTTGCTGAGCTCCTTCTCCAGTCTTCAACAGTCACGCTGGCTCTGAGCAAATAACGCGTTTAACCTTACTGGTACCATGTAGCGCTTTATGTTCCTCTCGGACCGTTCGTAGTTTTTTATAGATCAGAAGGACATGGAAGCCTCCATAGAGCTTACCCGTCCTATGTAAATACAGATAAGAAATGGTTCGCTCAGGAGGATAAGTCAGATTGTTGCAAGAGGTAATTGTACACCAATGAAGACTTATTTATGAATTAAGACATTGATTTAAGGCAATAAATTACTTAAAACTCTACAGTGTCCCTGATGTGTTGTGTTGCGGTATTTGCATTGTGTTTTCTTAATGTGTTATGTTGCGGTATTTGCAGTGCGTTTATAAATGCTCCACATGTGTTTTCAGTTTAATGAAGATGTTTTCTTAATTTGCTTGTTTTGTCTATTTACATGTGTTTTCTTAAGTTGCAGAGCTGTGAGCTCTCAGGGCCACTGTAGGTCTCTCTCCCATGTCCTTTCTGCTGTGATGGACAAAGAATCCTCTGGATGATATTTCTTTGCCACATTACATTTTTCACAAGTGACTAAAGAACATTAAGGCAGAACATATAGATTGCTGCATTAGGGAGATGAGGTGAGGCTCTTACTCCAAAGTAAACCATCCCTGGGTGGCCCCTCTTCAGCGGATGTCCTGAGTACAATAGGTCATATAGAGAGTAACATAAACAACCCAGCCCGGCTCATAGGGTCATTTGTCAGCCATCATGCAGGCAATTAGCCTGAATAATTCCATAGTTATAAACACAATCCATGTCATTTGTCGTTGGTGTTCAAACATTTTCTCAAGATTGAAGACATCCGGAGGAAGAGCACCATGTCCAAGAAAAACCAAAAGGTCTTGATTAAATTTTTATGTGTGTAGCCCAAAACAATCAGTGGGTGTGAAAGACAGAAAGCGCTATATTTAGAATGAAGTCTTTGTGTGTCTTCTGGTGGTTGTCTAATGGAACCGAGAAGGGATTAGGGCTGATTTCTGTATTGTATTTCCATGGAAAATGAGCCGGTGAGTTGACAGGTAACGAAAGGCGTCAGGACTTTGGCTTTGTGATTGTCCTCCTGACTCTCTCTTCCACCCCACACTCAGTTTCTCTCCAGAGTCTTTAATTCCACCTGCCTGCTGCAAGGTCTCCCGTCTGTTTTTCCACCATTGTATTAACTCTCCTTACCCAAAATCAAAATAACACCTTCAGGGGAAACACAAACAGATTCTTTCCACAATTCGTAGTAATCATTTAATGACTGATATTTTAATGTTGACACACAAGGAGAGTGTAGAAGAGATGTTTATTGGCCTGTAGTGTGCTGAAATGAGCCAGAACACCACACAGTAAATACTATGCAAACAAAGTGCGCACAGCTTAAGTTAGTGCAGGAGCTGAGATATGGCAAAATAGATAAGTGCTTATCCTGTGCACAGACTAAACTAGTGCATTCAAGAAACATAAGGTAATTGCTTAAAGAATTATAGCATTAGGTCATAGTAAAATCTGGAAAATGAAGCCATATGTTCATCTTCAGTTGTTTTTAAAGATTAGGCAAAAGGATGATAGGAAGCCATAGATAAATATGACGGAAAAGCTTTGAAGTGGGTAATAGGAAGGGGCCAGGCAGGTATGTGCACTTGAAGGGTTGCTGAAAGAAACATCAGGTCAGCAGCAGTGAAAGAATGTGAAAAAAGAATTGCATAAGTGGGCTTCTCTCCTCAGAGCCAAAAACAATGAAATATTTTTCTCAAGGATATGAAAGTTGAAAGTCATATTTCAAAAATCTGTCTGTTTATCAGTTCATAAAGCACGCACAAGGGCAGAATAATGCATGCCCTCAGACTGTGTCTCCGTTCCATAAGATACCATCAAAAGTAAGATAAAGGGTGTAAATAAAAATAAAACATTTTTTCTAAATCTCCACAAAAAACATGTCCAAAGTGATAGACCCTAATGGCAATACATCAGTTGAGAATAGTCACGTCAGAGACAGAAGAGGCTTACTGCTTCATTCCCTCTGGATTTACCCAAAGACTGGATTGAGTGGTTGACTGTTCAAAGATGGGGAGAGATAAAAGAGGAGATGGAAGGTGGGTCATCACTAGATTGTGTTTTCATATCTGCCTTGTCTTAGGTAGCTTTGCACCGGGTCACATCAGGTATCTCACTAGATTAGCCTGCCCGGAGGCCAGCTGTGTTCCTGCCGCTAGTTAAAATCTCACTGTGCTTCCTTTTTGCAACCTCCCAGTTGGTTCGCCAGGATCTAGCATGCCATAAATTTACCCTCCCTGACAATGGAAAGTCAGTATACTCTCTTCCTTCATTAGCACAAAGCCTATTCAATATGATTGTGTCTTAAAGGCCAGATATTGTAAAAATGGAGATTCCCATGTCTTTTTTATTATAAAGCAGGTGAGGGTGCTATATAAATATTGTGAAAGTATCAAAAGTATTCAGAAACTGTGCCTTTAAATTAGCTATCAGGACTTCTGTACGTTTGTGATGTTACAATATACTATATATAGATAGAAAGTGCCGCTGCAGCGCTGTTACAGTCATTCCCCGGCTGTAATAGCGGTGCGCACACTGACCAATCCAAGCAGTCCGGTTTTTTGTTCAAGTGAACACAGGTATATCCAGACAACACAACATTAAAGCCTAAACATGTTTTAGTAGAAACCTATAATACAATTAGCCTGCAAATTAGAATAATATGTCCCCTTTTACGTGGAGCACAGTCTGCCACAGAACCTCAGAAACTCACCTCAGGTTAGATTAGAACAATGGCATGCCCTAGACCCCCCCGACTTCAAATTTCATTCAGGAAGGAGACGGCGTTCATGCAGAGCAATGCAGACAAGAATCCTGTCTAGTTGTCGGAGTGAATAGAGAGACATATAATCAAAGCGGAGTTTTCTGGTGGATTTGCAAAAATCTGTTTTCATCAAACTCTTTAGAGATGCTTCACCCAAGGAGAGTGGGGAGAGCTCTGCATGCATTCAAAACAGGGGGGGGGGGACTACTGTATTAAAGTTCACTAATACTGTTAAGTGCAATATATAGATAATGGTACAGAGGGATTCTTAACTATTAAACATTTCATTGTCACATTTATCACGCTGTGAATTTTAGAGGATTTGCACATGTCTTTAGGTACGACATATGAAGTCCCTTAATAGCATGTGTTTGGCAGCAGGTATAGAAGCTGGTCTCAGCCAGGTCGAGGAGATGGATGCTTACAGAGCGCACAGAGCTGAGTCACTGGTCGTGGATGGGACTCAAGAGATTTATAAGATTAAACTACATGAGTGTCGCTGGGAAATATGCTTTGTTTTGGCAACCAAGAGAACACACTGCCTGAGCACAGAGCTGGAAAGTGGGGGGTTGCCGTGTTGTCAAAGTGCCAACATGCTCCAATTTCAGGGGAGCAGAGTTGTGATGACATCAGGGCAGAGTAATGCGGGTTGTCATAAGCGCAGCATGCCTGCCTTGATGTAATGTAACTCTGGCAGTGCCACCTGAACTCAGCAAGGGCACAGATGGTAAAACATTTAAAAGGTATTAGGGATAGAAAGATCGAAGAGAGAGAGAGAGCAAGATAGATTGAGAGAGAGAGAACAGAGGAAATCTTGGCACGCATGGAAGAATAGTTGCAGATGGAAAAAATAGCCTATCAATAGCCAATCAATCAATGCCTTTAGCTCTCCTCCCTCCCTTTCTTCCTCTCCAGTATACATCTGACCAAAGCGCTGCAGTGACCCGAACTGTTTCACTGGGATTTGAGGACAACATATCATCGTTTTCCGAAGACCCTGCTAGAAATACAAGCCCACAAATTTATCATAAAAATAAAACCCAACAGAAAGAGCTCACAGGCTCCCCTCACTCTCACTTTGCTTTAAATGCAGCAGAGAAGGACAAAAATGTTTCTGAAGTAGTTGTTAAGGACAAGTGAGCAGGACAGACAGTTAGACACTGTCTGCCCCCCCGCCCATACACACACACACACACACCCTTCACTCATGCAACATTTAACCACACTGGACCTCTGACAGTGCAGAATACCAGGGCAGGGCCTGAAAAAGGGCTACCTCATGTAGCACAGGTGGAATCAGTTTCTCTGCCTGGAGCTAAGTAAAGTAAAAGCATATACAGTAGTCTGCATATATATAAATATATATATATATTTATGTGCACAAACACATATGCAGGAATATAATCATACACATTCTGGTATGTGTACATGCACACAGCTATGCCTGGAGCCTCAGATCTCCTCCCCTGGGGGACAAAATAGAAAGCACTGCAGGCACACAAATTTCTTTACAAGGTGCAAGGTGCAAGCCAAGTACTGGAGTCACATAAAAAAAACATGTGTTTCTTTTAGAATAAAACATTTGTTTTAACTATGAGGTCAGAGTGGGAACCCCCTGTATCTATTTACAGAAGGGCTTAGATAGAGAGGTATCACAGTGGCCAAGTTAGTCAAAGAAAGACTAACTGCGTGACCCCAGTTCAAGCTCCACATTGGCCTGCATATGCTCCTTGGAGTGTCTTGTAAGGTGGTGCAAGCCTAGCAGATGAAGGGATACACACTGCACAGGCGGATGAGAAATCAACCCTCAAATTGAAAAAGGCGAGCAACCAAAACAGAAAATGGTAAATAACTGTTCCGATGGGGATCAATGAAGTATCACTTGACTTTTAGAAGAGCTGCAGTGATGTGCACCGTATGCTCTCACTAGGTGGTAACCCTCTGGGGATAAAAACAGCCCAGTAAAAATAACAGAGAGCAGCCAGCTCCTGATAAAGAGGCAGGCAGGATTTAGATGCTTTATTGGCTCCTCTCATTTTGAAAGATAAGGTGGTGATGAAGTGTTTAAAAAGCTAACTGCCCAGTGAACTCCCTGGTTATCAAACTATATCTGCTTTATTTCATACTGTCCTTGTTTCCTATCTCCCCAAAAATATCACCATCCTCCCCCCTCTCAATTAGCCTGTTAACCCAGCTCTCCCCCTTATTCTCCAGCCAAGACTGCACTCTCTCCGCCTCGGCCCTCTGCATGCCCCCACCCCCTTGACCTCCTTTCTACATCCATTTCTGCCAAGCAACCATCTCCCAACTAGTTGTTCAGAATTCTTCTTTTGATTTAGGGCTGTCACTGCTGAGGAAGACACTGCAGGTCCTGGTAAAGAAAAGCCAAGAGGACACACAAAGAGCCCAAAACACACACAGCCAGGCCCAAGTAATGGAGAATAGCTGACCGTTGACGTAGCTTAATGTAGCTAAGCCATAGCTGTGGGGGAAAAAAAGCTCCATTAACAAGAGAGCAGACCCGGCTGACTGGATGCAGCTGTGCTCGACTGAGCCTGATCAGAGGCGAGTTGATGGATTATGATCACCTGCAATGCACTACGTATAGTGATCAACATGAGAGGAGGGGGCATGTTCATATGATGTGGAAATTACCCATTGGATCTAGGACTAATAAGTCTAATAAAGTGTGTGTGTGTGTGTGTGTGTGTGTGTGTGTGTGTGTGTGTGTGTGTGTGTGTGTGTGTGTGTGTGTGTGTGTGTGTGTGTGTGTGTGTGTGTGTGTGTGTGTGTGTGTGTGTGTGTGTGTGTGTGTGTGTGTGTGTGTGTGTGTGTGTGTGTGTGTGTGTGTGATACTGACAGAGAGAGAGAGAGAAAGAATAATGACTCTGGAAATGATCAGGAGCAAGCCGAAGAGAATAATGGCCAATAATAAAACCACATGTTTTAATATCAGTGTCATATCTCATGGTTTGACTCCATCTTTCAGATTAGCATTTATTTTAGAAAGGAAGATGAGAAATATAAAACATGGTGTTTCAGAGATACACTAGAAGGAACAGAATGAAGGAGAAGTAGAAAGGAGGTGCAGGTGAAGGAGCAGTGCAAAAAAAAGGAGTCAGCAGTCACAAGTTTAGTGACTCCTTGAAAAATAAAACACCCATGATATAAGAAACGTCAGCTGTTAACTTTAGGAGATTACATAAAATATTGTCATACGAGTTCCCTTTAACAACTTGAGCATGTTCCTCCACTCAAGTCTCGAAACCAGACAGCAGGAAGGGACATTTGTGGAACATTTAAAGTGTGACTTTCACCCAAATTATGAAAAAAAAATAACTTACATCTAGTATTATTGGTATTGTTTTTATTTTTTGCTGCACGTTCTTTTAGGTATCCGTCTGTGTGTCGGCCTCCACCCCAGTACAGTGAAGGTGAACACAATTTTGTTCGCAGTGCACACAGTATCAAAACATTACATTTAAATAATTCAAGAGCAGAAATTGAAGAAGACATACTTTATTAATCCCTGGGGTGATATTCTCTGTTATTGTTTTTATTGTACGCATTACTCAGCACACATACACATGCATGCAAACAGGACCTACACGTGCACAAGGTGGAGAGATGTCTGAGTGAGGGGGCTGCCAATGGAGAGGCACCCTGAGCAGTTGGGGTTTCCAGTGCCTTGCTCAAGAGCAACCCCGCACTGTCCATGAGGTCAACTGGTACATCTACCGGTCCACACTTGGTCCATACGAGGACTCAAACCCTTCAGTTCCCAAGCCAGGTCCCCACAGACTGAGCTACTGCGGCCAACCTCATCCACCAGCAACATCTCTTTTGCATCCCCATGACACTGGATAATCACAACATGCTGTGAACAGATTTTCATAGGGACTGTTTTAAACTCTGTGCATTATCCAGAGTATCGAGACACTGTTTCTGGAAAGAAAAGCTGCCGCTGAATTTTCCTAATGTGATTTTTCAATGCTGTCAGCACCACAAACGAAATTCCATATACCTCATTTGTACAAACCTCAGATAGATATCTTTAAAACTGAGCACATAAAACCAAAACTATCTGTATGGCTCCATAACATTGTGGTTAAATTGGATATTTATTGAGTTGGGTGAACCAACCCAAGCTCCTGCAAAAAAACAGAAAAACAACAACAACTGCACAGCAGCTTGGACTCCTTCGCAGGACTAAATGGTGGTCCGTAAAGTCAAGTGGATGGGGATTGTGTTGCAACATCTAGGCCTGACTCTCGCCTTATGGCTCGGCTCCAGCGGAGGCTCCTAGGGGACGCGGCAGCTCGGGATGGAGGGGGAGAGAGTGTGTAGCCGTGATGAAAAGTGACGTGAGGTAAAGTGAGGTAAACAGTAAGGGGTAAGAAGACGATGGGAAAAAGCTGGCCCGGAGTCTTAAAGAAAGTAAAACAAAAATTGATTGATTCTAAATCTTTGTAGAGGGGATAACTGACATGAATGGAGAGGGAGTAAAACAGTTAAAGACAGCCAACTGGCAGAGGCCAAAGTACACACGTCCTGCACACATTTCACACACTAAACACTGTACGATTGCGTATGATTGTATAGGACAACTAAATCTAAAAGAAGGAGCCTCTTCACAAAGGATTTCTTGCCTCAATATGAAAATGTTATAACAGAGGAAATGGTTTGTAACTTTCCCACACAATTAAAACACATGATAAATTGGTCGCTGCCTTTACAATAGGATGTGCCCATGACCACATTCGGGGGAAAGGGAGGCGAGCTGGGAGTTATTTGTATAAAACATGTGAGCAGGAGGTCACTGTTGAATGATAAACCATTATAACATGTATCTGCTCCTCCTCCTGCAGCTGCTGGCTCAGAGGACTAGGACAGTTTTTTTTAGGAGTGTGTGATCAGAGCATTGTAAAAACTGGATTAAACAATAATGGATGATTTGGTTTAACCAGGTGAAACTATAATAAATGTTTTGGTTTCCTAGTTAATGAGGGTCATTTCAATAGAGAGCCAAAATATTTCCCATTTGTCTTAAAAAATCATAGACTGAAGCCAAGAGCCTGATGGTTCCTAGAAATCACATGAAAAGAACAATAATTATTCTAATGTTTCTAGTTATGTGGAACGACCGACCTGCCAGATATTCTTGCATCTCAAGTTTCCCTGTTGCTTTTTTCACACAGTGATTCATATTTTCTGCATTTTGTCCTCGTCAGGTGGTGTATGTAACAGAGCACACATGCATACTGTTGTGCACAGTTTGCTCCAAGCTACAGTTCAGTGGAAACTCTAGAAAGTGGTGTTGCCATCTAGTGATGAAACGTAAAAACAGCAATATGTCATCCAATGGAGCAAGTAAGACGTCGATGGAGCGTGAAATTGTAAAACAAACGAAAGGATCAGTGAGCTTGATCTTATTTAGAGAAAAAATATCTTTATCCCCAGCATGAGGCCAGAAAAGAGCTCCTTCCTTTGAAGCAGAGGCAAAGAATCGAGAAAAACCTTCACTGATCTTAGCACTAAAGAGGTTCCCGTTTTATAAAGCCTTTATACACTACAGATTATTAGGTACACCTAACTAAAACTAATGCGGCCTAATATAACAGTCCTGCAATAAATCTTATATTTGTGAAAGAAAATCTGTTTACTTTAGCTTTACAACTCATTTGAGATACATTTGATATACAAACATCTGTCCAAAAAGATCATGATAAGGTAGATTACGTCTTTATTGATAATATTTGTGTTATACAGTATATATACCCGCCCACAGATATGATAAAACCAGTCTTTTCATATCAGGCTTTAAAAGCTCTTGCCTGGTTAGACTTAGACAGAGACAACAGGATATTTTTGTGACTTGATGTACACTTCCTCTGACACAGTATAGTAATGAAATAGCTACATCACAATTTTCTAAGTAGTATAGTATATAGTATAGTGAATATGATGTGAACCCACAGGACAGTGCATTACAACCAGGTATTTAAGTTACAGTATGACAAAAACAAGGTAAGGCATTAAAAGAACATAGCACATTTTGGTGGATTGAAAAGGCTGTAACATGTTTGTAATTTGGAAAAATAAATAATGATCCACATTTGTTACATAGCAGTATGTGTTTTTGTCGTGTGTGTGTGTGTGTGGTCGCAGAGTGGACAATGCATGCCCATATGAGGATATTTCAAATAATTCTGAGCCCAACATGTGTTAGGCCACTGACATGGAAGGAAAAGAGGCTTTTCATGTTTCATAACAATTTGTAAGAACACAATTTTCAACTGAATAAACCTGATGGACTCTTACAATAGCATTTATCATCATCTAATAGGAGCGACAATGACATATAACAAAAGTAAACCGTTTTTTAAAATCACGTGAAGGTCACTATTATGTGAACATCGGTAAGCCAAGTGAACAAGAAAAAAGGAACCGTTCTGATGTCAGCGATAAGACGCTATGGAAACAGACATGCGTGGATAACCTGTTCAAACTCACATCTCTGATGAGTGTATTTGTTTAAAGCTCAGATGTGAGCGGTCCTTTGATCTGGATGGACCTCATGATGGACTGGCACACCTCTGATGTGGTGCCCTGACCTCCGAGATCAGCTGTGTGCAACTGCAAGAAAACACAACAAAAACAGGATGCTCACAAAACACAAACATGGTCCAAAATTAATCAAGTCAATCAAGGGGACATATTATGCTCATTTTCAGGTTCATACTGTGTCTGCATGATGTACTGCTAAAAAAAAAAGTTATTTTTCTCATACCGATTTGTCTGTTTGAATATACCTGGATTCACCATCTGTCTGAAATTATCCATTTTAGCGCCTGTCTCGTTAAGCCCCCCTCCCCCAAAAGCCTAGTCTGCTCCGATTGGTCAGCATTTCCAGGTCTTACAGATCTGCACTTTCTGTGTCTCTGCCAGTCATAGGTGCTATAGTCAGCCAGGGAATGACTATAGCACCTATAAATAGTATAGTTGTGACATTACAACCATATGGAAGTCCTGATGGCTCGTTAAAAGGCGTTTTTTTTATTTGTTAGTGATATTTCTATTGGTCAGAACCGGAACCAGAAATAGGCTGCAAGTGCGTTTACTTGAATCTGTTTTTGACACAACAGTGAAGCAAATAAAGTTGTTCGGCTGTGGAAACAACTTAATAGTAAATCATTTTGTTACTGCAATAAAGCTCTTTTCATTATTTTATCATGTCTGTGTGTCTGCATGCAAATATTTTCACACTGGGTAAAAAGTACATATAACATATCATCTCTTAATAATCCAGACAAAGAGGCAAGCAGTCTGCTGCCTTGGATGGTAAACAAAACGAGTTTTTAAATGAGCCTAAGGAGTGTAGTTAATGTACAATGCCACAGAATGTCAAATCAGATACCATATTGTGTAGCACTTCATAAGAGCTTTGTGCAACTGAAAGGGCACGATGCTGCTTTGTGTGAATGTATTGTGATGCCTACTAGGAAGCATGCCAGACCTTCCACCAGGGCCTCAAAGCCTCTGTCACACAACAATGGCCTATTAGCTTTATGGCAGCGAGACAGGTGAGGAGGTAGGCCTGTCAGTGAAGGAAGACTTACCCTGGTTTCATTCATAGTGGTGAGGATTGCATTTCGGATCATACTAGCGTACTCATAAAGCCTGGAGACACACAGGAGAAAGGATTATTTATTTACTGGTATACCGCAGTGACAGCAGGGTGTGTGATTAAAATATTTTATGTGCAAAAGCTTACTTAAGATGGTCCAGCATCATGCAGCCAGCTAGCAACATGGCAGTGGGGTTAGCAATGTTCCTGTCTGCAATACTCTTCCCTGTGTTCCTTGTGGCCTGAGAGATGCAGAAAAATGAGACAAGAAAGATACAAAATTTTGAGTCACAAAATATCAGACAGACATGATTCTAATGTTTTTCAATCTTCAAAATGTTGTCCTATTAACTGCCGAACACTAACCGTTTCAAAGACGGCATAGTCGCGGCCATAGTTGGCTCCAGGCACGAGACCAGGCCCTCCCACCAGGCCCGCACACACGTTGCTCACCACATTCCCATACAGATTGGGCATCACCATCACATCAAACTGCTGGGGCTTGGACACCAGCTAAAAAAAACACAGACAAAAAGGGTGGCAGGCGAATTGTTTAGGAACATTTAAAACCTTTTTCCAAACTAAGAGGCGTGTCATATAATCTTCTTTCACCTGCATGGTGGTGTTGTCCACGATCATGCTGTCGAATGTGATGTCTGGGTAACCAGAGGCCACTTCTCTGCAACACTGCAGGAACAAGCCATCGGCAAGTTTCCTGTTGGAGCAGAAAGGCCAAATTCAACATTTACAGCGTTAAGAAGCTCACAATTTTATGTAAAGCTCGGGGGGTGGGCGACAGTCCTGGGCACAATACGTTTGTCTCAACTCACATGATGTTAGCCTTGTGTACGGCAGTGACCCTTTTACGACCTTTCTCTCTGGCCAGCCGGAAGGCATAGTCGGCAATCCTGAGGGAATTGTTCTTGGTGATGATCTTGAGACTCTCAACTACACCTGGTACACTCTAAAAAAAAAAAAAAGACAACTATAGATCAAGTATTTGGGGCTGTTAATAATGCAGTGACATTGTTCTGGGTTGTTTGTAAAGCAGCATGTGTAACTGTGGAGAACTGACGGATCATCAGTCTGTGTAAAAAGGAAACATCCGGCTGTAACTGCACACCAAGAAACAGTGTGTAATGTGAATGTTATAATATAACTTCATTGTTAATTTTGATTAAAGTTTTTTGGATGTTGGCATGGTTAAGAAGGCATTAGATGGCAGGGTCAGAACTAACATCACATTTTTGTGGTGGCTTTGACTCATTAGCCGTCATCAGTGGCACCAAAGACATTTTGGGAGACAAAAAGACTGAGAAAGAATGATTGTATATGGACTTGGTAAATGGACCTGTACTAGCGCCTTTCTAGTCTTCTAACTACTCAAGGGGCTTTAAACTGTTTGTCACATTCATCCATTCACACAGACATTCATACTGATGGCAGTGGACACCTAATCTAATCGAACCATTCACACCAAATTCACACACCCATGCACAGCACAGGGAGCAATTTAGGGTTCAGTGTTTTGGCAAAGGACATTTCGACATGTGGACATGAGGGGGCCGGTAATCAATCTTTCAAATGGAGGACGAACTGAGCCACAGCCGCTCAGATATGTTAAATATGTTTAAACTGAACAACACCATCGAAGAGCAGGCTGGCCACCCGGCTCGATGGAGGCTGCATCCGAGTGGTGCTCAGAGGAGTCACCCCATGCAAGCGAGCTGGTAGCCAAAACAAGAGCTGTGAACTGGCGGCGAGCCAACCACACACGAACACACACACACACACCCTGGTCAGGAAAGGCTTCATTCACTCAGAAAATTTGAGATCATACATATATTTCATGTCTAACAACAAATGCAAGAAAAAAGCAATAAGTAGTTAGTCTTTTAGGAGCCATTACTAGCCTGGATAGCATTGCAGCATAACAGTGGATGTGTCATGTCTGTCCGACATCAGTCTGCTTAAGGTCATGATCTTCACCAATACTGATCAAGTTTATCAGATGACTATTTCCGATCACAAAAGAACACTGTACTTTTAAATGATGTATGGGTAGTACCTCACTTCCATTTCAAAAGAGACTAGGAAGAGGACGAGGGTATAAGGAGTATAAGCATGTGTTACAGCAGACAGTTGAATCGATGTGTGTTTCTGTTTGACCTCATGCTCCAGGCTGCTGTACTCTCCCTCTGTGTTCTCCCTGATGATCATGATGTCAATGTTCTTGTGGCGAGTCTGGACACCGGGGAGGGACTGGCAGTGCATCACATTGGCATAAAGGTCTAAACTTGTGCTGTAGGTACACACATGAAAGAGAGAGGGGTGAGCGACAGGAAAAAAAAAAACCCAGACACAGACGACCGAATTATGGAAGGAATGTAAGCTGTCAAAAGACGAAAGAGAGTCTATATCAAGGGAACTGAATATTTCATTAAAACTCTTACCGCAGCAGATTATTTCTGGATTTGACAGATGGCGCCATGGTATGTTTGGTTTCTATGTTACCTATCAAGAGAGTTAAGTTATGCCACAGTTAAACTTTATAGTGTCATGGTCTTATTATAAACTACATGCATCTCTCAGCTGTGCTCTGCTTTTCTGCTTGTCACACAGCAACATAGGGGGTTCTGCTTGCCTTTGAGGGCAACTCCATTACGGCGAATGGCCGTGATGGCATTGTTGATATCATCCTCACTCTCCATAGCCGAGTTGACATGCACGACCTCAAAGTCCACCGGGACACAGCTGAACCTATAGCATGAATATAAACCATGTGGTTAGGCAACACTCACCAGAATGTAGTCATAAACACTTTAAACAGGATTCAGTTTAAGTTTAACCAACCTGAAAACCTCTCTGACATGATTGAGCAGCTCTGGACCAATTCCATCTCCAGGTATGAGGGTCACGGTGTGTCTGCCTCCATACTTGGCAGGAGGGGGCTGTAACAATAGCATTTCATACATCATTAACTGCATTGAACTTAAAAGGACAACTCTGGTACAATATCTATGACTCACTTATATACATTGGGGGTGTAAGAAAATATCGATAAACTTGAGAATCGCCATATTATGTTTTGTGATATTGTATCCATTCTCAAAAACACTATTGATTTTTAATTAACCCTCTGAGACCAACAGGGGGCACTGCACAATTTTTTTTGGGGGGGGGGGGGGGGGGGGGGGGGGGACTGGCATGGACATTCTCAAAAGGGTCCACTTGAATATATTGCGTTTAGACGGAGTTCAGACTTTTACCACCAGTATAATATGAAAATCACCTTGCATAGACGTGGAATCTTCTTAACAATAGATCATCCATCACAGTAAACATTAAGTTGCATCGATGAGATTTAATCAAAAATAGGATATAACGCACTCCACTCACAATGAAAAATGTACTATGAAAAAACTGGGTGCTGAGTCTATTTACATGAATAAAGATAAGGACAGCATTCAGTTGCCACACTTCAGTAATCTTAAAAAAAAAATCTTAGTAAACTCAAGTTAGTTTGTTTAACGTGATATGTTCTACATGTACTCCATGGCCTTACTGATAATGTGACCAATATTGACAGATCTTTTTTCTAAATCACACAGAACTAGTATATTGATTAGGTAAATGTCATGTGTTAATGAAGTGATGCATTGTGGTCTAGTAAACCACGTCAGAGTCAGCTACTTACAATGTTGTCTCGCTGTTGTTGAAGATGCACAGCAAGGAAAGCAGAAGGACAAGAGTTAGTTTGATAGCCATATAAAGAATCCAGGTAGCAGCAAGTGCGGATGCATTATACCCTCTCCTTCCCGAAAAAGGGTGAGAAAACAGGTAGCCATAGCAACCCCAGGTTACATGTAAAACAGATATACAAATACCCTACCACTCCCAAAGTTTAACCCAAAGCCATACAGCTTGGAAATAAATAGTTAAATGAGTAGCAGTGATTTTTTTTTAATGACATTACTATTACAATGTATTCGTGGTGTACAAAATCACATCTACTCATTCTAATAAGGGTGAAACCCACAGAGACTGATGATTAGATCTGATTCACTCACATTATTCACAGCCTTATTCCTGTGACTTGTCAGAGTTGTTCCAAATACCTGAAAAACAAGATAAAAAGAGATGGTTTAGAGTTTTGGTTTGTGAAAGCTATTTATTTAATCAGGGGTTTTCAGCAAACATCTAAAACAACCAACTTTTATGTTTTTATTTTTTTTTATTTTTTATTGAAATGGAATTCATTGAAATGTCATGGTATAGAAAACATGACAGTAACACCTCTCAACATACATACAGTGCCTATAGAAAGTCATGATACCTTTTTGAAAGTCACTTCTTTTGACTTACAGCCTGAAATGGCAATTAAAAATATATTTTCTCCACCATGATTTACACATTTTGTCTTACAAAACTACAATGATTTTTTTTTTCTCAAATTGTCTGAAAACGAATAAAAAAATGAAAAACTAGAATAGCAGTGTTGGAAAAGTGATGAGTGCGTTTAGAATAACCATTATAAACATTAACAGGTTTAACCAATCACCTTTCAGATCACACACCAAGTTAATTTGCCTCAACCTGACATCAATTGTGGTGTTTTTGATTTTACTTCAGAATAAAATCAGCTGTTCCTTGAGGATTCATCTCCTAGTAGTGGAAACCAAACCAAGCACACCACCCAAAACACAGCATCCCTACAGTGAAGCCTGGTGGTGGCAGTATTATATTGTGGGCTTGTTTCTCTTCAGCAGGGACTGGGCAGTTGGTCAGGATTGAAGGGAAAATGGATGCTGCCAAGTAAACCCAAAATCTTGAGGAAAACCTGCGGCCCTCTGTTAGACACTTGAAATGGGCCGGTGGTTCACCTTCCAGCATGACAACCACCCAAAACACAGCACCATAAAAACAACACAGTGGCTAAAGGACAGGAAGGTGAATGTCCTAGAGAGGCCGAGTCAGAGCCCGGACCTGAATCCTACAGAACATCTGTGGATGGACCTGGAGAGTGCAGACTCTGACTGAACTCGAACAGTTCTGCAGGAAGAATGGGGAAATATTTCCAGTCTAGGTGCACAAAGATGTAGAGACAGATCCAAACAGACTGATGGCTGTAATTAAAGCAAAAGGTGCCTCCACAAAGTATTAAATCTGGCGACTCATCACTTTTTTAACACTGCTATTCTAGTTTTTTATTTTCACATTTTTTGAAAAAAAAAATTCACTGGACTGTTGTAAGGCGAAATGTGCAAATCACGCTGTAATAATAATAATAATAATAATATATATATGTATATCATGTATTATCATTTCAGACTGTAAAGCAAAAAAGTGACTATTTCAAAAGGGTATCATGATTTTCTATAGGCACTGTACAAGACACACTGGGTAAAAAGGGTAACTTAAATTGTATAAAATAAATAATAATAATAATAAATAAATGAACAGAAAAAATAATAACTGCAAATAAATAAATAATAACAACGACAGTGAATCTAAATGATTTTTCAGTTGCTAGTGGTGCTCATCAAGCACATTCATCTCCTTATAACCATCGAGGAGAGCTCTAATTCATCTATAACATTATAATATTAACCAAATCATAACGTTGTGACCTTGTGTTCACATATACGCGTATCTTAGACAGTAACATAGTAATACTACTTTCATTTGGAGCCACAAAACAAACAGCGTTCACAGCCGATGAGATTAAGTGTTGTATCTTACTTTAACCGTATTTCCGAGGCGCGCGCCTCTGAACGGGTTCAGGAGTTTGGACATGGAGAGCACAGCACTGTGGGCAGCCATCTTGATTTTGCAGCACTGGTTGCGTCACCGAGGAGGAGGAGGCGTTGTCCCTCTTTTTATATATATTTTTTAAAAGATACAGATTTTATATAATATTTGACCACTTTGGAAAACTTAAAACTAAAAAAAATAAATTGCCAAAACTATTTAGGCATTTCAAACTCACTCCCTCATTTTAGCAGTCCCCATTTTTGTTTTTCATTCCTTTTTTATGTTTTACAGTCTTTGTACATTTTAATTTATGTTATTATTGTTTATTTATTTAGAAATACATGTCTGGCATTGTATGCAACTCTGAAACATGTAAGAAAATAATTATTTTCAGTTAAAAAAATATATATAAGGAAAAAAAGGAGGAAATATATATATAAAGGACAAATGTTTATTTATCTAAATATAATGTGGTAGCTTTCGTGATAATTCACAGAGAAAAAAAATGGGATTTCTTGTTTCTTGCAGATTTGTTCAACAATAAAAAAAATGTAAAAAGAAAAATGTTAAATCAAATTTGGTCACGTGATTACGTTCGCGCAGACTCCGTGGCCACACACTGGGGGCTGGTAGTATATCCGGAAGACAGATGATAAAACTACCATATTTTTTTCATGCTTGTTAAAAGCAGAGTCCTAAGACTTGTGTAAATGGTCGGCGGAGCATATTATTGACTGCAGCCCGTCTCCTCGGTGAAAAGCTCATTTGTACCAGAGGAGCCTCGATGGGGAAACAGCGCAAGAAATAGTCAAAGTCCCTGGTGGCAAGAGCAACAGCTCCTCTTCTCCGCTCACTGCACACTAGCAAAGGTAAAAAGGAAAGGCAGCACTCGCCTGAAGCGTGAACACAGTAGGTAAGATCTGTCGTTTCTCATCTGTAAATTCATATAAGTGATTATTATGTTGTCAAAGGGATTATAGTGTCTTTGGGGTGTGTTGGGTTCATGTCAGCCCTTCAAACGTCATCTCTGCAGAGCCATCTTGCCCGGCCACTGTAACAACATGAAACGCTTTCTGCAAAAGATGTCACTCTAAACTTTAAATGAAATCATCCCAAATGAAATGTGTTGCAGATGTTATCGTTTTAAGAGTTGAAAGTATTGTTCCCAAGTACCGTTTAGTTAAAAGCATACCCTCTCTTTTTGCTTTAAAACTTTACATGTTTAATAAACTCTTCCAAGTTACTTAAAGGCAACAAAATATAACTGTTATACAATGAAATGATGTAATTGCGTTTTGTGAACACGTTTAAAGGACGAATATGTATTTATTTAAAGATAAAGTGGTAGCTTACGTGACAATTGAAATTTAATCTTCCTTTATTGTGTATATTTTTCATAATGTACTTTACTTGTCTTCTTTACTTTATATATTTTTTCTTTTTTTTTTACTTACACAGTTTAAAACCACTTTTTATGAAAAAAAATCAAAATATATTTTGATTATCAAAATTTGCAAACTTGGCTCAAGTTAAAACCACCCTAATGTTGCTACTTTGTGTTTTTTCCCAATCTCTGTCAGGTCTATGAGACTGTGAAACATGAGATTAACAGGTTTGTTCACATTTTGCACATTTTAGGGAGGGGGGGTTGATCTGGTGGTCCTTCCCGCCATCTGGCTGTACCTGAACTGGTGTGTCCTGTTTCTCTTGACAGCCCCACTCAGAGCTGTGGCTGTGTTGCTGTTGGTGGGGCTCACCTGGCTGCTGGCGAACACCTTATTTGGAGGAGAGGGGGGTTCGTCTGTGCGGCAATTCTTCAGCGGTAAGAGAAGTGCTTCTGAAACACTAAGTTGAGAACAATTTACCAAACAACAATGGCTTACATTCACTGTTTCTAACGGCTAAATGGGAGGATATCGGGCGTTATTGTTGACCTCACAATGCGCTCTGGGAAACAGGGACTCAGTGAAGAACATGTTTGTTTATTCACAACCCTAAACCCAAGTTATTATAAGGGTTGATACATGTCTTTATTTGGCTAATTATTATTTATCTGATTTATTTATACTGTAACTGTATTACTAGTTAATTAAAGGCTAAATAAAAAATAAAAAAAAATGTTGTATTTTTTTTACAGGCGCAAGCAAGGAACCAACACCTTGTAAGTAAAATAAACTGTATAATATGACAATTTTATACTCTTCCTGTCAAATATGATCATGATAATATTGTGTCTTTATCATCTTCCTTATCACCACTGACTAACGCATCACCTATATTATAGCTGAACCCCGCCCTCGAAGATATAAATGTGGACTCTCTGCCCCCTGTCCCCCAAAACATTTGGCTTTCCGCCTGGTGTCAGGTGCTGCCAACGTCATCGGGCCCAAAATCTGCCTGGAGGACAAGATGTGAGACTCCGTGCTTATAACTGTCTTTCTGTTCATCTATGCCTTTGTCTCCCCTGCTGTCTGTCTGTCCGTCTGTCTTTTTTGTTTTGGTTTCACATTCTATTGTTTTTTTTTCTCTGTGCTTTCATAACCAGGCTTTCTAGCCTGTCTGAGGAGCTAAATGCAAGTATTCTTCCAGTCTGCTTGTTCCCCATATCTTTGTTTTTGTTTGTAGCCTACGTGTTGTTTTCTCCTGTGCCAGGCAGATTGTTTAAGTGTGTGGATTAATGTGATTGTGATGGACAAGGCAGTGTTCTCGTTAAGTGTTGCAGCGAGTGTTTCAACCTTTCGTGTTTCTGTCTCACAGGTTAGTGAGCAGCGTGAAGAACAACGTTGGCAGAGGACTAAACATAGCTTTGGTGAATGGTACGAGACTGTGTCCTTATGCATCGGTCAGTCAACTGCGTTGAATCGTGTTATTGTGACATTTGACTGATGTTTTTTTTTTGCTCCAGGGGTGACAGGAGAGCTCTTGGACACAAAGTACTTTGATACGTGGGCAGGAGGTAATATAAACCAGACACTAACGTATAGAACCTATTTCACATGTGGTACATATGGTTTGGCAATAACAAGCTATAAACCACAGTTCATGGCTCATCTGATGTTCGTTCCCAGACATTTCTGACCTGTTGAAGTTTCTCCGGCCGCTCCACGAAGGAACACTCATATTTGTGGCTTCCTTTGATGATGCAGCTACAAAGTAAGAATCCAGAAAGTGCTATCATCCAGTTCAACATCCCTCTCCTTTCCCGCTGAGACACACCCCAAAGCAATTTTCACAGATAAATCCTCAGCTGAAGTGAAAGGATATTTCAATTTTATAACTTGGACAATAGTTTTTTAGAATAAAATAAATATGTAGCACTGCTACAGAGAATAGCATATTCATAGTCAAACAACAGCAGGACCAATGTCCAACCAGTTCCATAAACCAGCTGATGCTTATCAGTTAATCTTTACAGCCACATTCAACATTATACTCTCCATTGTGTAAGAATCAATAGATTAATTCATCCAAACATCTTCAAAAAGTCACTCATTATAAAATATAGCATTAAAGCAGAGAACAATTTGCAACGACTTAGAGTAGTTATACCAGCCGTCGGTTAATAATGCCACATTAATTCAATTCAGTAAATTATAGCCACGTTCGGGGCGGCCGGTGGCTGAGTGGTTAGAGCAGTTGCCCCATGTGGAGAGGCTTGGGGACCTTGAGGCAGCGGCCGCCGGTTCGACTCCGACCTGCGGCTCTTTGCTGCATGCCCCCCCCCCCTATTTCCTGTCTGTCCTGTCGAATAAAAGGCTTGAAAACTGCCAAAAAATAATCTTTATATATAAAAAATATAGATATCCATGCTCTGAAACACATAAGTAAATAGAATATGACATTTATCCATCCAAACATACATATTATGGAAACACTTGTTTATTCTTAAATGCCTATGGGATAATGACTGTTATAAACATTTATAAACATTAACCTGTTACCTTATCCTCGTTCCCTGTTGACAGGTTGAATGACGAGTCTCGACGACTGTTTGAGGAGCTTGGCAGCACACTAGTGAAGGAGCTGGCCTTTAGAGACAGTTGGGTGTTTGTTGGAGCTAAGGGCATCGAGAATAAGAGCCCCTTTGAGCAGGTATGTTACTTTCCAGGCTGAACAGAGGCTAAGAGTAGAAATCATCAGCTCCTTTTATGTGATTTGCCTGCATTTCGCTTCATACAGATGTTGTACAAAATAAATCCCCCCTTTGTCACAGTATAAAGTAACTGTACAAAATGACTCACCAGACAACATTATCAAGATATGTTGCTTACAGTTACAATTATAATACAGGTGATTCCATGATGAGCAATAGAATAAGGAGGGGGATACACCGAATACACCGATGTCACAAGATAATGAAAATATTGGTGGGCATGCATACTGTGTAAATAACATTGCATATCCAACATATTGCCTGATTAAACTAATGTCCTCACTGAAAAAGCAACGGAAAAATAATTTACATTTAAATTGGCTCAGCTTCACTGCCCCTACCATAAAAGGACAAGCCCACCATTTGGTGGAGCATGTTTTTAGAACATTCTTTGACTTTTATTATACTCTTCATTGTATAAAGTTGCATTAATATGTTCAGTTAGACCTCTGAAACCATAATATGTTAGGGAAAAAATATGCCTACCATTTTTTAAATTCAGTTATATAGAGCCATCATTTCTGAAGAGAATTTTTTTGATACTAACTTTCTGTTAGATGCACACTGAACAGCCAAACAATTTAAAGGCATAGCAGCGTCTAGTGGGTGTCTTAAGCATAACACACCTATCATCATCATCATCAAAATAAAAGCCACGTCCGGAACAAAACCGGACTCCAGATGAAACTATCAAATCACTGTTACATTCTTCTCAGAAAAATGAGCATATCTCCAAAATGATAAATAATCATAGATTAAGAAATCATTTTTGTTTACGTGCCTACATTTAGAAATATTAGATCAATATGTTTTGTGTGTTTATTTAGGAAAATATGATGATAAACATTTAATTATGACACAATATATGTCTCAAAACTTTTATCAATTTTATGGTTTAAGAAGAAGAAGAATAACTTTATTTATCCCGCAACGGGGCAATTTAATTTTTTCACTCTTATTATTAATCATGTTACACACACAGGCCCGAAATACACAAATGCACAGACAGAACCTATACATGCAATTAAGGAGAGATGTTAGAGCGAGGGGGCTGCCAGTGACCGGCGCCCCGAGCATTTGGGGGTTCGGTGCCTTGCTCAACAGCACCTCGGCAGTGCCCAGGAGATGAACTGGCACCTCTCCAGCCACCAGTCCACACTCCATACATGGTCCACACAGGGACTTGACAGTTCCCAGCCAAGTCACCTATGGACTGAGCTACTGCCGCCCCTTAATGACATAGATATCTGACTCAGATCTGTGTGCCTTTTTAAAAACTGTAACTTACTGTGTCCTTTTTTTTCTTACACCAAGAGAAGTCGAACGGAGTTTCGTTCTACATCCTGTATCATGACAAAAAAGATTAATTCATCCATTCATTCATTCATAACATTTTAGCTTACGGGGTACAGATTTTAGGGATATTTCCAGGGTACTCCAAAGAAGTGAAATTACCTCACAATTAGTTCAAAGAGTTCAGCGCATTTTCATTAAGATATACTGAGTCAAAATTTGTTGTACCAAACAATTGAGCAGAACATTAAAGGGTTAAATATTCATCCCACGTAAATATGACAACACATGATAGATGGTAATGCTTTTTCCCCTGTATTTACAATTACCTGACACTGGTGAATCCCTTCCTAATCCCAGTCTGTTTTGTTAACATCAGTTCTGTTTCCCTATGGCTTTCCCAATTAGCGAATGAAGAACAGTAAGAGCAGCAACAAGTATGAAGGTTGGCCCGAATCTTTGGAAATGGATGGCTGTATTCCTCTGCGGCCTCCCTTGGAAGCGTAATGCAGCCTGATACTCTCACACATACAAGTACAGTGACACCGGGACTGGCGGCAACGGCTCCACACGACTGTTACAAAAGCAAGGAAAATTCTAAATGACTGCAATCATCCAAGATCTGGGCCACAAGCAGCATTTTTATTTCCTGTCTCGTGGCAGAGGCTTGAGTTGACCGCAAAGCTTGTCTTGGGGCTGGATATATTAAAAACTGCTGGAACTTGTTAAGTGCATTAATCTTCGTGAGCCACTTTTGAGCTGTTGTGATATTGTAGAAACGAGGAAAATGGGAAACTCGAGAAGCCAAATGTTTGATGACCAAAGTGTAACAGGGACTAGTGAATAAATACAGCTGGAGTAGGTCTTCCAAAGCCAATACAGGAAATAGATGTATTTCCTCTCTGCAAGCCTGTCAGTAGAGTGTCAATATCCTGTGCACAACATTTGATGTTCAGCAGGCAAAAGACGCACCTAACTGCTTATACACTAAGACATTTGGAAACCTTCTCCACGTCGGCATGAGAAAACATTTGAGGTACACTAGTAGTTAAAACCACCTACTAAGCACCAGGGGGGCATATTTTATATTTAAATCCGTTAATATATTTTCATCCTGTGATACAGTTCAGTGATATTGTTATGCCTAGTGTTAGCTGCCATTGTTTTCTTTAGAACTTGACACACTGCGTTTATTGCTTGCCACATGTTTACAGATTTGGCCTCGGTCATATTCCTCTGATAAAACTATTTATTTTAATACTTTTTTAGAAAACAGATTCATAATGCGGGTTCATAATAAGGCCGCCCATTGTTTTAATGTTGTCTCGGGCCTGCATCTTTCAACCGAGAGTTTTGCTTAAAGAGCCTAAATGTGTCCTTGTGTATGTTGTTTGTTTTTTTAATTATCCACCTGGCATATTCCAAGCCTAATGAAGGAAATGTTTTACATGTATGGTTTAGGTTAGAAGTCAATTTAGCTGCCTTTGTCTGAATTATGTTACCTCAGAGTGTAAAGGTTTTCTACAAAGCAGCACAATCTGTCTTTATGTTGTTTAACAATGCTGATGAATAAAATGGTGCAAATATTAATTGTGCATTGATTGTATTTATGGTCTTGAGTCAGCTGGCATACTCCAAGAAATTCACCAGAGGGCGACAGAAGCCAAAGTCTCTCTGGGGTTACTCAGTTCATTTTGCTCAAGGCATTTGCTTCTCTAAACATATGTTACGGTGGTGATAAACACTGAGGGCATTTCAGGTGTGACAGCTTATTCAATGACGGGGAAGAAAAACCGCGTTGTGCGTTGAATCTGTAGTCTGTAACGTATTAATGTAATTACAACACATTGAATAAAATAAGATATAGAAAACCGCTTTCATCTGATACATTTAGTGAACATGGTCATATATACACATTCATACCTCCATAAATATACAGTATATGGTTATGATGTAATGTCACATCTATTGTTTTAATATCTATCTATCTATCTATGCTCCTACATGTTCACACATACATTTACTCACATACGCTTACCAGTAGTAGAAAATAACCAAGTACATTCACACAAGTAGAAGACTACTGAAGTAAAATCTTGAAGTACCTGTACTTTACTTGAGTATTTACATTTTATGCTACTTTACACTTCTACTGTTCTACATTTCAAAAGCTAATAATTATACTTAACTTATACTACACACAATATGATGCACTGTTACACAATTAACTACAGCATATAGAATTGTTAAAATTAGCTACACCTTGACCATCTACAGCAGTAAAATGCTACTTGCACATTAATGCATCAGTAATAGTAATCTAATAGACCATATTATAGAATAGCACTTACAGGAATAATGTTATGCATTGAGTACTTTTCCTTTTCATACTCAAAATACATTTTCTGATAACAGTTCTCTAGTTTTATTTAAACACAATTTGAAATTCAGGACTTTTACTTGTAACAGAGTATTTTTGTTCATTGTTGTACTTAGGTAAAGGACCTTAATGCTTCTTTCCCCACTGCTGCACACATATACACATAGGCCTACACATCTATAGTATTCAGTGAGGTAATCTATACCATACATGATTAGCATCTAGTTGATACAATAAGTTGTCTGTCTGGTCTCTTAAATTCCATTATGGTGGAAGAAGTACACAGACGTTTTACTTAAGTAAAAATAGCAATACTACAGCGCAAAATTAATCTGTTAGTAAATGCCAAAAGTAAAGGTATTCATTATGCAGAATTGTTTCTTCATAATGATATATCACTGGATCTTAATTAGTGATGCATTAATGTGTTCATCCCTAATGTTAGTAAAGGTGTGGCTAATTTGAATTACTTTATGTACTGCTCGGCAGCTTAATATAATTATACATCATAATTTATTAGTTGATTTGTGTTATTGATCTAATCTTCAAAGTATCTAAAGCTGTCGAATAAATGTAGTAAAGTAAAATGTAAAATATTTCCCTCTGAGATGTAGTAGAAAGTGGCATAACATAGAACTTCACAATTGTACTTAAGTACAGTATTTGAGGTAATGTACTAAGTAACATTGCACCACTAGTAGAAGCGTTACAAAATCCTTTAAAGCAGGGGTATTCAACAGTTTTTATACCAAGGACCTGTTAGCTGAACGAGAGATGAAGCAGGGACCCCCTACTACAAATATTGTATTAAATTAAGTGGCATAAATTGGGCCTAACATCTAGGGTGGCCTAAAGCCTTTACACACATATTCTTATGGTGATTATTATAAAATACTAAGATACATACTCATATTTATTCATCAGCTCAATTGTATCTGTGCATGGCTACCTTGTTACCGGTTGTGTAAATGTATTTTTATTTTATATATTTATATTATGTATTTATTTTTTTCACAAATGTATCTTTTCCTAATAATACGTTGCATTCATGTTAATGTATATTTTAAGACATTTTTTGTAAAAAAAAAAGAAAAACGTTGGAAAGATTATCAAACAATCGGGCGGACCCCCTTCAGTAAATCTGTTGAAGACCCCTGATTTAAAGCATCGTCGCACTCGCTGCTGTTCTGACACTGAAGCTTACGAGGAGCACTTGAACGCAGCGTTAAAGTCACACAACAAGCCGTTGGCGTAAACACGCAGCACCGCCCTCTTGTGGCGGAGTGAGCGAACCGTCAGGATGTGTCCGTCCTCAGGATGATGAGGAGCCCTGTGACAAGTGAGAACAGGCTGGCAAGAGCGGGCTCAGCACACACGCGAACCTGCTGAAGGCCGTTGGAGTCGTGCGTTGTAAATTATGTACATAAGTTACTGATATTATTCGGGTTCACGTGAATGACCGGCCGCACAACTTGGAGCCGTTAAAACCGAGCAGTTAGAAAATGTGTAAACCAACGGTCAACATCGTGTGATTGGAACACGTACACCAAGTGCTTTCTCGGCTCCTGTCTCTCACACAGACGGCGGCTCGACGGCTCCGCTGGGGATTTCCAAGCCGACAAACACCGCAGCAAATAGCGTATAAAAATGTTCAAAACGGAACCGCGAATTTCCTTTTTAAAGCTTTTTTTTGTTTATGTATTCATTTTCAGTGGGTGTAAAAAATAATTTTGTAGACAGAAAAGCCCCGTGTAAATCTCGTGTAATAACGTTTGTATAAATCTTTAGGAATAATACGAATCTGGGCTTTTTTAAATAAACATATCGCTGGACCGACGAGCTACCATGTTACATTCAGGTGAGTGATGTCTGTTGTTATTCACATTTATTATGCAAATAGTATTTTTCGTTGTTAGATGACTGTGCCCCCTCCCCCTGGTTATTTTGCTCAGTCTGTTTGCGAGAGTGCTTATTAGGTATTTATCCTTCCCTACATGGCTGCTTATTATTCTGATTTCAGTGAGGCTATGCTGTGTAAAACAGTCAAGTGCAGACCTGCAGGCACACCAACTGGCAGGCCATCTGACAGCAAATACTAAGCTCTATGATTTAAATGATTTTGTGCACTAAACGCCAGAAGGTTTGGGGATTTTCGATGTGTGGTGGTGTCTTGTCTTGCAAGGTGACTGTACTGTGTGTCTTTCACCGTTTGCGTGGCTTTCCTAAAGTCAGCTGAGCTCCCCGGCTAGCCAATAGCTGCACTTCATGTTGCTTTGCACATCCAGGCATCCCTGTTCTGTAGCCTATAAATAACATACATCAATTGCATTTTACTTCAGAGCCAGTGACTACTCCTGCACGACCAGTCAGTTGCATCATGGGTTTTTTGCTGAAAAGCAATTTTCACAATGAGTGTTAGAAAAAACAAAACAATGACTAAAATCACATTGATTGCTGCACCTATATGCACATTATAAGTACAGTAGTAGAAATAGATACATCATTATTGCATATGCTATCAATAAATTATGTATAACATCAAGCATCCCCTCTTCAACAATATGAAAACATTGCCTCTGCTAGTCCCAGTGGGAGTGATAGTGGTGTACTTAAAACATTAGGGAGGATGCTTCCTCTCCTAAAGAAGGCGGACAGCTGCTTATACTGAAATCAAACCCTTTGCTTGATCGCCATCATCCGTAAAAATTCAGAGACCATTTGCAGTGGAAGAGGCTCAGTGGTTGATATGAGCTCCAGGAGTAGTAAGCTACTTTAGCAACATGTAAGCCTGATTCATCATTGGCTGATTAAGGAACCTTTCTCTCACCTGGATTAGAGGAATCCTCTGGTACGGGATGGTTGTGCTCGCTGAGGGTGAACAAAAAGGGAGGGGAGGGTGGGGGGTTAGATAACACATGTTCTCTCTGTCTCTCTCCCTGTGAACAGTGCTCTGTGTTGTGCTACCTACACTCTACTCTCCCATGCTTGACCTGGATTGGACAAAAGTCCTTGTTGTGTTTTCAGACTTTAGTTGCCCTAATGGGAAGAGAACAATCATTGTGTGTTTGATTTTAGTAGCGAGCATTGGATTTTTTTTTTTCTTCAATCAAATTTCAAAACGCTGCCTATAGACAGAAGTCGTACAGGGAAGCAGCATGTACTGAACCAACCCATATAATAATTGAGTAGTCAGTGCTTTAATTGCATTATCTTTCATTGTACAAGTGCACAGACACAGAGCTGAAATTACTGTGCTGGGTTTAGATGAATGGTGCTTTTTCTGTGGGTGATTCTAAGACATTAGCTTGTGGGTTTAAATTGTAGTGTTCCTTCTTCACAAGCTGTGTTTATGGCTTTGTGTGTCATTGACCGTAATTGTGCCACATAATCAGCCTGGCTAGAGATGGGACAATAATTGTTCTTATCATGTAAATCAGGATTTCTGTTTTCAGGATAATCGTGCATACGTGTAAAGTGACTTGACCGGCAAGTTGATTTCAGTCTTCTACAGTTTTTACCTCTTACTGTAACATTCATTTGGCCACAGCCCACAAGTAACAGTTAAAATTAAGTAAAGAAGGTGTTTGTTACATGTTCAATTACCATAACTGTGTAATCAACCACAACAACAACAAATGTAACTTTAATTTGAATTAGTCATTTAGTAGGTTCTCCATGATCGCTGCAAGTCCAATTTCGCTGTGATTTTATTAATGACACACTATACTATGATTTTTTTAATTACATTTTTAATAAGGGGGTCTTATGATTTATGATAACCTCATTTAAGATTGTTTGTTCTTCACTAAAACTATGGTTTCTCTCTGCAATGCAATACAAATATTTGTTGCTAAACAAAATTTAAGGTTTTAACTTAGGTTTTTTATTATTTATATATGTGTGAAAAAGATAGAAATAAAAGGGAATAGAGAGATGTAAAAAAAGGATATTTCTTTGTAAATAAATAAACCAAAGAAAGTAAATAAACCAACAAAATAGCTAAATAAACCAACAATGTGAAGTGATTCCTGTGTCACTTAGAGCCATTTTTAAGAGTTTTAAATATATTTTGAGAATTGTCAGGATAATATTGGGAATCACAGTTATTTTGGCCAGGATAATCGGGACATGGCATATCGTCCCATGCCAAAGCCGGACAGCCTCCTGTTTTCAATGTGACAGAAGCACAGACAGAGTCGTCTCTTTGAAGGTCTACACCTGCCACTTACAGTGAAGTCCTGGTGGGACTTTATGACCGAAGTCAGGCCTGTTAGACATGGCCTTGCTGAACAAACATGGTGTTTGTTTTTACCTGCCATTGTGGTCAACAGCTGAGCTGCAGAGTTCAGACGTAGACCTGTGATCTTCAGAACAGTTGCTGCTTGACATCAAGCCTGTTTGAATTTTGGCCAGCAGCTCTCAGACCATGTGCTGCCTCTGCCTCGTCTCCCCACATCACTCAGCCTCCATCTCCTCTTTAAATCTCTGTGGGACTGCTGCTGAATTTTTTACATTTTTAATATTTGTTAGTGATATTTAAATATTGCTGTTACAGTCAGAACCGATACCAGTAAAGGCTGCATGTGTGTTGGTGCGTTTACTCACGTGCACACAGGAATCTATTTGACAATGATGAAGCAAATTAAGTAGTTTTACTGTGGAAACAACTTAAAATAAAATAATTTTGCTCTGCTACTAAAATAAAACTTTTATTCTTTTATGTCACACTTTCATTATAAAGCTGACATATAACTGCATAGTATCTTAATTACTCAAAATAGAAGGTGACAAAAAATGGCAACCACATTTTCAGTTTCGACAACCAAAAGCTGATGCCTGGAAACTCTGAAATACACAAGGATGCCGACTTCCTTAAAATTGGTCAGAGCGGACTGATTGAGCGATTCAATTTAAGAAATAATTCTGTCAGTGAACTTAAAACTGACAATTATTTTCATCGTCAATTCATCTGATTATTATCTTCTTAATTAATCTTTTGATGTCAATAAAAAAAATTCCGGACACAGTGAACTTTTAAACACCCACCCTTCATTTATCTTTGGACAAAACTCTAGAGCTTTCCGAAACTTTGCTGAAACTGTATTTACATATTTGTTTATAGTAATTGCTATAGTATTTAGTATCTTTTTCATACTTGTATGGTCATTTTTTTCTATTCTATATTTTGAGCTCTTGACTGTTGCAGTACTTTGCTTTATTTTTATTTAATCTTAATATGTTTATTGTACCAAACATCGCGGCAGATTGATGTATGTGAAAACCTCACAATCTCACAAAACCCAGGTAGCATCTTCACACTGCTTGTTATGTCCAAGTAAGGGTCCAAAACAGAAACATATGGAGTCAGCTATCACATGAAGCAAAGCAAATCCTTACAATGAAGAAGCTGTAATGTAATGTTTGTACCATTAATCCATTATCCAAATAGTTGACGATTCATTTTCTGTCGACCAACCAATTCAACCAATCATTTGAACCCCACATCAAGTGCATCTTAACAAGTTTACAGTGAATCGGCCCTTCATCTTGCTCTTCCTCCCCCTCTGCACCCAGACTTGCTGTGACACTTGACATACCCACGGAAACTATTTTTATGCTAATGTAATCACCTCATGTTTTCGATCTTTTCCAACCACTAAAAGCATTCCTCCTCTCCTCTCCTCTCCTCTCCTCTCCTCTCCTCTCCTCTCCTCTCCTCTCCTCTCCTCTCCTCTCCTCTCCTCTCCTCTCCTCTCCTCTCCTCTCCTCTCCTCTCTACAACTGTAGCTGCTTTTGTCCGGGCAAAAATTTAGCTATAGTCACTGCTTTCATTCACACAAACATTGGCACATATTTTATCAGGCAAAATCCTCCCCAGCCCCCTCTTTGTCTGTGCCACCCCCCTCTCTTTATCTCTCTCTTGTTCTCTTTCACACACACATTTTTCCCACCCCTTCTACTAGCTGGCCCCCCTCGCTCCATCTCTCCTTCCCTCTCTCACTGTTTGAAACTCTGCTGTCCGCCTGCTCCCACCAACTACAATCCCTTCCTGTCCCCCTCACCACTTTTTATTCACTCTTTTCATCTACACGTCCCCCTCGATTGCTAAAACGACGCTGTCTGTGCGCGCACACACACACACACACACACACACACACACACACACACACACACACACACACACACACACACACACAAGCACACACACACACACACACACACACACACACACACACACAACACACGCACACACACACACACACACAGAATCCCCCGGCTCTTCCTTTGTCTGCCTGCCTAATTTTGTGCGGCAGTTTGGTTCCAGGGGATTACGGTAATGTGTGTATCCCCATGAAGTTAGGGATGAAAAGTGCAGGACACAGGTTGCAATGTGTTGTATGTTTAAAGTTAGCCTATAGATAGTGTAGGAGGTTCTGTGTGTGCACTTTTGTTCTTCTTTGTGCAATCAAGAATGCAACGTAGGGCTCTTTTTTTCCCCTCCTTGTCTCAAAACTTTGAGCGCAGATGACAAAAAGTTGTAGCAAAAACAATCATGGCCTTCAGCGGGTTTTGAGAATAGAATAGAAATCACATCTTTGGCAGTCATAAAGCGAAGGTGTCATAATGATTTTCACTGCACATTTCAGAAATGATGAGGCAGCTGCAGGTGTTCTCCCCCATACAGGAGCCTCACAGAAGCCTGGAGGGCAGGCGGTGTGTAGCACAGTCAGATGTTAAAATGCTCATTTCCTCACCAAAGACAGTGACTGACACGTGAACTCGACATGCGGTCATTTTGCTGCTGAAGAGAGGGGTTGCAGTTTCAGCTGCGACTTTGGTTTTGTTATCTTCAACTTTGGTCTGCCACGTTTGCCCACTTCGGTAGTTGCTTGTTCATATTCCTGGTGTCAGGAAATTCCTGTAGGAGTTCTTTCATTTAAAGGGAGACATGGCGGTTTGGGTGCAAGAGAGGTGTGCTTTTGTGTGTGTGTGTGTGTGTGTGTGTGTGTGTGTGTGTGTGTGTGTGTGTGTGTGTGTGTGTGTGTGTGTGTGTGTGTGTGTTTGTGTCAATGAAAGATAGAAAAAGTGTGAAAGGGACAGAGTGAGAAAGAGTGAAACAGAAAGTTTGTTCTAGCCTGCTGGTGTGTGTCTGATATCTGTATGTGTGTGTGTAGACTGGCCGGGAGTGAGAGACAGTGATGGGGTTGAACGTGTTTGATGTACTGTGATAACTCTGTCCGGTATGTGGCTTTCATGGGAACTCCTTGCCCTGGGGACATGAGCGAATAAGCTCCTGTTTAAAGGGCAACTTCCCTCTCTTTATCGCCTGTTGTTTTTCCCCCTTTGTGTTCCCCACATCCTGTTAGCCTTTACCTTTTTAGGCTCACTGTACACTACAGTACGTCCCCACTGGGTTGCTAGAATGACGTGTGGAATGAAAATGGATACAAATTAATTGTTTAATCATTTAATGACACACTCGTTGGCTCCATCTCCATCTCCAGTTATTTTTAATGGTTTTAAATTGAATACATTTTTAACTGTTGGTTTGACCAAAGGAAAATATTTCAATACATGGACATTGTGATGGGCATTTTTCACTATTTTCTGCTTAGACTCATTGATTCATCATAACTTATCATAAAACATGAAAAAATTATAATTGTTAGTCACAGCTCAATTGTTGTGGTAGTTCTGGGCAGTGTGGTAATATCACAACAGGGATTTGTCAAGGCTGTACAGCATGAGCATTATTTTGATTTGTCAGGTATTTAGGTCTCTGGTTAACATAAAAACAGACACGCCGATGTATTTAAACAAAGCTGCTCCTATTGTTATGAAATTATTCAATGAAAAGTGGTATGTGTTGCAAGAAGCTACTTGCTCACTAAAGTTTGTCTCTTAAGCATGTGTCTACGTCTCGGGAATGTCGCTCAGCTGGAAATCTTCTTCAGGAGCCTCTTAGCAGTTGGTCCAATAGCGGCCTATTGTGTTTTTAATTTGACTGACAGCTACTAGCATTGCATGTCAGACTCATTCTCTTTGAGCTTGGAGAGACAACAGGCTTGATGTAAATTTCAATGGCCGCCTTATAAAAGAGATAAAAACTGCTGTGAACCACTAGACGAGTCCCCAGCGGTGATTGTGGGCTTTGCTCATTAAAATTGGAAAAAAAAAAACCTAGGCTTGCTGCTGTGACTTTGACTAAGCCCGTCTGGCAGCGAAGAACACATTTAAGGGGGCCAAGATAGACATGTGTGGTCCTTGGGGATAGCTTCATACCTAAGAGCGCTGTAACCTAAACCATGGCAGTGGTACCAAGTGTTCAGTTGTAAAGTAATATGTGTTGAGTTGTAAACTAATATGCAAAGTGAGTTGGTACCCTAACCCAGACTGCTCTTTTTACTTTTCCATTTACTGCACCATTACTCACCCAGGACAGCCACATTTTGTCATTGGAGCTGTTGTTGTTAGTATGCATTAGCATGCTCTCTCCCTTAAAGTTCAGCTGTTTGATCATAAACCATGACTTTGGGCTTTATTGCACCCTTACTTAGTAGACCAACCCTATCTCTTTTAGACATTGGCTCCAGAGTGACTTTAGTCTGTCCGGTGTCTTAATGAAACAGCTCTGATGTTGCCACAGGGACTTCATTGGCTGCCAGAGGCAATATACTACCTAGGGACAGATGGAGAGTGATTGAGGAGAAATGAAGATAAAGATGTCATCGCAAAGACGCCTGCCCACATGTGTGCACGTATGCATACACACTTACCCAAACAGTGAATGAGTTACAGCATTGCAGGGATATTGCCATGTCATAGGAAACCTGCTGCATTCAGTTGCGCATAACTCTGAGGGTCAATTTAAAACAGTCTATTATCTCCCTGCCTGAATGGTTGACTGGGTAGGCACTAAGTAATACTGATGATAATCACAATCATAGTTGTGTGTATTTATGAGCCGTTTGTTGCAGATGTGTACTGTAGCAGTCACTCCAGTACACTTCAACAATCCCTCTGCGTATGAATTATTCACGCTCAACCGGCCCATGGTTCATCATCCATTTTTAATGGTTGGGATCGGATCGCGTACTCCTAACTGCAGCTTTCTGTTGACTAATGGAGCCGTTGAACACAACTTAAGTCACAAGACACTGATAAACGTACACTTTATGACTGATGAAGCTGTGTGTAATTCTCGACCAGGCTAGCTGGATATTCTTTGAGGGCTCTTTGGTTTAAATGTGACAAAGTTTAGCCCATAACAAAGATAAAGCTTGAGCAGATTAAATGGTCGCTCTCCTATATGGGTTTTTTGGGATATTCATACCATATACGGGTACACGGCAAGCGGTTGTGAAAAAAAAGACCCTTTACAGACATTTTGTACTTTCTGAAGAGCTATCCTGTATCTGATTACTGGAAACATTCACACCATTTATGGTATCGTAGCAGTTTTAGAGGCAATGAAAACTTGACACTCTATTAGCAGAGATTGGTTTTACATGAAAGAGATGTTGAATCCAGTTTACACATACTTTTGCATTACTGGGCTGGACTCTAACATCCCATTTCCTTACAGAGGTGCTGTTAGGAATTTCCAGTAAAATTAATTCTTTGATGTTGGTTTTCTTCCTCTACAGTAAACAGGACCCTCTGACTTTCCTATTTAAATGTATATCAACAAATACAAATAGTATCCCCCTTGCAGTTTTCTTAAAAGAGTTAAATATGACAATAACATCCCAAAAACTCAGTCCTCTGACGGTTTGAATATTAATGCAATGCTTTGTTTTTGTCTTTCAGGGTTTACTTGATGATATTCACACAACAGTTTGAAAGAAAACACTGCGGCTTTCCCAACAGGCTTGAAAAAACTCCGGGTTTAGTGTGTGGGAGACGTGTGGTTTATCTTGATTACTGCACCTAAGTGGATATAAAGAAAATAAAGGACATGGTGAGGAGGAAAGTGAGGACAGAAACCTTTCTTTAACAGCTGTGGTCTCACCCTCCTGTGCAACTGTAAAGCATCTAATAAAAAGAAGACAGGGAGACAGAGTTAAAAGAGTTAAAGTGGGAGAAGGTCACCTGCAGCACTGGAAGGACAGCCTGAAAAGTTAGAGGGGGTGAGTGGGTGACCACAGTAAGAGAAAGAGACGGGGACTGACGGAGGAGCAAAGGTTTGGAGGGGGAGGAGGAGGAGGAGGAGGGGGTCGAGGAGGAGTGGGAAAGGCCATTCTCCATGGCTACTGACCCAGGAGAGCCCACAGGCACCGAGGACTCCTCGGAGAAACCTGATGGACAGAGGGAGGAGGACGCAGAGAGGGAGGGCAGGACCGACCCACAGAGGGAGAGGACACAGAGCACTCCCTCGGACTTCCCCTCCTCCCACACTCAGGAGAGGAAAACAACAGGAGGAGAGGATGGAGGAATCCGAGGAGGAGGAGGAGGGGAAGCCAGCCAAGAGGGTGAGGAAAACCCCATCAGACCGATTTCATTCTCCACGCCCTCCTTACCTGTTGACACTGGCCAGAAACGACTGAGGAGGGAGAAGCGCTTCTTCAGGAAGAGTGTGGAGATTTGTGAGGAGGACAATGAGGTGGAGGTGCCCTCAGAGGCGCCCCACAGTGCCCCCCACCTGGAGCTGCGCTCAGACTCAGTCTTCACGAGCAGTGCCCAGCAGGAAGGGACTGCTTCATCTTGCACTGCCATGGGCCACGACCCATCCTGCCCCAGCTCCAGCCAGGAGCCGGGCAAGGATGCGCCTTTGTCTGCACCGACCCAGAGAGGGAAGGAGAGGGACCGTGAGCAGGAGGAGGAGGCGGAGATGAAGGCTGTAGCCACCTCTCCTGGAGGCAGGTTCCTCAAGTTTGACATTGAACTGGGCAGAGGAGCCTTCAAGACTGTGTATAAAGGCCTGGACACAGAGACTTGGGTGGAGGTGGCTTGGTGTGAACTTCAGGTAAGATGCTTAGTTCTCTTTTTCTTTTCACACCATGATGTCAAAATATTTAACATGTATAATTATAAAATAACAGAAAGCCACAATTAGCTGCAAGATGAATAATCAATGTACTCTAAGAATCGAGAATGTGTACACATCCCTGAGAGGTAAATGGAAATACTTTATATCAACAAATGATAATTCCAATTAGTGTGAGAGCTTTAAGCCCAATGTTGCTCCTTTGAAGGTATGTGTCCCAGGAGCTCTTTTCTCTGGAAATCTGGAAATCTGAGCACGTTGTCTGCTTGCTATTCATACAGCGAGACTGCAGTTCAGTTGAGACTGGGGTGAAAAGGAGGAGCATTGCTTGTAGTTAAGTGACAGCACACAGCCTTTTCTGGGAATGTTATGAATAATAGAATCATGGGCTGTCAGCGTTTCTTCTTGTTCTTAATGGAAATAGAATTTTTTGTTCTGCATTAGCCTGGATTATATGAATTGATCTATAACGCTTAAGGGGATATTAAAGTTAGGATTGCATTAATATGTTTTAGGTGTAGTGTTTAAATCAGCAAGGGACTCCTCACAGCTCTTGAGAAAAAAACATTCTGAGAGGTTGAAAAGGTTTATGTTCACTTGCCTTTTTTGTACTGGATATTTCTTTTTGAAGAAGCTAATTTTGTCAATAGTTAGGCTAGTTTTAACTGAGGCTACAGTACATGTAACGTTCTACTCTTATCTATTATCTATTGTGTAATATAATGAGGTCTGAAATGGCCAGAGTCATCTGAAGGGGAAGCTCTGAATGGGATGCATTTTGTGAAAACAGAGCAAAGAGGAACATTGTATCAATTGTACAGCAAACATTACTGTAAGAAACTCTTTGTCATGCATTGGCATTGCAGTAGGAGGAAAATAATGACCATTTCAAACATCTAATACCAGAGCGCTGTCAAAGTCAAGCGTAAGTAGTGGGACACGTTGTTAGATGGTGTGAATTCAGCAAGTGGTGGGAGACAGACTTTTGGAGGAGAGAAGAAATGCATCCCTCTGACTCTTGGCTCCACAATAGAGAGCAGTGTTATGGTAAGCCATCTGATTTGACTGCTGGCTTTGTGTGAGAAAAGTCAGTCATGTGTTTGGTTTGGAGCTAATTCCAAAACAAGAGACTTGACTAATCCTTGAGATCAAGCTTTGTCTGTTGGAGTGGCAAGCAGGACCATCACCTTTTCTGGTTTTACTCCTCTCTGCTGAAGGTAATAGTAACACACATAACCTAGGGTGCTGGATCAAAGGAATACTATAGACAAACAACATACAGTAGTGATAGACTGATACATCGGCCAATATTATTGGTATTTGTGCTTTTTAAGTATATCGTATCGGCCGATGCGGGCTGCTGCATAGTTTTTCCCGGCATTTTTTACAGACAGGCGTCCACAGGCAACTCTGTGTTGCTTGAGACGCTTTTTTTAAGTTGAATAATTGTTACTATTTTTTAAATTGAGACTCGTAACATTTTTTGTCATCTTTGTGTTATTTAAATGACGTAAATTGAGGGAGCAAAAGTAGTATCAGCTCCAAATATCGGCCATCGTCTAAGGATGATGACAAAAAAATCCGTATCGGCATGGGCCCTAAATAAAATATATCGGTCGTTCCCTAACATACACCCTAGTGTCTGGGGCTTGAAATGTTACTACAGCAATGAAATCTACTTGGTGTGCGGATCTATTTGTTTTTCTATTGTTTTTCTATTTACTTCTGTCTGTAAAACCAAGTGAATCAGTTGAGCTGTGCTGCTTCGTACATCATACTGCCACAGCTCATGTTGATTCCTACCTAAATACTTGCTCAGCCTGCAAATGTGCAAAAATTAATGATAATGTTATTATTTATATGTTCTGCCACCAGACAGCATTCTTTTTTCAAAACTATTTTTTACGAACTTGTATTACCTTTATAGGTAGGGCTGTAGGTCGGATTCAGACCCATGCCGTCGCCAAGGAAAGACTGATCCTATATGACAGCTTTGTTTTATGACACCTACAGAGGCACCACACTGTATTTTGCATTGGCTCAAGTGTGTGAACAAATCCGAGCTGGAGAAGCGTTCTTTGAAAATGAAAAGGCAGTAGATTTAAGCTGATTTACGTACCCATATTGAATCTGCAAAATCCAATTTTGTCTCTATAGTCGCACTGGGTCAAAGTAAATCTCATGGAGAAACACAAGTGTTTACTGTTTATTTGTTTATGAAGCATGAGAACATTACCGGCTACATCAGTCAGAAATGACTGAGACAATTAGAAACACTATGCATATTTAACTGTCTAATTAGAATTTGTATTATAAACAGATAGGAAGATGGCCTTTTAGAGAGACAGACTGAAATTCAGACATGCTGTGAGTGTGAGAAAGAAAAGAGAGACACAGGAGGTGATGGTGAGTAGGCGAGAGAGACAGAGAGGGAGACGACATGCCAAGCAGAGGATTACCATGGCATCCCTCCCAGAGAGCAGTCGCGTAGCTAACACTAAGTTACCATATGCGCACACTCACACACACACACACACACACACACACACACGTACACACACACACACAAGCACACACACACACACACACACACACACACACACACACACACGCACACACACACACACACACACACGTACACGCACACACAAACACACACACACACACACACACACACACACACACACACACACACACACACACACACACACACACACACACACACACACACACTCACACGCACACACAGGACACAGTGGTCTGGCCACAAGCCTATAGATTGATCCAGTTTCACATTCAGTGCAACATTCTAGTCACTCGGGTCACATGAGCTGTCCTATTTTCCCCACCTTCCCCAAGCTTGTACACAGTTTTAATCCAACATGGCATTAGAGTGGACAATATTGTTTAGAATAGTATTCGATGATCCGCTTGCTGTATTAATATTGATAGACTTGATGTTGACATTATTTAAAGAATCTGTTGGTGTTGGATGCAACAATGAGAAATCTTTAGTAACACAGTACATTGTGGACATATCCCAATTAAGGATGATAATGAACAACAATATTATTAGGGATACACCGATCCGACTCTTTCAGTCCCAATACAATACCTGGGCTTGGGTATCGTTCGATACCAATGGATACCAGGAATTACAGTTCAAGCGTAAACCTTAAATATAGCAACATATTGGTCAAAACTTAAACAGGAATTAAAGTTTTACATTCATATTGTATTTATAGTATATAAACGTATAATCTAATTGAATAAATCCGACCCATTGTTACCTATTCCCTAAATGCAGTATTACTGTCTATATTTGTATCTAAATGTGTTCAATGTGATGAAAGACAAACATTTATTTTATGGTTTGGATTTTAGTCTATTAGTTCATTCTTAACGCTTTTATTTTGAAATCCAAAAGTCAATTCCACTTAAAAGCACAGGTGCCAGTAATCAAACAGCATGCACAAGTATGTATCCTAATTTGCTTCCAATCTGAAGGCACAGGATGGATCAATACACAGCCTGAACATGACGAGCCACTGCACTACTTAATGCAATCTCCACTATCCTGTGAGAATGCAGCCTGGGCGCACCTAGCTCCTCTTCTCCTGTGCCCACAAAAAGAGGGAAGCCAGGGGATTATCTATCCAAATGCAGCTTGAAATAGTGTAATTAAAGTTCACAGTGCGGACTCCATCTCTCTTCTTTCGTCTCTCTCTCTCCCTTGAGGAATTACACGTCTAAAAGGGCAGAGTCATATATCTCCCTTGCTATTGCCTCCGTTGTATATTTTGGCGTCCGTCACACTAAATGGATGTGTGTGTTTATGTGTTTTTTTACATGTATTGCATTTCTGTGTGCAAGCTGTTGCTCTTTGTCTTCGTCATTATATGCCACTGTATGTGTCTGTCTGTCACCCTCTCTCTCTCTCTCTCTCTCTCTCTCTCTCTCTCTCTCTCTCTCTCTCTCTCTCTCTCTCTCTCTCTCTTCCTCTCTCACCCTGCATCCCTCCATCTCTCCCTCCATCACTTTTTGTCTGTGTGAGTGAGCATGCAGAGTGATCCAGAGAGTTAATTACAGTGGGTGCCTGTAAGGCTGGAACAAAAACCCTGCACAGACAGCATAACTCGGGCGGCAGAAACCAGACTGGTTCAACCCAGTCATCCCAGACTGGTCCAGTTCAGCTCAGCCACACTCACAGGACTACAAACCCTAGCGCAGCGTTCAAGGCTGCAGTACTGTAGGTTGCCATGATGATGATGAATGAACACCTTTTGATCTCACATGTAATGTCATAGAGCCTTTTGGATTGATGTCTGCAGATAAATGACAGCTTAAGAGGTTACCTGCTACAAGGGTCGTGCCGTGTTTCTTAGTTAAAAGGCTTATCCTTATTAAGGCCATTCGAGCACTTGGACTTTTGACACAGTTAAGGGTTGTATCAACATTAGAGTTTAGTGTGCAGCTCCTTTGAAGCTCTATACCCCTTGTTTACCTGTCTACTGTACAGTCAATACCCTCAGTTTTGCAGTTGACATCGTAATAATTGAGCCGTTGGTTGAGAGATAAGTTCCAGCAATAGCTGCATGCCTATCCTCTAAAATGAAGTCCCTTGTGGAAGTTTTCTAGAGAACAATGGGTAGACACCACGTACTTTAATTCTTACGGATTACAACTTTAAGAAGGTTTGGTGAACAAGGCCCATTGCCATTTGCAGAAAGACTTACACATATTTAAAAAAGTATTTTAAGTAAATTCTTTTGCTCATTGTTATAAATAGCAGCATCATAAGAACGCAGTTTGAGATTATCTTGGTTGTTTCTGATTAAAAGACTTTTATGGGTTGGGTCAGGTAAAGCAAAGACAGACCACAGCTGAAATGACTAGACACGGACGGAATTGATCCAAATTGACCAGACGCATAACTAGGGCACCGGCAGCTGGCAAGTGTCCCTCGGGCTGTATCCCCATTACCTAACTGACAATGGAGATTCAATGGCTATTAAATGTCTCAGACACATCACCACATAACACTGGCATTGACTCTTAAGCCTCATCCGATAATCAATACATCTGAAGCAGTTAAGATCAAAAAATGATGGCATGTGATTATCATCTAAGGCATATGGTCTGGTTATGTCAGACTACTTGGTCACCTAAAAAGAAATTGCCAGTACACTGGCTAAAGACACCTGTGAAGGTTAGTAAACTTGGCCTACTGGCCTGTGGTTCTAATCCGGTGTGTGGGCCAACCCTTTGCCAGCATTTATCTTGTTAGTCTGAGCTGTTGTAGCTTACAGTAATCTAATAATAACCACCCGCCACCTTGGATTTTCAAACACTGACATGCTGATTCCCACATTGCATGACCATACATATTCATACATATTCATAAATGTACAAATACCCACCTACAGCAAAACAAATGCTTCCTTACTGTTGACAGTGCCCCTCCTATTTATCCCACTGTAGATGAGGCACACTAGAGTGTAACCAGGGGAGCCAGTTCATCTTGAGTCTGTATGCTATCTGATACTCATGCAGTGTTTGCCAAAATAGATGTTTTAGGGCTCACATGCTTTGGCATTCACAACCCAGCCTCTAAGCGTATTCCAAATGTGCCTTGTAAGCCATATCCTGTCCATTTACCCCAGTGTTTTATGAGGCTACTTAACCTGCAGTTCGACCTTCTGCTCTACCAGATGTCTGATCCAAAAAAAAATCTCACGGTTCACGACCAGGTTTACTAAGTTATAGTTCTTAGTCTGTCACGAAGGGGCCATGTGACAACTATATTGTCTGAGTGTGGACAAAATTACAGACATATAATTAATTACAACTATCCTGCACCATCCAGACCCCTCAGGTCATCTGGGACAGGTCTGCTTTCTGTCCCCAGAATAGGGGTGCATTTTTAATGCACTACATGTCTGGAACAAACTCCCCGAAAACTGCAGGTTACTATCCCGTTTAGTCACTGTTTTTAATGTGTGTAAATGTCTTTTTGTGTTGCACTTTATCTTGATACTTTTGATGTTTTGTGTAAAGCACTTTGAAATGCCTTGATCTTAAAATCTGCTATAAAAATACCCTCGCTTTGCCTTGCCTTGCCTTGCAGTAAATACTGCATTTGTGGAACTTCTAATGATCTATATTTGTTGAGTTTGTATCAAAGGGGTGTTCCAGTGTTGTATAGTTTCTCGTAGATGGGTTAGATGACAAAGGCGTCTTTTTTGTTTCTGGTAACAACATCTTCTTCTACTCTGTTATCTGGCGGATAACAGCCATGTATAAAGCATAGCCTATAACGCCAATAGAACCTGTGAATACACTATGTTTTGCGAAGCTTAGTTTATGTGCTCCAAACCATTTGTTGCAAACGTCCACTTTACATTTCTATGACATTTCAAAAGTTTGCTTAAAATTCGCTTGACAACTGAACAGGAACAAAACTACTGCAATGATTACTATGTGCTTAAAGCTAGAGTGTTTACTTCATGAGGTTGCAGAAATGGAGAACAGTCAGACTGATTTAGAGATTTAGAGGAAGAAAGACCTGACCCGTCACCACAGGCCTGTGCCATGGACTCCTGAATTGACCTTTCTCTCCCTCACTTTCTGCCTATATTTTGTTGCTTCCCCATTTACATTTATCTTCTGGTTAGGAGCCTATTCCTTCCATTTTCTCCTCTGGTGGATATATGCTATTTTGTTTGTCAGATTGTTTGTTTTGTTTGTTGTTGTTTTTTTTTATTTTGCTGGTTGATCAAAGTTGGACTAACGTACTGTAGTATACATTTACAGATTATTCCAATAAAATCCAACAGTGTATTGAGTAGTATTCCCTTAAATGCATCATGTAGGTCAGTATGAATGAAGTTTCCTAGCAGCAGTAATTTTATTTGGGTGCGTTAGCAGTTTGCAATGGAAAGGGGACTGTGACTTTTTATTCACACACTTGAAAAATGCAAATAGCCTTCTTTCGAGAGATGTTTTTGTTGTTGTGCCTCTCTTTGTGTCTATAGGTTTATATGTGTGTGTGTGTGTGTGGGTGGATATGGGAATAGGAAGTAGGTTTGTATGAGTCTGTCTAGACACAATCTCACCATCTGAACTCTCTGTGACCTTTGCCAACCCTAAGGCTGTCTGTTGCCACACTCAGTGGGAGACACGATAGATGCTGAGGAGGCAGCAGACAGTCTGGCAAGCACTCTGTCTCTCACCGTGCCAGACACTGAGGCAGAGTGATGGTCCTTGGACAGAGGCACCCAAAACACAGGCAGCACTCCCTGACAAAATAAATCACCCTAGAAAGATGACACATGGATGGAGGTACTGTAGAGACAGGCAGCACGGTAAGACACACCTGCACACAGTCAGGTACACACACATAGTTGCATATGCATGCAGGAACATATTAACACGATGTAGTTGGTGTTAAAGGAGTGAGAGTATGAGGGTAGACCAAGGCTAGGTAACTTATTCTTAGCCATAATAGTGCAACGAGGAGCAACCCTTTTGTTGATGCTACTTCCCTGTTGAGAGCGGAGGGTTGGAGCGATTGCCTCCACCAGTGCTTCCAGAAAAGGGCATTGAACCAGCAAAGACAGAGTGGAAAAGGTATCTGAAAAGACAAAACACAGACATGGGGGCGTGCACACAGACATCAGTGCATGCTCGAAGAAAAGCCATATAATAAATTTACAGTAAATGGATGTAGAGACAGAGAAACTACATTGCATGAAAATTGGTTAATTTGAATCCAAACATCTGCAGTACGCTGCCCCCCTTTGTGTAACATCAACATCAATGGAATCGATCAGTGGAAAGCCAGCGTGATTATGACTTCTATTTATAGATAGGTCTGTTTTTGACATGACAATGGCTGCCGTCCGACTCCCTTGCATACATCAACTCATACACGCTGTTTTGTTTTTGCTTTTCTTATATTTTGATTTAACATCAATGGTTAAAGGTTGCCTTTTGTTAAATAGAAGCACATAGTGATGAACTAACTTTTCAGTACCATCAGAAAACTTCCTTCACACTTCACAAGGTCAACAAAGGTCAAAAGACCACAGACCTGAAATGCTCTATTATTTGCACACATGGAAAAAGCAGACAACAACAGTTGCTTGTGACAAGTCTAAAAATAGACGCTGACTTAGCGGGGCCAGTCAGGATTTTACTGCGCTGAAAAATGCTTCGATTGTGAGCATTGGGTTTGATTTATCAGTATTATATCAGAAGCACACATCTTGCATATTCATTCATTCAACGCTATTGACTTGGTATTATCTATGGAATGTAAAGATGTGTGTATTTTTGGTCATGTTATTGATGGGAGTACCAAGGGTTTAAGAAAACATGAGAATACACAAGTAATACAAGACATACAAAACAAAATACTTTCACTGCATAACCAGTCGTAAATCTTATAAATTACCTATGCACTAGTCTTTGACATAGGGATAAATCAATGGCTGTGTTCCTGTGGGATGCTGCTCGTGCCGGTGAATTTGTGCCGCGTCCATTCTGGCTGCCATACTGGGGATGTGTGACAGATGCAGGGGAAATATTTTATAAAGCCGAGGCCTGGGTGTTGTCTCAGCACTGCTGCTACTCTATATTTCTAGCACCATCGAGTGGCGGTAGTTGTTAGTGCACAGTGATATGTCTGTAGTGTCAGGTAGCCTCATGATGTTTTGTTGCTATGAACAGAATCGTGTGGCTGCGTTCTTGATCTTGCCTGGGTCCAGACCTTACTACAGCCACTACAGAGTTGACTGATGGAGTGTAACTAGTTTACAATTCAGTCTGATATCAGGCTATTCTTGTATGGCTTATGGAAATAAAATGAATCAAGTGCAGTTATGGGATTGCCAGCCAGTCTATAGGAAACATTATCCCTAAAACCTGCTGTGTACCTCTCACTTCAGGATCGCAAGCTTACCAAGGCGGAGCAGCAACGTTTCAAGGAGGAGGCGGAAATGCTAAAGGGGCTCCAGCACCCCAATATCGTCCGCTTCTATGATTCCTGGGAGTCTGCGCTCCGCGGCAAGAAGTGCATCGTACTGGTCACTGAACTCATGACTTCAGGAACACTCAAAACGTTAGCACAGCCTCCTCATATCTGTTATTCTTCACTCAGTGACAGCTCACTATGTTTCATTTATTTAATTTGTGTGAAAAATAATTGTTTGTTGTTTTTTTGTTTCGTTCACTCCAAAACCCTGCTTTTTCTTTCTGCACAGTTATTTGAAGCGCTTTAAGGTGATGAAACCGAAGGTCCTGAGAAGCTGGTGTCGGCAAATCCTGAAGGGCCTACATTTCCTTCACACCAGGACTCCTCCAATAGTCCATCGAGACCTCAAGTGTGACAACATCTTCATAACAGGCCCCACAGGCTCAGTCAAGATAGGTGACCTGGGACTGGCCACGCTTATGCGGACCTCCTTTGCCAAGAGTGTCATAGGTAGGCTACATAAGTAGACCAGCTTCTTCCGAGAACAATGCCAGGCGTGTGGTAGCTACATCAGCAAACTGAGTCAGGGCCTTTAAATAGACTTTTCTCTGCATTCCTTGCTGGTCCGATTTTCACAGAGGGCATCAGCCTCCTGGAGGTATAGATCATTATTGACAGAGTTACTTTAAAATCCATGTGGGCCGCACTTAATGTCAAAAAGAGACAATGAGCCAACTTAAACAATGCACTGTGAGTACCATTCAACTCAGGAAGCAAGAGCAATTGCAAGGAAGATTGTTATCAGAGTTTCAATTCTTCCATTGACTTTGGGTCATTAGCGCACTGTGGACATTGTTGTGATAGCCGTGAAATAGTATTTCGCTGTTCTGCTTATAATTGACTGTGAATCTCATTTTGGTCTTAACAGGAACGCCGGAGTTCATGGCTCCAGAGATGTATGAGGAGCACTACGATGAGTCTGTGGATGTCTACGCTTTCGGGATGTGCATGCTGGAGATGGCCACTTCAGAATACCCCTACTCTGAGTGCCAAAATGCTGCTCAGATCTATCGCAAAGTTACAAGTGTGAGTCTCTTTGACTGCATTACTCTCATATAGACTATGATGACATGTTCAAACTTTATTCTTTGGTAGTTTATTTATTGTAAAAAGCAAGATTTCCATGTTTTTTTGTTGTCAGAGATTGTTGCAGGTCTAGGTGCTATATAATAGAGATGCCCAGATCAGTTCTGACGCCATCCAAATCTGTGTGTACTCACATAAAGACATTGAACATTAAAGCATGGAAACATGTTCTAGTAGAAACCCAAAATGCAAGTGTGAACCTAGAGCGTAATATGGGACCTTTAAATGTGATTCCAACCAAATGTCTTCAATTATTGTATATAATCTCTTAATCTTTTTTTTTCTATAGGGTATAAAGCCAGCCAGCTTTGATAAAGTGAATGACCCAGAAATCAAAGAGATCATCGAAGGCTGCATTCGTCAGAACAAGAGTCAGAGGTAAGCAGGTTTTACTTTCATAACACAACGTACAGCAGTGTGTCATGCAGAATTCCTGAGCGGAATCATAAAACACGCCGGTACCTGTTTCATCATCCCTGCTCTTTTTGTTGTCCCTCCCTTAATAGACTTTCCGTCCGAGACCTCCTGAACCATGCCTTCTTTGGTGAGGACACGGGGGTCCGGGTTGAGCTGGCAGAGGAGGACACAGGCACTCAGGACTGTCTGGCTCTTCGGATTTGGGTTGAAGAGCCAAAGAAGCTAAAGGGGAAGCACAAAGATAATGAGGCCATTGAGTTCAGCTATGACCTGGAGAATGATAGCGCTGAGGAAGTGGCTCTAGAGATGGTGAGACACAGGGACAATTCATATCTGACTAGTCGAAACAGGGTCCAGTGTGGGATAGGGTAGAGGGGGGGGAAGGCTCTGATGGTTCAAAGCTAGCTGGAAGGTCAGGTCCGGGTAATCCTTCAGCTCATTTATTAGCCATTTCAAGGTACCTCCTTTTGACCTAGATTCCCTCAGCCTACCTCTCGTCATTAATATATCTCTCTCTCCCAGGTAAAGTCTGGATTCTTCCATGAGAGTGATGCCAAGGTGGTGGGAAAATCCATCCGGGACAGAGTAAATTTGATCAAAAAGTCACGGGAGCGCAGACAGCAGCAGCTCCTCCAGCAGCAGCAGCAGGGCATCGAAGAAAAAAGAGACTCCACTCTCACCTCCTGCACCTTTTCTCATCCATTCGGCCCATCCTCACTGGAGCAAGGGGCAGCTGGACAGACCAGGGGAGGAGGGCAGGAATCTGAGGAGCTGCCAGAGGTGGACCAGCATGTCAGGCAGCAACACATTTTTAGTGGGATGAACATTAATTTGCCAGGTAGAGTAAGCACCTTCATGATATATTTTATACAACAGTAGTTTATTGGATTTAGGCCATGAATTTATACATTTTTTTTGTTTTCCCTCAGAAGGTGAGAGCATTGGGTCTGCCAGCTGTGAATCTTATGCAAGTGGACAGAGCCGGGCATACTCTCAGCAAGGGAATTCATACACCCACATTCAGACTACTCTCCCCCCTGCGGCATCTGTATGTCTATATGTTATTGTTTTTTACTCTTTCGTAAATCCCACCAAACGGATTAATTAATCATTGTTTGAAATCATTGTATTGATAAATCACAATGTTTACCAACTATTTTCTTGCACTACAGAGCTCTGGCACATTTGCTCATCATCAGATGCTCCCCATTGGTGAAAGTGGAAGTGTTCCAAATGTGCCTATTGGGCAGAGTGTTAGTATGTCCGGCATGTCCGTAGGCCAAAGTGGAGGGGGACCTGTGGGTCAGACATTTCTTCAGCCCAGTACCATGGTTCCACAGGTATCACCAACTGTCCCTCAACAATATTTTCAGGTGAAAATGGTGATGATACTAATTAGAATTAACGCTAAAGTCATATTTACACTGCAACTACAGCATTTAACGTTATTGTTAATGGAAGTAAAGCTATGGTTTCAAGACTCTTTGGGTTCTTTTCGCTCAAATAACTATTTACGCAACCACAAATCATCCTCATAGTCCTCTGACATTGACCATTTGACTGTATGCTGTACAGGGTTTCCCACAGGAGATTAGTTAGCGGAGGTTTATTAGCCTAAAGGTTGATATTTTTTTTCATAGAGCTCAGCAGTGACCGCCCACTTTTTTAACAGCTCCAGTTCTGGAAGTGATTTTCCCATTCATTAACTACATGCATGTTTGATAAAATCCTTATATAAGGAGTTTTAAGACTTGAACTAAGCCAACTAACCACGAGATTAATTGTGACCATTAAAAATTTGATTCAGTGTAAAACAAAATGGGAAAAAAAGGCGAAGGTACAAGGCTGTATACATAACGATCATTCAGTCAACGAGTTCAGTGGTAACAGAAACTTACCAGGCATTCGCAAGTGCAGTAAGCATTTCCATGCTAACAATGAGCCTCGCCATGTTGCTGTTACACTCTTTGATTGCGGGAAGTGTAGTACTACTCCATGACAATGCGAATAAAACTTGTTTTCTTAAAACAAGGTTGATGCAGGAGCATAAAACATTGTTTCACAATCTCATAGCACGTAGTAAGTCTACGTTTGATGGTTACAACTTTATGGCGAATAACCAAAATCCTCCATTCACAATATGAATGGGATATTCTTCTGGAATCACAGCACTGTTGAGCTCTATTGATGTGTATTTACTTTTTTTCCACCTCTGCTATAAAACACTGTTGGAAAACCTGTTGTATAAAATGTATTGTGATAATAATGGATGCTCCTTGCCAAAGCTTATTCTTACCTAATTTTTCTACCACTTTCTTTTTCCTCTTCCTTCAACACCAATCATCATTCTGTCATTATCACTGAGTAGTCGCAAACATTCCCATCAGATGCATTTCATACTGCCACTCCCCATGGGTCATTGGCCCCCTCGCAGCCCTACATACCCCCACAAGCACCCATTAATGTTCTCACTACATCCCTGTCAGCCTGTGATCCCGCCGGACTAGGGGGGGCCATTGTGCCCCTTGCTCAGCAGACCCAACCCCCTGCCACCCCCATGCAGCTCACTGACATCATTCCCCAGCCAGCCCCCCAGCAAACACAGCCCATCATGATCCCTCAGCAGACTATTGTCCAACAACAGATAGGGATGGATCCCCAGACTGTTGCCCAGCCGCAACAGCAAATGGAGGCCCAGACTACTCTGCTCGAACAACAAGGTAGTGCCATTCAGCCACCAATAGAACATCATCCGCAGAGCCTCTCCGCTATAGCTGTCCACAAACATCAACATGAGCCTCAGCAGCAAATCTACATACAGCAGCCTGTGCCACCTGTGGACACAACTCCTCAGCAGCAGGTATTGCCTACACAACCAGGTATGGAGTCGCGAGCTATGTCATTACCGCAGCCGGGGGAGCAACCTCAGACTTACAAACAGCAACCAACAGGGGATCCTCGTGAACAGACCATGATACAACCACAACTGCAACAACAGCTTCAGCAAACTATCTTACAACAGCAGCAGCAACAAGCTTTACTGCTTGAGCAACATCAGACGTACGTCCAGCAACAGCTTGATCAACAGCAACAACAAACACTGCTTCAACAGCAGCAACAACAAAATGCCCAACTACAGCAAAATCAACTGGAGCAGCAGCAAGCATTTATGCACAAGAAATTGTTGGATCAACAACAGCAGCAAGCTTTTATTCAACAGCAACAAGAGCAGCAGCAGCAACAGCAAGGACTCGTACAACAACAGAAACCACAAAAAGCCCTTTTACAACAGTTAGAGCAGCAACAGCCACATCCTCCTTTACAGCAACAGCAGCAGAGTCAGTTGTACCAACAGATTGGACAACAGCAAACTGGAATACAAAAAGAACCAGAGAAGCAACACATTGTACTGCAGCAGCAACCCCAGCAGACTCAACAGCAAATGGAACAATTGCAGCAGCAAGCCTTACTCAGACAAATGGAACAACAACAGCAACAAGCACTAATACAACAGCATCTGCACCAGCAGGCTATTTTACAACAGCATCAGCTACAACAGAAAGCTCAGCTGCAGCAACAACAACATGAGCAGCAACAAGTGCAACTCAAACAGCAGATAGAGCAGCAGCAGCAAGCTCTGTTGCAACAACAGTTTGAGCAACAACGTCAGCAACAGTTCCTGTTGCAACAACAGCAAGCAGAGAGATTACAACAACAGGCTCTGATGCAGCAACAGATTCAAGAGCAGCAGCAACAAGCAGCCATCATCCAGCTTCAGCAAACTGAGAAGCAAGAGGCTTTCCCTATTCCACAAAGTAACAGTGAGCAGCTGATTCAGCAGAAACTGACTGAAGTGCAGCACGTGTGTATCCAACAACTAAATGCTACTCAGTTTACACCTCTGACCACTCTCACACAACAGCAAGTGATGGAGCAAAAGCAGCAAGCAGCATTAATCCAGCAGCAGCAGCAGCAGCAGCAGCAGCAGCAGCAGCAGCAAGCATCTGTTTCCCAGCCTCAGCATTACTCCTCTGTAATGGAACCTAATATCCCAGTTGGAGCTCCAACCGGCACTGAGGTGATTCAGCACCAAACTCAAATTGTCTCACAGGCCCAGGTCCCCATGGCCATTCAGACTGCGCACATCCCTGTTCAGACGTTAACGGTTGTCCCAGCTCAAGTTCTTACCCAGCAAGGCCAAAGTGAGGCTCATCCCCAGAACCAGGTCCCAGTCCAATTTTCAGCCCAGTCCACAGTCCAGGCAGCTCAGGCTATGATTGAGGCCCAAGCTCCTTCTGCTGCAGTGATCCAGGGACAGACCCACGTCATCCAGACCCAGCAAATTCCTTTACAGACTAGTTACCCAGGACCTGCCACTCTCACACAGAGCCAGGTAGCTGCTCAACCATTAATCCAAACTCAACCTCTGCACCTGACTCTTAGTCAGTCCCAGCCACCACATGGTCAGGGTCCAACTGTAGACATTCAGATGATGAGCCAACAAAGCCAAGCTACCATCCAGCCTCGAGCTGCAATTTCCGCAATTCCCAGTCAGATCCAACATGAGACACTTGTTCAGCAAAATGCTCAAATGCCAGGGCTCATGCAGCCCCAGTTACAGCAACAAACTCAAGGCCAGCAACCCAGTCAGATGCATGCTCAGGCTACCGTTGGACCTTTGACCCCTCAGTATGTCCCTCAGCCTACCCACCAAGCCATGCCATCTGTACGGCCAGATATAACTCATATTACACAGCAGCAGCAGCAACAACAAGAACCAGTACTGCAATACCAGCAGATGATTCTGTCTCCTGGCTCAGCTGGAAGTGTTGGATCTACAGCAGATAGTCTCAGTTCTGTAGTGGACCCTGTAAACTTTGTTGCCACTTCTCATCCTGTGCAGCAGGCTGGAGAAACCTTTGTTCCATGCCAAACAACACAACATCCAGTTGTTCAGTCCCAGCAGCAGCCTCTTGGAGGCACTGCTGACCCTTCAGTCATTCAGTCCATCTCCCAGCCATGGGAGTCTCAGTCTACTGTGCAATACCAGCAGCAGCTACAGAAGATTTCTCAAGTGCAGCAACCCCTAGCTCCACCTCCTCCACAGGCCCAGTTACTAGCACAGCCCATCTCATCGTCCATCCAGCAACCGCTTCCTATAAAGCAAGCTTTGATAACCCTTGATGAGAGTCAGCTGCCCTCGCAATGTCCACCTGCTTCACATCTGGTGACCCATCCATCTGCACAGATAAGCCCCAGTAATGTTGCAGAGCCTCAGTCCCAGAACAGGACCCTTCCCCTCCATAGTCATCTAGTGGCAGGCGCCCCTCCGTCTCCACAACACAAAGCTGTGCAAATGCTGCCAGCTCACACGCACACACAAACCAGCCTTCAGGCCCAATCACACACCCACACACAGACACATTTTCAGATACAGGCTCATTCCCACACCCAGACACACACTGAGACATCTATTGCTGAACAGTCTGCTCTACCCCATGTTCTTTTTCCTGCGCAACCAATGCCCCTCAGCCCCTCTCATACCTCTTGTCCCCCAACATCACTAGCATCTCTCCCATTCCTACCATCCTATCAACCTGCTGCTGCCCCTGTGCCAGAGCTGCCTACATCTCCACCAGTGGCCGAGGTAACCTTACCAGGGCAGACCAACTTTATACCCACCTCCCCTCCGCCTGTTACTACTCTACAATCGCTTGACTCTAATGCCCCCAAACTGCCCCAAGCCTCGCTGCAAGACTGTGACCTTTCCCTGCTAGGCATTGCTCAGGTACAGGAAGAATGAACGTTTGCTTTTTTAATTAAGAAATAATTTTACTTTGCTGACATACTGAAAGAATGATTGAAAGTAACTCCTATCTAATTATTTGAAAAAGCTTTAACTGTCTATAAAATTAACCACTATTACATTATAGCTGTATTTGCATCTGATGTTGCTAATGTTTTTTTGTACCTTTTTTCTGCTTACCTGCGTATTCCTTTGTCTGTATTCATGTTACTCTACAGGATGGTCCGTACCTGTCAAGTACAGAGCTCCATTCTTCATCAGGGTATGTGTTCTGAAAGCCTTCATTTGAAAGCATCTTAAAAAAGAACAAAATGTAGATGATAAGTATAATTAGATTTCTAGAAGTGTAAACACAGTGGGGCTCATGAAAAATACCGTCTTATCCTAAATCTCTCTTATTTCTTTTTCTGTGAGGCTTGCTCGTACAAGTTCCAAGTCAGATTTACAGAACTCTTAACATGAGAAACTTATCGTCAATATCATGTCGCTGGTACCAGCTTGATGAATGCCACCTGTTCATGAGGTGGCGTATGTTTGGTAGATTTGGTCATTTGTCAATCTACACTCTAAAATATCAAATTACCAAATAGTAGTCCTGTTATTGAAAATCAGCAAACACATTTTGCAGTGTTACTCTAGTGTTTTTAGAGCACCCAAACCAATAAGAACATATTAATCATGCAGCTCATATATCCTATAATCTAAAAAAATAAATCTAAGTAAATTGTGTACCATGATGATGATGATACGGTGAACAGAATATTGATTTTGCGTTAGGTTTGCCTATGTTGCATGTTTTATTTTAGATAATGTCTGCATCATATTTAAACTCCAAATTCATTCAGGGAAAAGCATTCTGATTCAAGGTCAATTTAGTGTTTTTGGCCTTGTGGAGAAAAGCTGATCTGTGCCGGTATCAGACTCGTACAACAGGTTGACCACTGGTGAATGCCACAAATTCTTGTATGTGCCAACAAACCTGTTAGGATTTCTTGCATGGGGCCCATGGCTTATCTGTATCGGTCTGTATTTTTGTGTTATAAAATATTCAAATGTAAGCATGTTGTTAATAAGTATATATGTATCACATATATTCATTTTCAGAGACTCACAGACAATACACTTATAGTATGTGGTCAGTGTATTGCTCTGGGACATAGCATTTACGTCATGATGTGTAACAATCCTTCTACCTTACCGCCGGCAGGTCTGTTCCAGCTAATGGAGAAGAAACTCTTCAGCTTTTGGCCAATGGGAAGTTAGAGAAACTCAAGACTCAAACTCAAAGAAGATCTTCCTGTCAGAGACCTGAGAAAGTTTCACATCAGTTTCAACTGTGCATGCTCCAGGTGAAAAAAACCCACACAAATTAACCCCATTTACTGCTGAATTCGTATGAACCAATAGAATCTGAAAAGGACAACTATATAATGTGGATTTGTCTTGTCCTCCTTAGGTGTCCGGCAGTGGGGACAATATGGTGGAATGCCAGTTGGAAACCCACACCAACAAGATGGTGACATTTAAATTTGACATTGAAGGGGATGCACCAGAGGACATAGCAGATTACATGGTAAACTGATTACATGTATAACCGTTGTCTGCATTGCTTGTAAAAAGTAATCATTCTATGTCTTAATAATTGCTGTTTGGTTGCATTTTGCTTGCAGGTGGAGGAAGACTTTGTCCTTGATGTAGAGAAGGAGAAATTTGTTGAGGAGCTTAGGGCTATAGTTAAGAAAGCTCACGAAATTCTTCAAACACATTCAGAGGTATGTCGATTTCACCATCTCTCCTCTCTTGTTTTATTTTTGTTTTTGATTAAATAATGATGAATTTTTATCTTTTTTTCTTTCTTTTTTAGACTGGATCAACTGACCAGTTGCATGTGAGCACTCCCACTAGCTCTTCAAGTGAGTTATGATTATATTATTTCTTAGTCACAAAAAAGTGGCACTACAGAATGAGAATGAGTAAAATATATTTATGATTTTCAGTGGACTCAGTGCCCCATTCCTCCCCAGTGGGACGCTGGCGCTTCTTTATCAACCAGACCATCCGCCATAGAGACTCTCTATCCAGTCAGGGAGCAGGCACACCACCACCAACAACAGAGATGAGGATACCTCAGTCTCCTGAAACAGAGAGAGGTGAGCTCTGCCCAGGTCAAATTTAATGCTGTGGCTTAATAACACGACTGACTTGGCAGCACAACATAAACTAACCATATATTCCTCTCTGTGGCTGTAGAAAGTGAAGTATCCCAGAGTCTGGAGTCCTTGACTGGAAAGGCCTCCCCCCCCTGCCCCATCCTTTCTGCCACATCTCCCCTTGTCTTCAATGTCTCAGCCCCTGCCTCTATCGCCCTCACAGCCACGGCTGCCCCGACTCCTCACACAACTGCCTCAGAGAGCATCTCTGCACCAGCCTCCACTCTTGAAGCCTCTGTTCCTGTCACTGCTTCAGGTGGTCTTGAACTGCCGGCCCTAACCTCAGCTTCTGTTGACCATATTCCCAGTGTTCCCTCATCACTAGCAATACCTGCTGCTGCTAACCTCTCCACCTTATCCACTGCTCCTGTTATGTCTCCCACAACCACCACCATCCCCCCTGATGTCTTTACTTCTCCTGGAAGCAGTGGCTGCTCCGCTGTAGGTCAAAGTATCAGGGACACAGTGACAACTGCTCCAAGGTCAGGTGTGCCTGCAGCGGACCGGTCTTCAACCTTTTTTCATCCCCCCCCTCCTGCTGCTGCAGTGACCTCTTCTGCATTAAGCCAACTTGGCATGGAGCAGCATCAGAAACCCACTCAGGTTGCCAAGCCAGCCCCACAACAACCACAACAACCAAAGCCACAGCTACAGCCGACATTACAGCAGCAGGTACCAGTAGTTCAACAGCAACTGCAGGCCATGCCGCTCGAACAACAGATACAGCAGGCAGCACCACAGCAACAACAGCAATCACAACATCAAGTGTACCAAGAACAAATTCAGCTGCAGCAGGAACGAGCACTGCAACAGTTACAACACCAGAAACTAATGCAGCAACAAATACCACTTCAACAACAGCTGACTGAGGTGCAGGTGTTGCCTAGGCCAGGTCACACAGAATTGTTACAACAATCTGTAACTCTGCAGCAGTTTCTGCCACAAATGCCCCTACAGCAGACCCAGCAACCCCTTCTTCAACAGCCACCACCGCAGTATACCCCGCAGTTGCTGCAACAGCCTCAGTTACAGCAGTTACCGCAGCAGGTTATGGCACCTCAAGCTGCTTTAGTGCCTCAACAGCAGGCCCACATTGATCACCAGCAGCAGCAACAGTTAAACCTACAACAGTCAATACACTTACAGCCGCAGCAAATGGTGCAACAACAGCAGCAACAGCAACAACAACTGTTTATGGGCGCTGTGGCTTTAAATCCAGATCAAAGCCAAATGCTGCCCCTGTCAATTAGTCAACAGTTTCTTCAACAACAGGCACAGCTAAATGTTAGCCCTGTACCGCAACAGCAGATTCCACAACAAACCCAACTCCCTGCTGTTGAGCTGACGCAAGAACATATACAGTCACAGAAACAGCTGCAGCACACTGAGCAGCAACAAGAGGTGGTTAAAACCGTGGACACACCCCAGAAGCAGCAGCAGTTTCCACTTCAGAAGCAGTCCTCTTTACAGATGTCAGAGTCAGAGGTGTCCACGGGAGAGACGAGTTTCACAGAGGACACATGCGGCTACTCAACCCCTTTTCACCCCTCCTCTGACTCCTCTCTTCCGCCTCTCCACCTGGGCAGCGCTGAAGGCCCCCTGCCCGCTCTCTCCCTCACAATGACACCATCCCCTGCTCAGCCTTCCTCTGTGGCCGAGTCAGATAGTGAAGGCCCCCCAAAAATTGAATTTGTAGACAACCGCATCAAGACTCTGGATGAAAAGCTGAGGAACTTGTTATATCAGGAGTACAGCAGCGGGGCAGCGCCAGCCGGTGGAGCCGCCTCCGGCCCTACATCAGCTGCCTCCACCTCAGCAGGAGGAGAAGAGTCATCTGAGCCACAGTCGCTTCACCACTCGTCTTTCCCCCCACCTGGCTCCTCCTCAGATACTTCCCCTCACTCCTCTTCCTCTTCTTCTTCTTCCTCTACCACCTCCCGTTCCTCCTCTACCTCCCCTGACCCAGATAGGGATGGCAGTGGAGGTAAAGCTTCCTCAGAAGTGCCAAGCCTTGCGAAGATGGACCCGGTAGAGCAACAGCCTGCCCCATCTCTCCCCTCCACCTCTGACTTGTCCACCCAGCCTACCTCTCTTCTGCCCCGCAATCAGGATGAATCTACTAGACCCGAGCGTCCACCTGTACCAGGAGAACCAACCATTCTTGTGAGTGTAAACCACAGATTCAATGTTTAGAAAATATATATTTCCATGTACTGAATTTACATTATTTTACTGTTTATATTTCAGTGTATTGCTGTCTATAATAGTTGTTATGTTAAAATAATTAAGCGTCTCCCGTTTTGAACGTGTCAAGTCGATGCGGCCACTCTTAATTGTCTTAACTGTTCTAGGCTGTACCCCCACACTCTGACACCAGTACCACTGGAGACGCATCATGGCCCTCCAATCAGCACCCAATCCCCCTCCGGCATGGACAGCAGAAGCACAATGCAGGAGGTGGATATTTTGGCCTAAACCTGACATGTCCTAGTATCAGAAATCCTGTTAGCAAGAAATCCTGGACTCGCAAATTCAAAAACTGGGCATGCAAACTGCGCCACTCCGCCAGCTTGTTCAAGAAGCCCAGAGTTCAGCAAGGTAGCGTCCTCTTAGGGAGCGAGAGAGAGAGAGAGAGAGAGAGAGAGAATGGGATGTTGGGGCATGGACTTAAATCTAATATCTAGTACTAGTTTTAACATAGTAGAATAACTTTCTTAACCACCAGGAATAAATAACTGTTTATGTTAAAGGATGCTAATATTTACAGCTAAATAATCCTGTTTTTGTATATTGTTATGTGACATTAGTCTCCATGTAATGTTAGTGTTGAATCACTACATACATTATTGTTGTGTTTTCTTTGTTTCTTTTCTGAATTTCTTTTTACTTAATTTATTTTTTTCTTGGCAATCTTTCCTTTTGCATGGGTTACTCACCCTGGGGAGAGAACAGAGGAGAGTAGAGGAGGGTGGAAGTTTGGCACAGTTTAGGAAGAGGTTGGCGTCAAAAATCTGATGCCCATCCCAGTGCAGATGAGCTCTGGAGTAAAGCCCAGCTGTGCCTGTGCCCATGACATATTCCTTCATATGACACCACCTTTTCTTGCCTCAAGTCCGCAAGCACAGCCAGCAGCAACCACCTCACCTCCACCTGCTGGCGCAGTGTAGACAGCACGACGCAACTCACATCATGACACAGATAAGATAGACGCTAAATTGAAATTATGTAATCAGTTCAGAATACTTGTGCACTTTTTCGTGTCAGCTCCTTCAGTATAGCCTTGCTTCATGAGACTCTATACTGTAGTTGTAGTAGATTTATTTATAAAGATCATTATTTAATTTTCATTATCTGAATGAAATATTCCGATTATAATGAAAGTCATAGTTTCTAGTATACGTATATTATGAATATTACCCAGGGCTTATGAGTAACTATCAGGTTTCGTTGCACATTGGTAGGCTTTTCATACAGATTTATAACACTGTTAAAGGTCCCCTATTGTTAAAGGTGACATTTCCAAGCCTTTTTTTATTATAAATCAGGTCAAGGTGCTGTATAAATACTGTATCAGTATCAAAATATCAAAACGCTCAATCCACAGAGAAATGCACACCTTATTTAGAAGCTGGGCCTTTAAATGAGCCGTTAAGACTTCTGTAAGGTTGTGGTTAGGTTAGGTAGAAAGTGCCGCTACAGTGCCGTTACAGTCATTCCCTGGCTGCAATAATGAAACAGAGACAGGGTGCAGAACACCAGATAACATTGTCCAAGCAGATCGAACTGGGACTATTTTGGGAGGAGGGCTTAAACAGACAGGCTCTTAAACCAGAGCTTTTCAGACAGAGGTTGAATACAGGTATATTCAGACAGGCAGTATAAAATAAGTAATGCTTTGTGAACATTAAAGCATGTAAACATGTTCTAGTAGAAACCCAAAATACAGGTATGAACCTGAAAATTAACATAATACGGGACCTTTAAAGTATTTCAGCCATCTTGCATGTTTTCTGTATGTTTAATATTTATAGCAGTAACTTAGATCCTTTGCTACAAGTGCACCTGCATGAGCTTGTTATGTTCTACACAAGTGACTAATAATGGATCGTTATCTGTAAGTAATACCTTCATCAGGCTGCCTATTTGTTCTTTGTCTTATATGGTCTTCAGTTATGCAGTGATTATCCATGTACACACTTTGCTATTGTACTCCCAAATATCAAACACATCGATCAATATCACTGTGGATCTGAGCACAGATCTCCAGTGTGATATTGGGCTTTGTTGTCTGGTATATGAGTGGGAATACAGTGAGAATGAGAGAGTGGATGTGTGGGTGGGTGTGGGTACACTGTTTTAAACATTCAACTGCCATTTCACAATGTGTATTTTTTATTTAATGACCTACTATAATATTGTTTTTAATGAAATAAGCATTTACCACCCCTTCCCACATGCCCATTACACTTTTCTCTTTTTAACACTGTGCCTTTGTGTTTGTGGTCCACGTCTGTTCGTGTACATCTATATGTGATTCTGTCATGTGCATTTTTCTGTTGTCTGTTGTTTTTTGGTCATTGTCATTTATGTGGTCTTTATACCCGTGTGTCTGTCTTCCTGTCTCTGGGTCAATGTATCCTCTTTTTGTTTTGTTTTTTACCCCTATCTCTTTATCAGATGGATGTTCCTGCAGTCAGGCACTTAGAGAAGAGAAGGAGGCGCCACCCCTAAATCCACCTTATTCACGCAAAGGACGATTTCACGTAGGAGCTTCAGTACTGATTTTATATTTGTCACTGTTAGTATCAGTCAGGACCTTCATTGCGGTCTGGACAAGCAGCTAAAGTCTCTCATATCCTCTGCCATCAGGTGACTCCAGTGCCCCAGTCCTCGCCTCCAAAGGCTGCGCCGCCAGGCCATGGTAGCACTCACAGAAAGGTGGGACGCTTCTCTGTAAGCCAAGCTGAAACTAAGAAAGAGGACAGGCAGACGGACAGCTCCCCGGTGTCTCCTGATTTGGAAAGGGAGAGGAGGAGGTCTCGGGCAAAGGAGGGAGAGAAAGATGAAAGTAAGAGGACCCCAGCGATGGCTCACCTGCCTCGAGGTCACGGGCACAACCACTCACCCCTGGGCAGCAGCGATGATGATGATGATGAGTGTGAGCTGGAGGATGAAGACCTCAGAAAAGAACTACACAAGCTCAGAGAGAAGTAAGTCAGTGAGATGAACTATTTTTAGGGCTGGGTATCGGTACGCGGTATCGACGGCAATGACCCTGTATGAGCTGTCATCGAATCTTGTCCAGTCAAACGATAACTGCAGTCAATCCTTTTTGTATGGTTTTCTCGCACCCAATCACCACAAGCGTTCTTCAATTTCATGCAACGTCTGATTGGCCAACAACTGCAGCAGCTACAATCCATAAAGTTTGTAGTGCGGTGAAGTTTGGCATGGTATTTGACAGAGTTTGCAGTTCATCCCTAAATAATTTTAGAGTTTACAAAGTGTTTGTCTCTCAATTTATTATATTTTCTATTTCCTGTCTCTATTTTTATGCCTATAAAACAAATTTATTCAATCTTTGAACGCTTTGTTTTGGATTTTCATTCATTTTCAGTTCACGATGTTACTAAAACTCAGAATTCCTGACCCCCTGCTCTCTGTTTTGCATCTCTTCCTCTACAGGCACATCAAAGAGGTGGTATTCCTTCAATCCCAGCAGAACAGAGAGCTGCAGGAGCTGTACAGACAGCTTCGTTCCCTCAAAGACCAAAGGCAGAGTCTGCCTGCCTCCTTATCCCGAGCCCCTCCTCTTCCAATTGGACCTCCGGTCCTCTCACCTCGTAGGCCCAGGCCAGCCAAAATTAAGCTCCGGCCCCGGCCTCACTCTCACATGGATAATAACGGAGTAACGCACTCTGGTACGCACTTTAATAAAAGACACTATTAATGATCTCTCTCACATTTTTTTCCTGTTGCTTGCGCTCTCTGTGTGACTGTTTCTTGTATTTCCCGTCTAGGGATTCAGCAGTCAAGTAGTGTCTCAGGTGGTGAACAGAGACTGCCTCTGCACTGCAACCCAGAGCACTGCACTTCACTGCATGCTAAAAGAGGTATGGGTCATCATTAATATATCAAGATGATACAGACTTTTGTGAGGATAAGTGACATGATGCATTCCCTCATTTTTTCACAGATAACAGTCCTCTAAGAAAAAGCACATTCACAGATGAACTGCACAAACTTGTTGATAATTGGACGAAGGAGACAGTGGGCACCACCCCGCCAAAGCCTTCGCTGAATCAAATCAAGCAGATTCAGCAGGTGCAGGAGTTGGGAGGCTGGAGCAAGTCGACTGAGGTAGGAATACACTTTAAAATATGCATTAACTCAAGGTCTTTTTTTGGTATTTAAGTCATATGAAATGCAATACATCACAGATACAGTTGCATAGATACAACTGTTTAGTAATCAAACAAAATCTCTTCCATAAACATGTTCATATACGGTATGTATTAAGTAAGTCCAATGTGACAAAAATCGCGAGACACAATAAATGTATTCAATTAAGAAATATAATAAATGAAAAGAATTAAATTATATATAATAGGGGTCAGTAGTACAAAACTAAATCACAATATCGGTGGGATTTTTGTAAGAAGAAATGCAATATAGACCGTTATCTATAGACCTTGGTCCTCGTTAACTTCCTGTCAGCTGATGTCATTCATATTTACTGCAACAGGAATCAATCATTTAAAATGTTTATGTTTACAACTTTGAAAAGGTCTATAGCAATGGCAAATTATGTATAATATTTAATGCATGGACTGCTGTAGTAGTGGAAGGTTCCATGGACACACCAAAATGTCTGAAAAGGTTTCAAATATTGATTTTCAGAAACTTACGTTTTGGACAAAACCAAAACATATGTGAAAGGGCTGCTGGTGTTTGTCTGCATCAGTCACACAGTATCACTATGCATCAGATTTCAGTACCATAAGGAATACATCTTTAATGCATGGTCAGAGGGATTATTGATGCTGTGGATATGGTTGTGCTTTTGTTTTGTATCTTTCTCATAAAATGTATTTGTATCAGTAAAGCTTATTAAAGCCAGACAACATTCAGTTGGGGGAGGAGTAGCAAATACTTACATTTGTCTCAAGAGCCAAAGCATTATTTTTGTGCTGTAATATTCCCTGAGTACTCATTATTATATTCCATACAGGTGGCTCCACCAGGTTGGTTTCCAGTGACACCACTGAACCCCCAGGCCCCCCCGACCCCTGCCAGCTTGCCTGTGGTAGCCCCCTCCCAATACACAGGTGGTGGAAGCCTGTCCACCTTGCACTCCCCGGGACCACAACCCCAAACGCACATGGCTCAAGTGCCACCAATGCAGCAAAGTTTACACCTCCATCAGTCTCTCCCCCTCCAACAGATGACCTATCAGCAATCCCCAGTCCGCCAGCAGATACCGCAGCCCCGGATGCAAACTCCCGTACAGTCCCAGTCACTGCCAGAGACACAACCCATTACCCAGCTGCCCCACTCAGCACCTCAAAGCCAACCGCCGCTGCCTTCCCAAATGCCCACATCTCCAGTGTCCACGGCTGCGGCTCTGCTGCCCGGCAGTGGCACCACTGCGCCCATGGATAGCACCGCTGCTACTGGGGAAACATTTTGCTCCTGTTCCTCATCCTCTACAACCTCTTCCTCCTCTTGTTCTACTGCTGCTCTACCTTCCAGTGCCAAAATTCACCCAACACCCCCCACCTCTACTCTTCCTCTGGGACAGAAATGAAACCAAGGCGAAGTGTGAGGTTGATATGAAGGTTTAAAAGATGGAAATGTTAAGTGGATCAGGATGTAAACCAGATCCATTTGGAGTGTTAGTTCTGTGTATGCATGAGGGAGTTGTGACTGCTATGAATATATGGATTCCAGTATAGTTCTGGATGAGATGGGGCGTGAACGTGAGAGATGATAGACTCCGGTATGTACAGACAGAGGGTTTATGGAACACAGACGCTGGGGTTTATGAATCATGGTATGTTTGGGTGTTGAGATGTATAAATTCTTAAATGTATGAGTGTGTGCATTTATGAGTGTGAGTGAGTGTTCATGGATTGTCCGAGTACATATCCCTTATGTCATTTTACACAAATAAACGTTCTTGTTTTTGTTTTCAAACCGACTCAGTTGGACCTGAACTCTCCCTTAGCAGAGACAACAAGGACAAAACATATTTGACAGTGTGTTTAATTTGTCAATGCTTACAGTGAAAGGACTATCAATTTTAAAAGTGCAATTAGTAATGGTCATCTACATTGATCAGCATGTATTGTATGAATTTGTCTGTAAGGCATAAAATATTTTTGTAAAAGCACATTGATGAAAAACGGACACATAGAGGATTTTCTCATGATCTTTCCATGATATTTTAAAACTGTCGGCATACAGCACAAGGCATTTTGGCAATGAAAAACTGAGACGACAGCATGTAGAGTAAAGTAATCTGGCGAGCATCATTACTACAATGCAACTTAACAACACTGATTCAGTGTTGTGCACCGGTACAGCATGTGCTTAATTTGTATTATTTTATGTTTAGCAGTTGTAAAATAGAAACAGTCTTAATATCCATGAGTGATATGATATAAATTTAGATCCATTCATGATATGCTGGTAAATTGAAATATGCCCTCTATGTTCAGTGGATACCTGGGTACACTCAGCCCAAGACTGCATGACCTCACGACTAACTTGACTTGACAGAGTGCAAACTGCTTCCACTTGATATATACTAATGAATCTGACATTTACTATTTGCAGCCTATTCTTGGGATGATTCATCAGTCATGAGTAAATTTGCTTCCGGTATGAAATGCTTTCACATTTTGATTTCAGTTTGAGCTCTGCATATCAAAGTATATCATGTGACATGCTGAGGAGGAAGATGAAAAAGAAGAAAAAAAAACTGCCAAGTTCTTATTGACTGGGGAGACCATATGGGATATTCCCATATTGCCTTTTTATAAATACTGCATTTTTGTGGGTGTGTGAGTGTATATTTCTTCTGTGTGACAAAGCTTTGTGATAGTCCTATGGTATATTGCATAAAAATTACATCCCTGTTACTTTCTTTAAAAGCAGCCTCTCAAATGTTGCTGTACCCAACTGAAAATGTTTACTCAAGAAACAACACCGTTGTCAGATCCTCATTTACCTCTTTGTCAACAAAACAAATTCTTTGTTTAAATTGGAAACTATTTAGTCTTTGACCATAGGCTGTCAGTGTGAATGCATCAGTCAGGAGCTGAACTGTGGGCCATAATTGGGCTTAATGCACACTGCAAAAGGTTTACTCAAGTCAAAAATGTCCCATTCCTCTATTTCTAAACACTTCATTTGTAGATGCAGAGATACACAGAGTAATATATCAGCAGCAGATATATTACTGTACATTTATTTGGGTTATTGATGCACTTAGCCATATACACATTTGACCATCAGTGGTCAGGTATTAATACTCTTTTTGGCATAATAAATAGCCTGTAGTCAAAGCAGAATTTCTGTTTTATTAATGATAGAGAGATTGTGTGCCACTGAAAAGATTATACCGGATTGGTTAAGACTGCTACATGTGAGTCAGAGACATTTAAAACATGAATGGTTAAGGAGGAGTAGTTTGTGCTTAAGGGTATGGTTGTTCAGAAACTTCATAATCTAGAATATAACAACGATTTTCTGTATTTGTTGCTTTTCAAGGCAACCCACATTGTCACAGAAATGTAGTTCATTATTAGTGAAGGTGAGATACTGTGCTGTTGTGTCTGATACTAACATGTTGACTGCAAGCTACAGCTTAATAATCATGATTCATGACGTGAAGCTGGCTTTGTCCTTGAAGTGTTACCAAAATGTTATCTAAAAGATAAAGATTATTTTTGTATTTTGAAATGGGGTTGTACAAATTGTAAAATTGTGTTCTCATCATCATTAATCTGAGGTTATTTGGAACTAGAAAACACTGGTTTTCAACTGTGTTGACATGGGACTCCCTTGCCTTGATATACCTCGTGACAGGTCGGGGTTGTTTAAGATTATATTGAGAGAAATTCTGGCCATTTTTGACATCTGATTTCAGTTTTGAACTATCACAACCTGTAAGATACATGCTTAGATAAGTCTTCCTGCTGGGCTGCAGGTGAGATTTAATTAATTTAAAATAAATTAGTGGGACAAAAATCTGGGGAGTCCCAAAATGGCATGACTGAGAACCATTGATAAAAGGACATTTGGGCAGAGAGAGAAACCTCGAAAAATAAAGTATGTTGCTGGTGATTTAGCCTTGTAAATTGTAACTAATTCAACTGTTGATTTTATTTATGTTTTGTAACTAATCAAAATAAATGATGTTAAACATCAAAATACAACATGGTTTGGATTTTTTACATGCCATAATTTAGCTTGACAAGCTGAGTACTACATACGAGTACCATAGCGACTTCATGGGGTGGTTTGAGGTGGCATATCAGACGTCATCAGTCAGTGTAAAGGCCCGGAAGAGTCCCTTAACATTACATTACTTTCAAAATCTAAAAGCTATGGTTTATGTATTATTATAACTATGTATTTACAGTAAGGTAAATGGGATTCATGTTAAAAAATTACATGTGCAAAAATAAAAGAGGACTAATCCTGACTTCTTTTTTTTTTAATTAAATATTCTATTAAACTGATGAAAAAGTGCAACATGAGACGCTGAATCACTTCTAATTTAATTTCAATCAGATGAATTCATTTTCTTGAAAAGGTGTAGACTTATCTACTTCAAATAAAGATTTAGCCCAATCTGTTCAATTCAATGTACAAGTTGTCAAACATTGAAAAGAAATATATACAACCATGTTGTGAAAAATCCTGGAACTAAAATGAAAGTTAAGATAATGTGAAATGAATAATACAAATTAAATTATATAATTGTATTTTATATATATTGTTTCTACAAATAAAACATGTTTGCAGGCTACTGTGTACGTTTAAATGTACTTGATTTTAGCGTTTTGGAGGATGACATTAATTTAATTTTATACTGTCCTTTATGCCATGATTTACGCAAAAAATATGTACAAAAGTTGATGCTCCTGATGTTGATTTAAAAGGTTTAGAGGATAGAGCTTGAATTGAACTTCTTCTTGTTTTGATAATGTGTATGAGTTTTCTGAATATGTGTCCAAAGCCTGCTCATGTATTCATTTTGTTTTGTTATTTATGGGACCATGTCTGTGAATCTGCGCATATCCTATTCTACATTATTGTTCATATTCATATTTATATGCTTAATTTTTTGTAGTTGTGAACATATGCACCTGAAGGCTTACTTTGTGTTGTATATATTTACGTGTCTGTAGAATCCTGTATGGGATGGGTCATGACACGAAAATAAAAATTAATTAATTTGTTATCACGTTTATAAATGGATGCATTTACTACATTGATTTATTATATTCCAACATGTTTTATTTGTAGAATATAATAAAACAAATATAGAAATATAACATCAAAAATCTTATTTTAAATATTTTATTTTCTACAAATAAAACATGATTGCAGGCTGCTGTAAAGCTATAATATCCACCTGCATGTTTCTAATGAACGGTCAGGGACGTTTGTTTCCTGAATGCAACGCCACATTTGAATCTCTGCAACTTTATTGTTCTTTCAATAACAGACAGCGACGAACAACCGTCTGACGTCCGTCTGCCTTTGAAATGGCGTTGATGTAGTTCAATACGCCGTTGTTTGTAGTTATTGTCCTCGCTTTTGGTTGCTTCAGATTTGAGTTTTCTGGTCCAGTGCAAACTTCTGGACCTGACCTCTATATTTGAGCATTACGGTGTTTGATAATGTGGTAAAAACAAATTGTTTATAAATGTATGTTGCATAATAAGGCCGCAGCTAACGTTAACGTCATCCCCGATGTTGCGTAGGGATTACAACAGCTTTTGAATGCTAGGCCTGCCGCAGCTACATTTCGGTGAGTTGCTAGCGTTGAACATCAATTAAGATATCAAACGATGCTTCTTTTGTTTGGCTTGAATCCATCAGCTGTGTTGGGTGCATGTAACGTTTCATTCAAGTTTTAAAAGCTGAATTGATGCCACCAACTGTTGTCTTGTGCAAGTTAATGCTTATGTTAGCTACATCGGCTAATGTTAGCTTGGTGACGAACGCGTCAGTGTATTCATAGCAATACAACATTCACATAGCGTGTTTACAAACATTGAGCTAACGTTTCGACCTGCTAGTTGGCTAACGTTACTGTTTACAACAAGTAGCACAAATGTTTATTCCAAAATATGAGAAGGAAATAAGATAAAGTTGCATCCAATCCAATTATGTATTTAAAGAACATGTAGTACTCTTTAAGGTTAGTGTTAGAAAATGAAATTGTGCACAACGTTTTAACACCGATTACCACGCTTTTTGCACAGATTTTCTTTTTGTATTTTACTCTTAAATTGTACATAGTTTGTATATGTGACACTATCTATTTTCATATGTGAGTGGTATTTTTTTTCTATTCATGTTTTTGACTACAGTACTTTACTTACTAAATGTTTATTTTTTTTAAATTATTGTGTGCATTGAACATGTGAAAACGTACTCGGCAATACGCACTTTACTGAGCCTGTATCTCGGGCTGCAGGACGTTAACGTTATATACTAATGCACTCTTTTTCTTCCTTTTTTGGTATATTTCAACAGGTTTCCAAGAGAATTCCTATGGACATGTCTATCGGTAACAGGAATCTGGCGAAGTTAACAGACGACAGTAACTTTACCCATACTACATCATTTATAAAGAATTTAATTTGTTAAATAGTTTCTCCCTCCTCATATAGATTTGGACAGCTTAACTTAAATAGTGGTTCCAAGCTAATCCTACACACACACACACACACACACACACACACACACACACACACACACACACACACACACTCACTCACTCAACATGGCATCGGTGCCAGTATACTGCTTGTGTCGCCTGCCATATGATGTGACACGCTTCATGATCGAGTGTGACATTTGTCAAGACTGGTTCCATGGAAGGTAGGTTACTTTCAGATGAAACACTGCTTATCATATTGTCTTTCTGCAATGTGATTCAAGTATTATGTTGTGTGATTTATGATGTGGTCATAGCTGTTGTCCCAGTTGTTGATTCCCGCTGTGGGTGTACTCTGTTTTCATCTCACCATAGTTCATTCAGCACATCCTTTGTCTGATATAAGAATGTTTTCTCTGTAGCTGTGTTGGAGTAGAAGAGGACAAAGCAGCAGAGATTGACCTGTATCACTGCCCCAACTGTCAAGTCACTCATGGGCCATCCGTCAGTAAGTAAACATTCTTTAAGTATCCCTTTCTTAAATTGCTATGGTCCTATTGGTTTATTTTTGCATAAAAATGCACCTGTTGATCTTTTTTCTCTCTCCTTTTCTCAGTGCGGAAACGCCGTGGAAGCAATAAGCAGACAGACGTTGGTGCTGCAGGAGCAAGAGAACCAAGTCGGCCTGTAAAGACGGGCAGCCCACAGTTTGTTAGGGAGCTACGGAGCCGCACATTCCCAGGGTAAGTATCCTGCAAAAGTTTGTTATTCAAATGTTTAAAGGTAAAACCATGATACAGACTAAGGTGGGATGTTAATTTGGACCTTGTTTTTCCTCTCTGACAGATATCTGACCCCCGTTAACCGATCATTGTCGTTAACAGACAAGCAGGCAGTCCCAGCTCAGAATCAGAATGCCTTTTATTGTCACTATACACAGTACAATGAGATTAAAAGCAGTGCAGACATGTTTATATGTATAAAAAATAAGATATAAAATTGAATAAATAGTGCAAAAGACAAAACAAAAGGTGCAGAGTTCTGTGGCGCTGTATATATATATTAAAATAATAAATAGGATTCCTATCTACAGTATATTGCATACATTGAAAAACAAATTGCACCGTAGGTGGATAGAGGGAAGTCCAGAAGAACGGGGGTTAGGCTATGAAGTCAGTGCATGTGTGAGTCCAGGGTGGTTATGGCTTTGAGAAAGAAACTGTTCTTGAGTCTGAAACCTCGGACATACTTTTCGCATTCGGTGAACAGTTACGCTCCTGTACCGGCTGCACAGCTGCTTTTCTGTAAATGCTTACGAGTCCGCACGCCGGTACATGTCCTCTGCTGTTCATGGATGTATGTCCATACCTTTCTCCACACCAGTTACCGGCACGGTTGTCAGCTGTTTGTTTGACCCACACAGACACACAACTAAAATAAACAATTTGCTAGTGTTTAAGCTCTTCGAGAAGCTATTCCAACAGAAATGTAGTTGCATGTTTTGCCCCCATGGGTTGTATTTACTTTAAAAAAGATATATTTTTTTAATTGATAACCTACCATCCACCATGAAGATGTCTTCCTGTTCCATATTGTTAAGCATTGTCTTTTGAATATATTCTCTCTGTGATCACAATCAAAACTTGTGCATATGTCTGTTTGTGTTTCTATGACAGTGCGGATGAAGTTTTGCTAAAGCCGTCTGGGGCCCAGCTCACAGTCGAATTTCTGGAAGAGCATTCGTTCAGTGTTCCTGTCATGGTGCTGAGGCGGGATGGCTTAGGCATGACCCTACCTCCAGCATCATTCGGTGTCAACGACGTAGAGCACTACATCGGTAAAGTTTTTAGTAGTGAATTTAATTACATAGATCTCTCCTGATTTATGTTAATAAAGACAATGAAATGTGTTTTCTCAAACTTGTTCATTTTGTTCTAATTGCAGGTCCTGACAAACAGATTGATGTGATTGATGTGTCTCGCCAGTGTGACATGAAGATGCGGTTGGGAGACTTTGTTGAATACTACAACAGCCCCAACAGAGACAGAGTGCTCAATGTCATCAGCCTAGAGTTCTCTGAGACCAGGTACAAAAAAGATATTCACTTTTGCAGATTAAGATTCATCATTATGATGCAGTGTCTTGTTACTTGAATTTGATGTTAATTCTCTAACAAATTCAGCTCATCTAAAACAGACATGAAAGATAATTTTGTTTAAGTTAAGTTGTGTTGTTATGGGTTGGGGTTGAAAAGATATTTTGAGACTAAAGATACATGTTGGACTTGCTTTAGGCTCTCAAACTTGGTGGAGACTCCGAAGATTGTGAGGAAACTGTCATGGGTGGAAAACCTCTGGCCTGAAGAGTCTGTGTTTGAACGCCCTAACGTGCAGAAATACTGCCTAATGGGAGTGAAGGACAGCTACACAGACTTCCACATTGACTTTGGAGGCACCTCAGTATGGTACCATGTCCTGAGGGTGAGAAGGAAAAATAATTCCAATCATTTTAAGGAAGTTAAAAACAGTTTTTTTGTTGTTGTTTTTTTTTTTAATTAATTGGTAAATATTTTTAAGAGCTTGTCTCTATGTCTATTCAGGGTGAGAAAATCTTCTACCTAATTTCCCCCACCGCAGCCAACTTGGCCCTTTTTGAGCGGTGGAGTTCTTCATCCAACCAGAATGAGATGTTCTTTGGAGACCAAGTTGATATGTGTTACAAGTGCTCAGTCAAACAAGGAAACACCTTGTTCATACCAACAGGTGAGCTGTAATGCTTCTGTTTGTAATGTTAAGCTCCTTTCACACAGGTGCTGCAATCCTGAACTCATCTAGACATTGCCCAGAGGAGCTGTATGTGAGAACTTAAATGTTATTTAGCCAAGACATTAAATGCACTTTCTGCACAGTTCGTGCAATGTGAATTAGGTAGGTTGGTTGGCCTGTTGATGACGTTTATCATACAGCTAGCTCAAAACCGGAAGAGTATAAACATGCAAAAGCACGACAATATCTTACTGCCGGTTAGGGCTCACGCAGAAATCAGCAGACAGATTAAAGGAATGCCAAGTGACCGGGTTGTTAATGGCCAAATTACAAACCGTCTACATGACTGCAGTGTTTAATGTGCATCTACGATGCGCTGTAAACAAAACAAAACACTTCAGCGTATTCTTTGCGTCATGTCCTCCCTCCCGCATGTTCTATCCAGGCGCCTCCCCACACCTTAACCAAACAGATTCTCTAGACTTTGTCTTGTGATAGTCAAACAAGCCGGGAATCAAATCGTTTTTACAATCTTGTCATTCATTTGTCTTCTAGGGTGGATACATGCTGTGCTGACTCCAGTGGACTGCCTGGCCTTTGGAGGAAACTTCTTACATAGTCTCAATATTGACATGCAGCTGCGGTTAGTTTCCATGTCCATGTAACCTTATTGTAGCCTTTTTTGAATAAAATGTTATTTTAATGTTATTGACATTTAAAAAACCCTTGAAAGTCTATAAAAGCAAAACCTAAGAGTTTTTGGGGTTGTAAATTAGCCTGAAACTTAATTGTAGTTGCTAATTGTTTCACTGTTGTTACATAATAAAACTAGAAAATTAACCAGGAAAAATAACACTTGTCAGTTCCTTGCTGCGTTGGAGGAAAACTTACTTACTTAAGGAACTTCCCCTGTTTTTACTGTAGTGCCTCACTTCTATTTCCTAACATTGTTGCTATCCATTTCTGGTCACATCTCTAGAGAGGTAATCTGCAAGTTTGTGACAAAAAACGCTAATTTCTGACTTTCCTGTACGGTCTTATCATTTCAGGGCATATGAAATAGAGAAGCGATTAAGCACAGCAGACTTGTTCAGTTTTCCCAACTTTGAGACTGTGTGCTGGTATGTTGGAAAGCATCTTCTTGATACCTTCAGAGGTGAGGGAGTTCAAAGAATTTCATAATTATATTCTTGTCATTCCAACTACTTGAGTGGCTTGTGTTAACTGTTTGTCATTTTTTATTAATAACCCTGTGCAATAATATATCGCAGGTTTGAGAGAAAACCGCAGACATCCTGCCACTTACTTGGTTCATGGAGCTAAGGCCTTGAACAATGCCTTCCGCACCTGGACCCGTAAAGAGGTAGGCACAATCTTATCTTTACCTTTTTGTATAACTTTCCTCCTCCTCTTCCCTCTTTGCTTTAAGTACTCTCCATTGACTTTTCAAATGTCAAATTAGATGTAACTGATGAATGTGGTATGAGATGATTGACAGTTGTCTCCCTACACTCAGGCTTTAGCAGATCATGAAGTGGAGATTCCAGATAACATCAATACTCCGACACTAGTGAAGGACCTGGCCAAGGAGATTCGTCTTGTTGAGGTAAATAGTAGAATCACTGAAAGTTTGTGGATGTTTTGAGCTTTGTTTAAATATTTTAAATTTGTATATAGAAAGTAAGTTAGTTTTTTTGTTTTACTAAGTACACGGTACTCTCTTTTTTGATAGGACATCTTCCAGCAAAACATTGGCCGGACTGGACCTCAGTTTCCTGGTTCGCCACTCTCTAAAGCTCCTCTGACCACCTCTCAGAATTCAGGGCGCCCCCCTGGAAAAAAGAAAGGACCCAAGTCCAAGGAGGTAATGGGGGGTCTTGGACCCCCAGTAACCAAGAAGAAGAGTCAGAAGGGGCTACTTAAAGCAGAAGCAGGAGAACTTGACCTCATTGAGATCCACACCAAACATACACTCAAAAAATTTCAACCTGGCAAGTCCAAAAACAAGAACAAGGTACAGTGTTTGCAGACATTCATGATGGCAATGGGAATGCTTATCCATCATTTCTTGTGTCTAAATGTTTCATCCTCCTATTAATTCTTATGTCTTTCCAGCTGGAGCTGCCTTTAGAGGAGTTTGAAGGAAAGCTAAAAAAAAGCAAACTGAAACTTGTGCTGACCAATGGAAAGATCCAAGGGTAAGCTTTGCAGCCATTTTGTATGTTCCTATTACTTTTGTGAGCTTATAGTCCTACTAAAGGTTTTGGTTGTTACCTGCTGATCATCTGGTTTTAGTAAGAAGCACGGTAGCAGTAATGGTGCAGGAAGGGCAGGGAAGTTTAAACATCTTGCCATGGAGGGATCCAGCCTGTCTGACTTGGAGTCTGAGGATGAGCTACAGATTGACGAGACCCCTCCTCCACGACGCAAACCTGCAGGACCTAGCAAGAAGAAGAAACTAAGTGGTGATAATTTGACTTTAACCGAGAGTATTATGAATGCTTAAATTAATGTTGTAGCTCTTGTGTGGACATGCATGTATTTCCATTTGTTTACCTGCCAGTGGTGTCGGAGAGATCAGCATTATGTAAATGCTTAGACTGTTGGCTAATTTAAAATCTAATATAGTTTAGTAGTATGGTTTCCAAACCACCTTGCTGCTTTAACCTAACTGTTAAAATGCTCCTTCAGGTCTTCCAAGGAAGCTGCCCAGAGCCAAACCCTGCTCTGACCCCAATCGCATCAGGGAGCCAGGAGAGGTAGACTTTGACATTGAGGTGAGATTATCATGGATACACCGATCTGAATTTCAGTAGACATCTTTAAGCTGTGGTAGCCAGTGTTCGTCAATAAATAAGTCAGTCTCAAAAATGTAAAAAAAGAGCATACACCTATAAAAGATTCCATCATTGTGACGATACTATGGTTTTGAGTTTAGTTTTGTTATGCTTTTCCTACCACACCTACCAGGTTCTTCTTACAATGTTACGCCTCAGTAATAAACACTGTTCTCAGTTTGATCAGGCTGGTTCACAGCATATCACGATCTACAGGCTTGTCACACAATATGAACAACCGTTAACTGATGAGATCGCCAGTTTACTTATGTATTTTGGAAGAGCAAGCCTATTGAACAGTAATTAATGTTTTTTTCTGAACTGCTTACCCATTGAAGTTGCAGCATATTTTTTTCATTGGGTCAACATAGGCTTGCACTGCCTAATTAAGTCAGTGTTTAACAGTAAAAGTGTAACAGGAATCAACGGAATACACTTTTCTCCCCCTACACTTATTTCCGGTTTGTTTATTGTGACGTGTGTCATGCATTATCCACCAGAACTTAATTATTACAGCACTAGTTCAGTAGTAACTATAGCATGTTTGTGTATGTGGCTTCAGGAGGATTACACCACAGATGAAGAGGCTCTAGCTTCCCACGGGGTGAAGGGTGGTGCGGGGGGCATTCTGGACTTATTGAAGGCCAGCAAGCAAGTGGCAGGCTTGGACTCTGCAACACTCAGGTTAGATCTCCTTGATGACAAGTGATTATTTTACATATTCAATACTCAAATTCAGAAAACATCTGTGATGCCATTTTGTTATACACTAGAGATCAAAATTAGAGAACAAATATTTAATACTCGATTTATTTCTGAAATACTGTTTTTTTTTTATTGTTCAGAATTTGATAGAGTATCTGCTGTGACTATACCACTGCTGTACTAGCAAGTATTCTTAAATAACCAAAGCACTTCAACAAAAACCTTTATTTTGTGAAAGAAAAAAAACAGTGGGCAATATTAGAAAACAGTAACCACTGTGTCAGAAGAAGATTTATAAGTTAAGATTTAAAATAATTCCCCCCGGGGATTATTAAAGTATTTCTGATTCTGATTCAAACATTGTTTTCTTAGAGCTTTAAGATTAAAAAATGAACAGGAAGTGTAGAGGCCCTTGTTTTGAATGAATTCAGCACATCCGTGCCCACATGACATCACTAGTTTGGGAAACAGTTACAGTGGAGGTATTGCATGTTGCCGAAGGATCCCAAAAACATTTGCATTCACCCTTCCATGTAGCTGTGAAAGAGACCCAGCTCCTGCAGCATAAAACATCCCGCAAACCATGACAATACATTGCTAAAGTTCAATTTATTTAGGTCTGATGGGAAACATTATGTGCAGCGTTTCACTGGGGAAAGACTGAACCCAAAGTGGTTAAAGAAGTTACATTTAGAGGACAAAGTGTCAAAGTCCAGATCTAAACCCCATAGAGAATCTCTTCTCTAAATCCTTGGCAACAAAGTAATGACGAATAAACGCACTACAGTTAACGAACTGTGGAAGAGACTGAAGAAGAATGGACCAAGATCAAACCAGAGCAGTGAGAGAAACTAGTGATGTCCTGTGGGCTCAGATGTGCTGAAGTCATTCAAAGCAAAGGCCTCTACACTTCCTATTCATTTTTTTAATTATAGAGCCCTGACAAAACATTGTTTAAATCTTCACTCCTGACACAGTGGTTACTGTTCTCTAATTTTGCTCACTGTTTTTTTTTTTTCTCACAAAATAAAGGTTTAAATTGCCTTGGTTATTTTAGAAAAACATGCTAATACAGCAGTGGTAAAGCCACAGCAGATTCTATCAAATTCTGAACAATAAAAAAGAACTATTTCCGAATAAATCAAATATTAATAATTTGTTTTCTAATTTTGAGCTCCAGTGTACATTTATTTTAAAAGGTACATTTAATTAGAGTTTCATAATGTTTAAAGCACACTTCCTGAGCTTTGGAGACCAATGACTTGAGGAATAGTTCTCTTCCTGTGTTGTTGTAAGAATCCAATAACCGTTGAAATTTGCATTGTTCACATTTTTGCGACAGCTCTGACACTATGCTATGTTTAGAAGGTTATTTTTGAGATAATGAGTGATGAGCTCAACTCTGTCCTTCTCTCAGTGAGGAAGCCCCAGCCTCTCCCAGTACTTGTGATGCCATACAGGGTATGTTGTCCATGGCCAACCCCCCTTCCTCGTCCTCATCTTCCTCCTCTTCATCTCCCCTGTCCATTTCTGGAGGCCTGACAGAGGGATTAGGGGTGGTCAAGGAAAAGGGTGGCAGGGCTGTTTGGGTGACTGGAGGGGTCAAAAAGACAAAAAGTCCTGAGAAGAAACCTGTCATCCAGCGGCCTGGGAAACGGCCAATAAAACGGCCAGCCCGTCACCTTAGTGACGAGGACAGTCCAGATGAGCAAGAGACCCTGGGAACCTGTTTTAAAGATTCAGACTATGGTGAGCAACACTCAGTGACTTACAGCTGCTGATGTACAAATCAATGCTAGTCAAAGCAATAAAGCTTTTATTGATCGTAATCGCATTTGAATTTTTAAGTTTACCCGTCCTTGGAGTCTGATGAGGAGGACCATGCTAACAAGGCTAAGATGAAGCGGAAGAAAAACTGGGATGACACACCTTGGAGCCCAAAAGGTACCTGTCTTAAACATAGCTGCAAGACCAATCAGAATTTATTTTAGCTCTCTCATGGTTGTTCTCTTAATAATGTATTTAAATTTATAGCCAGGGTGATGCCCACCCTTCCCAAACAGGATCGACCAGCCAGGGAAGGAGCAAGAGTCGCATCTGTAGAAACTGGACTTGCAGCAGCTGCTGCCAAGCTGGCACAACAAGTGAGTTTGGAAACAAAGCTTATTTGTCTTTGAAGTATGTGCCTAGTGACTAAGGTGGAGCAAAAGCATACTTCAAATAGTGAAAATGACTCTTGTTTCTTTGTTTTTGATCATGAACCAGGAGCAGCAAAAGCCTGTCAAAAGGAAGTACACCAAAAAACCACGTCCTCCTGCTCCTGTAGCCCCTCCTCCCCCTGTTCAGACTGAGCCAGCCCCACCCTCACCACCACCTGCTCCAGAGTCTGCACCAGACTTCAGCCCAGACAGGAGGATGGATTACTACTCTGCTAGTCTGTTGGACCATGAATATACAGCAGGGCCAGGTCCTTTTGGCCCTGGAGGCCCTAGAGGCAGCGGAGCCATGGCCCCTGGTGTGTTCCTCACTTCACGCCGACCTTCACTTTCTCCACAGAACAGCAGCTCTCACTCTGGTGCGTCCCCTGCAAGTTTAGCCAGCCAAGGCACAACAGGAGTTGGACAAGGTACGCATAAACGTAAAGCACTGACAAGCATGATTTCATATCTTTGTGACGGAATATTTCCTCATGTATTTTCCTCTTTCACTTTAATTTAGGAAAACGTCCAAAGAAAGGACTTGCAACGGCAAAACAGAGACTTGGAAAAATTCTGAAAATTCACCGTAATGGCAAACTCCTCTTGTGAAAGATGTTGGAAATGTGGTTGAAGACTTTAAAGTGGGAATGAAGAAAAGGGCTTTTGTGAAATTAGATCTGAAGGAAATAGAGATAGTGATCTATATTTTGTACTCTAGATAATTTAGTTTACTGTTTTCACCTGTTATTGAACCTCACCATATCTTGTCATACACCAATTACTCTGCCCAGCAAATTAGAAGCCTGTTTTGGCCTTCCATTTATCCATCTGCATGACGGTATTTTCAGAGGCACATCTGTGACTTAAAACAACTGGTAACTCTTAATGATCACATACCATTTGACATTGCCAATGGGAAATTGTGACACGTTATAAAATGACAGGTGGAACGATGGTTTGACAAAACTAAATGGTTTATTTTATTTAGACAGTTTTAAGTGGTTCTACTTATGCAAATACATTTACAGTCCATCAGACATTTTAAAAAGGGAAAGACTTTGTTTTTGTCAGGTTAAATGTGATGTTTTTATAGCTCTCACACACAGACACACAGTCATGCAGTTGTAGCCTTGCATTTAGTTTTCACCTCATAAAACACACACTTCTGTGCTATTATGATTCCAGGATACCAACAATAAACAGTCTTGCAAAAACTTCAGTGTATGCATATAGTCAGCACCCAGAATGCCACATACATTCATTCCTTACGAGGAATTCATCACTGATGAAACCATATAACTGACATTATGTACAAGGCACTCAATTAATGCCAAGAGTAACATCGTACAGTTCTATTTATTCTGATCATATTTATATGACATTATGTTTTGTGTCCATCAGTCTGTTTTTAACATGGTTTGTTTTTACCACCTCATCTTCTTGGTCCTTACTTTAAGTATTTCCAACCACGTAATACCTGTGCAAAAATGGTATCCATTGCCTTTAGATTATTATTATTTGTTTTTTTACAGTTTATGTTGTCATTGTAAATATTTGTAATATTTGTAATTTATATAGCTACATTGGAAAAGCAGAACAATATTAGATGAAGAGAGAAGTTTCCTGACAGTTATCATAATTTGTGCCCCAACTTTTGGCTGCATTCTCCAGCCAGATCTAGAGACGTGCTTTCTTTCCACAGAATGTACTAGTTATAAAAGTGTTGGCAGAAGTGTAGATTTAACTGTGTGAAAACATTGTGATGGTGCAGGACAGGAATTGATATGTAAATATATGTTGTAATTTAAGTTCTTTTATAGTTCAAGTTTGAAATCTTTCATAACATAACTTGTACATGAGACATTGCTGTATTTGGAAAATATCTGATATAGTTCATTTTTTTTATATTTGTACGCAGTAAATGTCATGCTTAGTTTGTCATGTTGTCTTGTCAGTGTAATAGTGGTAATGTTCTGAAAAAAATGCCCTTGTTTAATTTCATCCATTAAGTTTTATATCAATTATTGTTGCTATTCACTCTTGAGTTGGTGTGTATTGTGTGTTATAAACATGATGTGTTGAAATATGACCTAAAACAGATAAAATATACTTTGGGCAAAATTTCTCTTTTTCATTTAATTCATTTTAGGACTACCAAGTCACCAAAAGAGGGATTTTTGGGCCAAATGAATTGTTTTTCCGTTTCCTATGCTTCAATGTACTCCCTTTTTATTGCAGTCACTCAAGTGGGATTTAGGTAATTATTGGAATATATTGGAAAGTCATTAATATAAAAGTAATATGGTGCTGTATCAACATTTTTTTCATAGTACAATTGAATGTTAAGTCCCGTTATATCTTTTATAACTTTCGCAGTAACTAGAGTTTCTTTGAAGTAACAAAATGTTCACAACTTAACATTCCCGTTACTCAATTTAAAATACAACTTTTCCTGTCCTAATAGGGGTTTTATTGCATTTTTTAAATTGTCCAGTTTGTATTTAAAAGTTATAAAAAATACAGTCCTAAAATGGTTCAGGTCTTACTTGGAGGAGCAGAGTTGTTGTGTGACCATTAGTCGTTATCAATCCGATCGAATGGCTATGACACGGAGTTCCTCAGGGGTCAGTCCTTGTTCAATTTATATATGCTGCCTTTGGGTCAAAATCTGCAGAACTCTAATATCTACTACCATAGTTATGCAGATGACACACCATATCTCCATATGACTGCAGTCCAATAGAGTCATTATCTCACTGTTTAAAGCAAGTCAAAAAGTGTATGAACCAAACTTTCGTTCAGTTAAATCAGGAAAAAACTGAGCTCTTTAAAAAAAAAACACTTTAAACTATTTATTTTCTTTTTTTAACTTTTTTATTCTTTGCTCCGTGTTTTTTGCGTTTTCATGCTGTTGAAAAAAAATGTCTGTGTGTAAAGCACACTGAGCTGCCTTTGTATGGAATGCGCTATATAAATAAAGATGCATTGCCCTTAAAAAAGTATATTCAACACTTTCACATTAAACTGAATTGAAATATATTTTCATAAATCGGTGTGCTTTCGTGTGCGTATCTAATTAGTAGGTTGATGCTGGTTCAACAACATAGACTGTATGTTAGATTACAAGGGAGTGCCCTGAGTAAACGCAGCAGCAGGTATTCTCGCGAGATCCAAACTACCCTACCACTCGCTAGTGCAAGATGGAGAAGCAAATGTAACACGCATTCGAGGTAAGCAGAAATACTTGTTCTCTAGTATTGACATGTGTTTTACCTTATTGCTGACACACGTTTATCTTCTTTAATAACTACCATCGGTGATTCAAACCCGTCACTACGATCCGAGACCACTAAACTAGTGTATTTTTAAGGGTAAAGTCCGGATTCTGTACTATGTAAACCGCCATTTTTAATGTAGCCATGATACCACTGATAGAGCATTGTGCTGAGCGCTCGCTGCTAGCTAACGTTAGTTAGCTCGCCTGAAACCCGCAAACATACACGCCACACACAAACGCACTAACTTAACGTTTACTGTGAGTTAGTGTGTATGTGGGCCTCTATACTAGTCAAAGAGGTATCCGTGATCAATGACTACTCCCTATCTTCGGGAATATCGGTAAGGTTACAAATATAACCGGTGAGAGATAAAAAAAAATTGTGTGAGTTTGCAGGTTTGACTTTTCGTAATCTGCTAACGTTAGCCGTTAACACTGAAGTAAGTTAACTGTTGAGCCAACTGCTGGGCAACCTAGCATACGTCACCTAGCTGTTAACTTTACCAACGTTACCGCCACCCCTGACTTAACTATAACTGCGTAACTTTGGGTAGCAACCTCAACAATATTGGCACATTTTGAGCTGATTTTATACGGTTAACTAACCTAGCTAATTTGGGAGTGTTAAACTAGGTAGGAGTGTACGTGAGTAAGGTTAATGGTACGCAAACTAAGACACTAGCAACGGCCATTACTGTATTTTCTGATAGTTAGAGGGATAGATACTTTTATTGTCACTGCCCACAGGTACAACAAACGATCTTAGAGCAAACCTGAGATGCCATAATAAAACAGAAAAAGCACACAACAGACAAACACTGAGTACACAATTATATACAGTAAATATACTGTAAAAGTATGCACTTTTTATATGTGTATACTTTTACAGTATAAGATAGAACACTGGTTCTCAAACTGTGGTACTCAAGCTCTCTCTGGTGGTATCTCTATAATAAAAAAAAGGGGAAACATTAATTAATAAATAAATGATACTTTCAAAATACTACAAAATTACGAAAGAAAATACTTTTAAGATCCATGACATGTAATTTAAAATGAGTTTAGCATTTCCTGTCATATTTTGTTTCAGTATCATTTTGCTACCTGGTCACGTTCATGAGTCACAAGCTAAACTGTGATGGAAGAGAGTAAGCAGAGGTAAAATGATTAGTTTAAAAACACTGCAATTGTGGCTCCAAATGGGAACTATTAGGAAGAGTAGTGAGGATCAGGAGGAGAATATTTAGAGCAGTCCATCTGAAACTGAAGTCATGGCTAAAGACAGTCAACAATAAATAATCTTCGGGTTAGGAATAAACCTTCCTGTCTGTTGCTAAATAGTGTCGGCCTTAGTGGTGGTACTCGAGAGCCTGATATTTTCTGAGGTGGTACGTCATGTACAAAGTTTGAGAAGCATGTGTTAAAGCGAAATACTGCACTGAGGGATTTATTGCACCACCACTGTAGAGGATAATATAGAGACAATTTTAAAGTGAGAGCACGATGTGTGGTTATAATGCAGTCAAGAATGCAACAGTAAAAAAAATTATGTATGTATGTAAAAGAAAAATTAAAAGCAGTCATTAAATAGTTTGTGGACACAGATGCAGATGATCTGACCATTTCACAACTTCAGGAGTTTCTGTTACTATTAACATTACTGCAGCGTTGTTGTTTGTGGATGTAACTGTCAAATGGGCTTAACGTCACAACCTCCAACACACATCCCACTTACTTGTCTTTTAAAGCAATCAGTAAACACAACCAAAACTATTTTAATGTTAATTGAGGGAAGTGAATCAGTCAGCATCCCCTTTGGTGCTTGTCATCCTCTCAATCAACATAGCAGTGACATGACAACAAGGGTAGTGGACTTGTTGCAAAAGAATGCTGCATAATGTATTGATTTATTCTGTGAACAATGGCCGAGTTTATTAATTCAGTTCTTAGCTGGCACACAAAAGTTGATCTTTTAGACACCAAAGTCTTTACAACTCATGCAGCTGCAAATTTGATATGTAAATGTTTTGTCTGAAATATGAGCATGTACTCCAAATTTGGGGCAACTCAGTTAATTGTATGTAGTCATAAAATGTTGTGACTTTGAATTCAAATCATTTAAGCAGAACAGAGCACATTTTCTCTCAAATTACGCTCTGCTTACATTTGTGGGTTATTCATAATGAGACATGCAGGTTTTAACGGTTTGATTGACTTAGACGAGGCATGCAAAAGGCAGGCGTTGCAAAATCAAATCTGAGTTGGGATTTGAAAGTGTCAGTGGCAAAAAAAACCAGTAGTACAATGCTGTTACACGTTTGAATTTGAATATCATGTAGCAGATCACAAGACACGCCATTTGTTGTTTGCATAGAACTCTGCTTCGCACATAACCCATCAGTCAACATTATCTCAGTATTTCTTAATATAGCTGGGTTGGAAGTTACCATAAATGTGTATCCTTTTCACAAGATTTGTTTTGTGTTTACACCTGTCAGTAGAAATGTTTTTGCCAGTGATCAAGCTCCTTCAATTTTCTTTGATATCTGATTTCACTGTTTGTCTTTTCAGATAGTTACAAGAAACTGCAAAGCAAGCCAAGGATGAGAATGGTGGAGTTATTGAACCAATGCAGTTTCTGGTATGTACTGCTAACTTATTTACTATATTGACTAAAACTGTTCTTTTGAAACACGTGAATAGACGGTGGGATACAGTGATTTTAATATTTGCTTCCAAGCCTATATTCCCTACAAAGTACTTAATATTGTGAACCATACATATTAAACAACCACAAGAAGTCATTTCCTGCCTTTTTTTTGCCCATGAAGTGGTAGTAGATGGGGCACATCTGAATTATTTTGTTCAATAAGCTACCTTACGTTCTTCATATTCCTTCGACAATTTTACATTTTCAACTAAACAGTGTACACTTATTTTCCTCTTCCCTGTGGTCTTTATTTATCCACCCATCCAGATGGTGTTGGCAAAGTTTACTGTAATTTACATTTATCAGCTGTAGTTCACCTCAGTACAATGGGGCTCAGTGGCACAGGGATTGTGATGTCCATAGCACCAGGAAATAACTTTTACAAAGAACTCTGCTACTCTTAAAGGCCATCCAGTATGAGATGCTTTATTATTCTTTATCTGGGAGTAACACAGAAAAGATCTGTCAAATTATTAGAGAAACACAGCTTTTATCCCCAACATGTGTTAATGATATTAAGAAATCAAGTCATTTTAGATAAGCAACATATTTTAAAGTTGGAAATTTTAAAAAAGTACATCTGTCTAAACATTTATGTGGTGCAATTTACATTTGCACATCTGCCAGTATAACTTGCATGACAATGTTGATATTTGTGATGGGCCAAAACCAGCTGAGAATTGCAGCATTTTCTGTTAGGAACAAGGCTATCGTTTCTCATGATAACCCAGAGATGTTGTGCAGAGTTTTTATTAAATAGGTTCCCACCTGTTGTGATGTATACTTTGAATTTGTGTACAAGTAAACATGGATGAAATTAATGAAAATATTGCCTTAGAAGTGTTTGTTGTTTGAAACGGAATTAAAAAAAGACCTGCTAAAAGATTAGAAACATTATAAAAAATATGATTTTATGGGACAAATCCAACTCCACATGATATGTGTTGACAGGAAATATTCTGTATTTTTTTGTTGCTACTGAGTTTCATTGATTGCTGCATCAGTCCTGGATTAAGATGGCCTATTAGACATGATCACTATATGCCTTAAGATAGAGAGAGAGAAAGAGACGTTTGCTTCACATTCCTGAACTGAAAGTGTGAATACAGTTTTTCAGAGGCTTCAGTTAATCACGTTATACTGCAGACACTTATGGAAATTTGTGTCAGAGATCTAATGAAATTTACAGTAATCATTTTTCTAAAAGGTTACTATTTATTAATTTAACTTTTTTCCATCACTATAATGTCATAGTTCTCAAGAAACAAATGCCACACAACTTTGTATGTGTATTTTATTTTTATGTGATATGGTTTAAATGTCAACACGTAAAACACCTAAACATATTTCAATGATGCGCTTATGTTCCTTGTAGATTTATCTGGCTGACTGAAAGAGAATGAATCAAGCACTTGATATTTGCAAAATTGGTCTGGTTCATGGTAACATAAAAAATATATATGAATTTACTGAACTAATGAAAAATGATCAACATAAAAGTTAATCAGTGCCTCTACTAGTGAGCTTTCATTGGCTGGCATAAAAACTAGAATATTGAATGCCTCTTTGCTTCATTTCCAGTTGGTTTACTCATAACCAAATGTTCAACATTTGGCAATATGCTCTTAAGATGTAAGCTTGACCTTTTATGCATATGTGCTTGTATGAATGCTGCAGCTGTGTTGGTGCATTGTGTTTCAATACATGCACATTTTTTGATCACTGTTCACAATCCGTTGCATGCTTATTACTTGTGATGGACATTTAAAATGCATTCCCCATGTTGAGTTTGATATTTAAACACTTGATATATTTTGATGAAAATAATTCTAAGCATTATGTAGTCATATTTTAGGTCGTTTGCTGCGGGTGTTGTCAGTTGGGCACATGTGGTGACCATAAATGTTAAGGACCGCATAAAATATTATTATGATGCGTTCCAAAGAGGGCAAATTTCCCTGTATTAACATGCACTTCATCGATAAACAGTGGCTACTCATCCCCTGCCGTAACGTTATTCACTTTTTGCACACTACCCAGAGTCATGATGACTGTGCCGACAGCTAGTGCCTGCTATGTGCTATGGAAACAAGCGCGGATACGCTGACAAATATATCAACGGACGGATGAACACACTTCTCTATCGAGTCTGTAGCCGGTAGTCCATTTTGCCTGAAAGAAAACTGAAAACAAAACTCGCAGTGTCACGTTAGACCTGTCGGACAATGATTCAGCGAGTTATTATGCGTTTCTGCTCGCTGTTCAACTAACGGCAGCTAGCTCGCGAGCTAAGCGCGTGCTACGACTGTGTTGCAGAGGAAACCAGGGTAAGAGCTCGGACAAAGTAACGTTACCCGTCTCCGCAGACTTGACAAGCACCCATCTGCGTGTCGCCGATCACCGAGGGGTGTTTACAGATTCGTTTTTTACCCGGAGCGGGGATGGTACAGAACTGGGGAGTGCGGGCTTCTGGTGCGGCCTGTGCAGCCCCGACCTAAATTAGTCAAAGAGTCAGGTCAGGACAGCGTGGTGAAACTGTGAGATCTGAAATGACAGCTAGAGCATAAATGGACATAACTGCTTGAATTTTGGGTAGCTACATTTGCCGTTGAGTACACACATGATTTGGATGGGACTAGGCTGACTTTCTGGTGGTATTAAAATGCTTCGAAGTATTTCCACAGAGGATCGTTTGCTAACGTTACCGGTAGCTCACAAGAGGCTAACATCAACTACCGTTTCAGACTTTACCGATCATTTTCTTTTGGTACGTTGAGCTTCCGAACGTGTCTTGTCCCGTCAGACGTGTTGCTAGTCCAGTCACCAAGTAAACCAAATATCGTTTGTGACTAGTAGCTGCAATCCAACATGTGTGTGGTGATATGTTAACAATAGATAAAAACGTTATGCTGTTAGCAAGGGTGACGTTAGCCTTTTTAGCTAGGTAGCTATAACTTAAACCTGTCAGCGTCAAGTCACTTAAGTTGGTGGTGTCCGATAATACAGTGAGGCAGCGATATGTTTTATTGAAATATAACTTGAATGCGAAGTATGATAACCGTTGGACAATTGTTTAAACCGTTAATTAGGGCCCTGTCTGATTTAATTAACTTTGTGTCGTATGTTGCTAGTTAGCCACTAGCTAATGCTCTCCCCCAGTTTGCTTTGTGATAATCAGATCTGGCTAGATAACCTAGATCCTAAATCATCTCTGAGCAGCAACAGATTTCTAAAGGAAATTACCCATATAAAATGTCAAAATTCAGGATTGCAAACTGATGTCTGTCTCTATTTTCTTAATTTACTTGCAGTACATCATGTATGCATTTCCATATATGAAGTCAAAATATAATGTTGGGCATCCTCGTAATCTACGAATCTGATTCTATCCAATTAATTTACAGCCTTCCTTTACCATCCTTTCTTGGGATTGATTTATTGTATTACCTAGTGTACACATTTTTTTAAATTTGGTATGTATTGTGCTACTGTATATGGAACACTGTTCCTATTTTTTTCTTCCGTCTATCGTTTTGCAGGTAACATGACTGGAACATGCTGTTAAGTGGATATTGCCAAATTATTTTCTGTAAGTACATTTCAAGTTGTGTAACCATCTAGAGTTATGTATTCTGTATCTGAATGTCTCTCTAGGTTTAAAGGTATTTATATGTTTAAAGCGCAATATTTGTCTTAACAAATAGTTTAGTATCATAGCGCATTGAAATTCAGCATCACATGTTGTTTCCTGATGTACATGGAAATTTCTTAACAGGATTATCAAAAAGAAATTTTCGACAATGAAGGTCGACAGAAGCAAGTTAAAGAAAACTCCTACGGAAGCTGTGAGTATGCTTAATACATACTGTGTGGCCATTCCAAGTGCCTAATTTCCATACAGTTGGGATACTATAGCTGAGCTTTAATATGACCAAATGTGATAAAATTATATCATTGGGGGCACACAGGTTGTAGATTTTAATGAAGTATCCCAGGAGAGCATATTAAAAAGGTGTTGCATACTTTGATGTGTTGGAGGTTTGATATTCTTACTAATAGCAGTAGACACCGATCACCTGCACCTCTTTATCCAACCAGTTAACTGTGGCTGCTTCTTTTACTTTTCCTCCCTTGCAAAATGACGCACTGACCAAAAGAGCAATTTAACCAAGGAGTAGGCAGTCAGTTGCTAACCTTGGTGACTATAAGGCTGTACTTTCTTTAGGTGCTTCACAATTAAAGTCATAGCATTGGTGAGTGCATAGCAGTAACATAGCATTTACATCAAACCTAAACTCATGTTAAGGGAGGACAGATCGCAAAACTGTAAACCTATCTTTAAGCTGCCAATATCCTGCTTGCAATATACTGCTTGATGGATGGTCAGCTATGTTGAGCCAACCATTTTAGTGCAGTGACATATCTTTGGGCTAGAGAATGGTGTGACCCTGCTCAAGCAAATAAAATTGTTTGATTGTGGGGTGAAAAGTTTGACCATAACCCATAAAGTGAAGGTGCCAATTGGTTCAATTGACAATGAACCAGATTAACCTGAAAGAAAAACAAAAAGGTCATTTGTAAACTATTTGGGACTGTTATTTTACATTTTCATTATTGGGCTGATATAACAGCAATGTCTCAATAACTGAAAATATAAAGTGACTGAAAAATGACACCCCTATTTTCAGTCTCGGCAACCCAAAGCTGATGTCTGGTGAGCCCTGTAAGCGGGACAACAATATGGCAGAAATGCAGATTTGAATTTCTTGGAATGTCACATCATCACTGAATTGTTTTATACTACACTGGAGATCTAAATTGGAGAACAAGTGATTAATACTTGAATTTTACTATAATACTGTTATTTTTTTTATTGTTCAGATTTTGATAGAATATCAGCTTTGGCTATACCGCTCCTGCACTAGCATGTTTTTTTTTTTTTTTAAATAACCAAGGCACTCCAACAAAAACCTTTATTTTGTGAAAAATAACAGTGAGCAAAATGAATGAACACTTTCAGCTACCTCTGTTATTGGTGGTAATCTGGCACCTTGTGACAATTTACTTAATTGTTGGACACAACCTATTGATCTGGCAGCTCTCATGGTTACTTTGCAAGATGACAAGCCGCTCTAAGGTGACTGAAACCCTGCAACAGCAGGTTGTCAAGATGAAGGCCAAAGGGATGACCCTCTCAGCCATCAGAGAGAGGTTGGGCGTTACAAGTCTGTGATTTCAAGAATACTGAAACGGTACAAGGACATTTAAGTCCCTCAAAAAGGCCGGTCGTCCACATAAAACCACTCCACAAGAGGACAGGATTATGCAAAGACTCTCAATGGGGAATCGGTTTAATACTGCAGGTGGACTTGGTCGCCAGGTCAGTGTTTAACAGGGCAAAGATCTGTCTCAGCACACAGTGTTTCGTCGTTAAAGACAATTTGGACTGAAAGACCACTTTGCAGTGACCAAACCTCATCAGCAGAAAGAATAAAAAGGCTAAACCTAAGTCCAGATCTAAACCCCATAGAGAATCCCTGGAAAATCCTTGGCAACAAAGTAATGGCAAGAAACCCACTACAGTTACTGAACTGGAAGAGACTGAAGAATGGCCCAAGATCAAACCAAAGCAGTGTGAGAAACTAGTTATGTCTTGAGGGTGTTGATGTGCTGAGGTCATTCAAAACAAGGGCCTCTACACTTCCTATCCATTTTTGAATCTTAAAGCCCTAAGAAAACACTGTTTAAGTCTTCTCTCCTGACACAGTGGTTATTGTTCTCTAATTTTGTTCATTGTTTTTTTTTTCACAAAATAAAGGTTTTTGTTCAAGTGCCTTGGTTTTTAAAAAAAGAAAACATGCTAGTACAGTAGTGATATAGCCACAGCGGATATTCTATCAAACTCTGAATAAAAAATAACAATCTTTGAGAAGAAATCAAGTATTAATAAGTTGTTGGCGTAGGTGGTCTGTGCACTCACTACTGACTTACCATTTTGTGTTCCTTCTGCACCAACAGCCTGCTGACTGCAGGATACTCATAGAGAGGCTCAAGGCATGCAGTGATGAGCAATTGCTGGTTGAACTGCAGCACATCAAGACCTGGAATATTGGCAAGGTAAGACCCAAAGAACGGGGGCCAGACAACTCCCTTAGTTTTTTTGGGAACCCTTTCATAACTATCTGTCATGACACATGATTGCATGAAATATTACAGACATAAGAGGTATATTCCAGGAATTTGACCGGCACCAACTCTGAAGTTTACGGAAAGATTCACATGTGACGTGTGGTTTTCAAGTGTTGCAAAACATGGAAATGAGATTAACAGGACCATATCTACATGTGTCCTGGGATACTCTATCTTTTACTTTATTGATCAATGAAGATTATTTTGTTTGTCTTCAACAGTGTGAGCTGTACCACTGGGTGGATCTACTGGACCGCTTTGATGGCATTCTGTGTGATGCAGGCCAGACAGTGGAGAATATGTCATGGCTGCTGGTGTGTGACCGTCCCGACAACGGACAGCTCAAAGCTCTGCTTTTGGCAGTGCTCAACTTCACAGCCCTGCTCATTGAGTATAGCTTCTCTAGACACCTCTACAGCTCCATAGAGGTAGGCTTGAACCTTGTACACTCTCGACAGCTACTCTGTTTCTGGACTGTGCGTATGTCACAGAGGAAAAAGTAAAGCAGCACACTAACTCTTTTACCCTCTTTTTGCTATCACTCCCACCCCTTTTACAGCACTTAACCACCTTGTTAGCGTCATGTGACATGCAGGTGGTCCTGTCTGTGCTGAACCTGCTCTACGTGTTCAGTAAGCGCTCCAACTACATCACAAGACTAGGATCCGATAAAAGGACGCCTCTACTGGCCCGTCTGCAACACCTGGCTGAGGTCTAGTGAATGCCCTTGTTTTCCTTTTGCCATGATTCCACCTGTCCCTCAGGAAAAAGAGTGGTTTTATTTAGTCTTTGTTCTATTTTGTAGAGCTGGGGAGGAAAGGAGAATGGCTTTGGTCTGGCTGAGTGCTGCAGGGATCTGCTTATGACGGTAAAAAAGAGTGATGTTTAATAACTCTTATCAACTACGTACAGCTATGGGACAATTGGTTTTATGTTTATGAATATAGGCTGTCAAATGAGACCAATTAACCACTATTTATAAACTATCTTCCCTTTCTATGCTGCCCCCTGGTGGTTTATAAGCAGAAGTACCCTCCCAGTGCCACCACACTGCACTTTGAGTTTTACGCTGAACTGGGCCCTGAAGTCAAAGTAGAGAGGAAGGTAAAGACTGAGACATTTATTTCTGCATCAATATGTAATAAAAACAAAATAAATGTGTTGAATATTGTGTTGAGGACTCCTCTTTTTCCTAATCCTCTAAACTCTTATTCCCCCAGCAGACAAGTAGTAACACACTACACTATATTCACATCGAGCAGCTTGACAAGGTACAGTCAGTTTAGAATTGTCATCAACAGTTGAGTAATAAAACCTCACGTTCTTAAGCTAACACAAGTTCTCTGTCTCAGATTTCAGAGAGCCCATCTGAGATCATGGAGTCGCTGACAGTGATGTACAACATCCCTAAAGACAAGCAGACCCTACTGTTCACACACATTCGACTGGCACATGGTTTCTCAAATCACAAGAAGAGGTTGCAGGCTGTACAGGCCCGACTACATGCTATCTCTATACTGGGTAAGTAGAAGCCATCTTTCTGAGATGAAGTGACAGTGAGTTTTGTACCACGTTTTAAATTCTGATGTTTTCTGTTTCTTTGCAGTGTATTCAAATGCACTCCAAGAGTCGGCCAACAGTATTCTGTATAACGGCTTGATAGAGGAGCTGGTGGATGTATTACAGATTACAGACAAACAGCTTGTGGTAAGTGGCTATCTTTCTGCTAAAGTAATCATCACACCACGTGAGCGCTTGCACTGTTTTTGTGAAATAACATTAGATATATTTGTTTTTTTGTCTTTCCAAGATTACTTTTAAATTATCTTAATGTGTGTTTTATCCAGTGTCAGTGCAGAAGTAACATCAAGTCTCCTTTCATTTTTCTGAAATACTGAATTTGATTTTTTCTTCAGGATATCAAGGCAGCATCTTTGCGCACTTTAACTTCGATTGTCCATTTGGAGCGGACGCCCAAGCTTTCTAACATTATCGACTGCACCGGCACTGCCTCCTACCATGGCTTCTTGCCTGTGTTGGTGCGCAACTGTATACAAGCAATGATTGGTGAGAATGCAGCCAAAACCTTGTTAGTGTTTGATTCACAAGACAATAGCTTGTGAATCACACTTGTGAATTGAGCATTAGCTTGTGTGCTAATGTTGGATTTCTTTTTAATATCCTAGATCCTCTGATGGAACCCTACCCACACCAGTTTGCTACTGCACTCTTCTCATTCCTCTACCACTTGGCTAGCTATGATGCTGGAGGGGAAGCCCTTGTGTCCTGTGGCATGATGGAAGCCCTCCTTAAGGTATATCCTGAACCTACCAAAACATCATTACCAATTGTAGTTTTTCTTTTTTTTAATGAAGTCAGCCTGGTTGTTATCTAACTTTGTAGGTTATCAAGTTTTTGGGTGATGAGCAGGACCAGATCACTTTTGTGACACGAGCAGTGAGGGTCGTGGACCTCATCACCAACCTTGACATGGCTGCCTTTCAGTCCCACAGCGGCCTTTCCATTTTCATCTGCAGGCTGGAGGTTGGTTATGCATTTTGTATTTGTCATTGCTGACAAAGCCGCTTTCAACTACAAAGTCAAGGAAACTTCTGCCAAACCTCTGGACTCACTCATTTCTCTCTCCATCACTCTCTAAAACCTTGTATATGTAGCATGAGGTGGACCTGTCGAGGAAAGAGTGCCCTTTTGTCATCAAGCCAAAGATACAGAGGCCTAGCACAGCTGTTGAGTCAGAGGACATGGACACAGACATGGAGAGTAAGTCTCTTTTGCTAAGACGTATGGAATTATTATCTATTAGTCTAATTTAAGTTCTAGGATATTTGTCAACATTGCCTATTTCTAGGTTATAAAGACTGGCCGTTAATTTGCCAACATTATGTATTCTCACAGTGTCAGAAGCCATGGAAAGCAGCCCTGGACCGTCCACATCTTCTGGTTCCAGACCAGAAGCAGACCAGCGATCACAGAGCAGTTCTGCAAACACGCCTCGTGCAGGTACACACAGCAAATATACACACAAAAAACCCAGACACTTGCCTCCATCAGAACTTGACAGTTTCATAAGAAAATAATAAGAAAAAACTACAGGCAGAGAGAGGACCATGGCCAGCTTGACAGCTGATAAATTCCTGCCCTCTCTGCTCAGCTTCACTGAACTGCCTGTCACTGCTCTAAAGCCGATGCTGGCGATGCACGTGTCTGCGCTTCCTGACTCTCACCTGTTATCTGGGAGCATAAAAAGGGGCTTTTTTATTGCTATTTTACAACTGAACTACTAAAGGCAAAGACTGAACAAATATAACAAGTTATGACATAGCTATATAAATATAACAATTCATGGGAACTACTGTGTGAACACTGAGGTTTATTTGCACACATGCTCCTCAATACATTTTACAGTTAGCACATATCTATTTTTAGTTGCAAATGCATGTGAAACAGGCACACTGTCAAGCCCTGACTATTTACTCTATCATGACTATGACATTGTTTTCTCTCTAGGTATGCAGTGTATCCCCCAGAGGGCAGCTCTGTTAAAGTCAATGCTAAATTTTTTGAAGAAAGCCATCCAGGACCCTGCCTTTTCTGATGGTATTCGCCACGGTGAGTCATTTGTATTTTCCTACTTGCTTACTAATTTGAGATTAAGGGTCTTGGTCTAGTCTTGTTTATATTTGTTCATAGTTCATAAATTACCTCAAGATTTATACATTTCATTATGCAAATGTTGGTTGTTAATCTATATGCACATGCTTTTTTCTTTCAAGTAATGGATGGGTCATTGCCTACCTCACTCAAGCACATCATCAGTAATGCAGAGTATTATGGCCCTTCACTGTTCCTGTTAGGTGAGTTCACAGTAGCGCTTCAAAAAAGCCCTTCAAATACTCTTCTTACTCAGCAAAGTGCTCCCACTTGACTTCAGGAATGCACAGTTTGTCATATTAAACTGGATGTCAGTTCGAGAAATTAATGGATTGAAATTTCACATTTTGCTTAATTAATGTTTATGTAAAATTTGTCATTGTTTCTCGTTTGATCTAATTTTTTCTCTTCCCCTGCTGAATTTGTTTCTTTCTTTTGCATTTGTAGCGACGGAGGTTGTGACGGTGTTTGTGTTCCAGGAGCCATCCCTGCTCTCCTCTCTGCAGGATAATGGTCTCACTGATGTAATGCTGCATGCCCTTCTCATCAAAGATGTGAGTTTTCAGCACTACCCTTGTTTCTCCTTTTCTTGTCTCTTACACTTCATAGCAGTTCAAGATTATCTGTCTCATTTCTTCTCATTGTCTCACTTGTAATGAAATGTAAACGACTTGACAAACTCAGCTTGACCTGTGAAGGTTTACGTAATAGTTAGCCATTTTCACCCTCTTTCATCACTTCACAACAAAAATAATTGTTGCATGTCCTTCATTGTTTTTCTTTTGGAGGTTCCTGCTACCCGTGAGGTGTTGGGTTCTCTCCCCAATGTGTTCAGTGCCCTGTGCCTGAATGCAAGAGGCCTGCACTCCTTCGTTCAGTGCCAGCCGTTTGAGCGCCTCTTCAAAGTGCTTTTGTCTCCCGACTACCTGCCTGCCATGCGCCGGAGACGCAGCTCTGACCCGTTGGGTGAGTTGGACTGTATGTGCTGCGTTATTCAGAACTTTGCCTGTGGAACCTGCTTAAGTGGATGACATGTTCCATGTTTGGTGACAGGTGACACTGCATCCAACTTAGGCAGTGCTGTGGATGAGCTCATGAGGCACCAACCCACTTTGAAGACTGATGCTACTACTGCCATTATAAAGGTAGTGTACCTTCACTTACAAGCAATCTTTTTAGTGTCGCCACATGGTTCTGTAGGCTAATTAAATCTAAAATTGGTGTTACAGTTACTGGAGGAGATCTGCAACCTAGGTCGAGCCCCTGAGTACATCTGCCAGAAACCGTCGATCCAGAAAGCAGATGGCACTGTGGCGGTACCACCAGCACGCTCCAGCCATGCTGCTGAAGAAGCTTCAAGTGAGGATGAGGAGGAAGAGGAGGCCCTCCACACTTTCAGCCAGCAGCAGGGGGAACCAGAGAGCAACAGACAGTCAGTGCCACTTGAACTGTATGACGCTGAGTTTATAACACAATAGAATAGAAAAACAACTCTTTACAGACTTTGATTTAGTTTCAAGTCAATTGACTAGATTGCAAATATTTTAGTTGGTAGTCAATTTTTTTGATATATGGATTTTTGCAGGGTGGTGGGCACTGAGGAGCGGATACCCATTCCTCTAATGGACTATATTCTGAATGTGGTGAGTGTGGATTCTTGGAAAGTTTTAGTATTGTTTTGGGCATATTGTACAATATGCCAAACTGAAACGCAGAGCTCATCTAATTTCTCAGTTCAATCACTGATTTGTGATGCGCATGTTTTATAGATGAAGTTTGTGGAATCCATTCTAAGCAACAACACCACAGACGACCACTGTCAGGAGTTTGTGAACCAGAAGGGACTGCTACCTCTGGTTTCAATTCTGGGCCTGCCTAACTTGCCCATAGACTTTCCAACATCTGCTGCCTGCCAGGCTGTGGCTGGTGTCTGCAAGTCCATATTGGTGAGCACAATAGAAATGTTGAATTTATCAGGAACGGCAAACATTGACATGAATGCCATGCACCACATTTAAGAGGCTCTTTAATTAAAAGGTGAAAGAAACACCAGTTTGTTGAGTATAGACTGATGTATTTTTCCCCTTAATTCTCCCCCGTAGACTCTCTCTCATGAGCCTAAGGTACTCCAGGAGGGCCTGTGCCAACTGGACAGTATCCTGACGTCTCTGGAGCCACTTCATCGACCAATTGAGGTGCCTGGTGGTTCTGTGCTTCTAAGAGAACTGGCTAATGCGGGTCATGTCACCGACGCCACGTTGTCAGCCCGTGCCACACCACTACTACATGCTCTTACTGCAGCACACGCCTACATCCTCATGTTTGTCCATACTTGCAGAGTAGGACAGGTAAATATGGCTGTATTTTCCTAATACACTACCTACAGTATTGACACCCCAACCAATTGTTTTACCTTACATTTTGATCAATCTGTAGAGAACTTTTGTCTTTAATTTTTGTCGATCAGTGTTTAAAAGATGTAATTACAGCCACTGTACTATTTTTTTAGTGTCAAACAGTAAAACATGTAAAAGACTGAATAATCTTTGTAGGCACTATATTTCACAGAATTACCTTCACAGCTAGCTTGATTGCAGAATATCTATTCCTCACATATCTGTTGTGATGATGTAGTTGTGCTCAAGTTGAGAGTTTGAGAAAAGTTGGAGGCAGGTGATTACCAATTATGTTTCTTTTCTTTTTCTAAACAGAGTGAAATCAGAGCTATATCGGTCAACCAGTGGGGCTCCCAGCTGGGCTTGAGTGTTCTCAACAAGCTCAGTCAGCTCTACTGCTCTCTGGTATGGGAGAGCACCGTGCTGCTGTCCCTTTGCACGCCTAACAGGTAAATCTCTTACCCTGTACCCCAGTTATTTTAACTATTGATTGCCTGTACCCCTGTAACACCTCTCGCCTATGTCCCAACAGTCTCCCTCCAGGATGTGAGTTTGGCCAGGCTGACATGCAGAAACTGGTGCCCAAAGAAGAGAAGCCATCTGGCAGCACTGCAGCAACAGCGTCCTCTGGCTCAAGGAGAACTGGTAATTTAACCGTTTAACTTTGTAAATTGAGAACCACCATGTCCCTGCAACACCCTCCAACAACTTCAATCTCTTCTTTATCTAGCAGAGTCTGAGGCAGTGTCTGTGGATTCATCTGCTGGTGGGCTGTTGGAAGGCATGGGGTTGGATGGGGACACCTTGGCTCCCATGGAGACAGACGAACCCACTGCAACAGATCCCAAGTCCAAGTCCAAACTTACCCCAGCTATGGCCACTCGCATTAAGCAAATAAAACCGCTACTCTCTGGTGTGATAATTTCTATGACACACAATTAAGTTTTTGTTGTGATGTGACTAAACTACTAACCACCATGTGTCTCTCTAGCTTCCTCTCGATTAGGTAGGGCTCTGGCTGAGCTTTTTGGCCTGCTGGTGAAGCTGTGTGTGGGCTCCCCAGTGCGCCAACGCCGCTCCCACCATGCCACAAGCGCAGGCACCACCCCCACGCCTGCTGCCCGTGCCACTGCCTCTGCCCTGACCAAGCTCCTCACTAAGGGTCTTAGCTGGCAGCCTCCACCCTACACACCCACTCCTCGTTTTAGGTAAGAGCAGACTACCCATACCACCGTTTTCCATTGTTCTACGTGCTGTGCACACAGAAATGATATGGAGTGTTTATTTTCTTTCTGTTTGGCAGGCTGACTTTCTTCATCTGTTCAGTGGGCTTCACATCACCCATGCTGTTTGATGAGAGGAAGTACCCCTACCATCTCATGCTGCAAAAGTTCTTCTGCTCTGGGGGCCATGATGCCTTATTTGAGTAAGTTACTCCCTATGCAGTGCAACAATCAAGAACAGTATTATATCAAAATGTACATGCTAATATACATAATATTTTGATTTCTATGTTAAACAGGAGTGGTATTGATTATGTTGCTTTTGTGCAGGACATTTAACTGGGCCCTGTCAATGGGTGGGAAGGTGCCTGTGTCTGAGGGTCTGGAGCATACTGATCTTCCAGATGGGACAGGGGAGTTCCTGGATGCCTGGTTAATGCTGGTGGAGAAGATGGTAAACCCAAGCACTGTGTTGGACTCACCCCATTCCCTGCCAGCTAAAATGCCTGGGGTCACACCCACCATGCCACAGTTCAGCGCCCTTCGGTTCCTCATAGTCACCCAGAAGGTCAGTATCCTTGAGCTGTAGATTCCAAATTAGTCTATTGCTGCCTTCAGATAAAACCTGTGAAATAACACGTAAGAAAAGTTAAATAAGGTAAAGTAAAATGGTTGTTTTCTATTGTTGCGTTTCTGTGTTTTAAAACCATGTTGAGAAAAGGGTAGGCAACACAGTTCCATTACCTCTGCCAGTTTTAAAATAATAATGAATATAGATAACACAGCGGTTGTCAGTTCATTTGGACTCAGATGAGTGAAGTCCACTGACAGTGGCGATGGCGAGGTGCAGAGAGAGAGAAAAAGAGATAGAGGTAAATGTTGGTTGGAGCTTTATTGTTGTAACACAGTTTCTTCTTCATCAAGGCTGCATTCACCTGCATCCGCAGTCTGTGGAACAGGAAACCACTGAAGGTGTATGGAGGCAGGATGGCTGAATCCATGCTGGCAATCCTCTGCCACATCCTGAGAGGGGAGCCTGTTATTCAGGAGCGCCTGGCCAAGGAGAGAGAGGGGACGGTGCGCCCAGATGAAGAGGCAGCCTCCACTGTTTCTTTGGCACCCAGCGGGGCCCCTGGAGCATCTACAACAGCTGGAGAGGCACCGGCACCGGCTGGAACAACACCTGCAGCGCCAGCAGGAGGCTCAGCTGAGGAACCAACCAATTCTACCCCCCGCCGTGAGCCCCAGGTTAACCAGGCCCAGCTTACACAGGTAAAGATGTCTGGCACTCAGGCACCTTTCCCAGTCGATTTTTGAAGTCAGTTGTTTCTTTTATCACTGTTAAAATATCGTTCTGTTTGTACACACTTTGTCATAATGCCAGGCTTTCATCTTTGGACTAATATTCCAACAACTGAGGATGCATTGTCTATGTTTATTTTTCTTTTTTTCCGGAAATTATATGGTACTGTACATATTTTGACAAGCTTTTCTCTGCATACTGGCTGCGGTTTATTCCTGCAGCCTCATTATTTTCAGCTTGCTGTTTCACTACTGCAGGAGATTTTGACAGCAGAGATTAACTACATAATTGCATAGTGGCATCATCTAGGCAGCCCTGTGTATGCAAGACACTAAAACACAGGTGCTGTGTTTACCAGTCTTCCCCCATATTCTGAATCCTGGGCCACCATTTGTTTTATAACAGGGAAGGTGCAGAGGGAGAGAGAGGCACTCACAGGGCCGCCAGCAGCATCTTCAGCAGGTATAAGAGCCATCAGGGAGAGTGAAGAGGGAATTTATAGGAGAGATGGAGAAAGGGAATGAGTAAAAGATAGAGAGGTAGGGCTATAGAGGGAGAGAGAAACTCAGATTGAGATTCATACCTGTTTTTTTTAGGCAGAATATCAGGATAGTGTTGTATCGGGAAAAAAAGTTTGCAGGGCTCCAAACTAACTAACTTTTCCCTAGGTGCAACCAGAAATTTTAGGAGCGCAACCAGAAATTTAAGGGGCACACACGGTAAATCAATAACGGATGCAGAAATTACAATGTCGTGTTTCAAATTCAGTGTCGCATTTTTATTGTGCAGTTTTGAAGATGAAACATAGAAGGTAAACCGACAGCACCATCACTTTTTTTGCTGTCACTCGGCTCGGGGGCGCGTCACATATCGAGGCTTCGGGTCCGTCGGGTCCCAACACTGACTAGTTGCGGGAGCTCGTGTGTTATGTGTTTGTGTTATGGTGCTGACTGCACAATCTCCTTACACTGCTTACATATTGTTCCTGTCTTATCTGTCACTATGTTGCTGTTTAGCCACTTACATATTGATATGGTGAGACATCTGGTTGCGAATGTGCCACTAAACGTAAAATTCAGTCACAGTCTGGAGCCCTGCTTTGGTATGGTATAAGAGAGGTTGTGCGCACTCAAAAAAAAAGGGAAGACGAGGAGTAAGTGGAAGAATGTGTCCTCTTCCTTCATATTGTTGGCAAGTGTCTCCCTCACCATTCATGACATTTTTCAGTCCTCATCATTTGAGCATCATAATCCCCCCCCCTTACTTATATTTGCCCTTCACTCATGACACCGTCTTTGTTTACGCTTGTAAAAATGCTTCCTTATCTTTTTGTGTCGTGTTTTAGCTGATTGATATGGGATTCTCAAGAGAGCATGCCATGGAGGCTCTATTGAACACCAGCACCATGGAACAGGCCACGGAGTACCTGCTTACTCACCCTCCTCCACTTCTGGGTGGAGCAGTAAGAGTAAGTCTTCATAGACAGAAACACACACATAACTTCTATTCTTTCTATTAAAAAAAAATGTCAGATTCAGGCAGCTGACATTGTTTCCCTTGTTCCATGTAGGACCTGACTATGTCTGAAGAGGACCAGATGATGAGGGCCATTGCCATGTCACTTGGGCAAGAGGTCAGCATGGAGCAGCGTTCTGACTCTCCTGAGGTGTGCCACCCTCACTGCTCAAATTACATGGAAAAAAACAATTCAATATTTATTTTTCGGGGGAAGATTTAGGGTTAACAAAGTTCGCTGATCCCGGACCATCCTGACTCCCCGCCAAATTGGCAAACTTTTTGTTACTGCTGAGATCTTGTCCCTGTTCCAATTGCTTATCCTCAATGTCGACAGAGAGCAATTGTTATCTTGAGTTCAGTGGAGTGGACAGCTCCAAAGAGTCTTGCAATTGCAACTTCATGACATTTCATAAAATGCTGAGGCAGCCGCTGCAAAATGTATATATCAGGAACCCTTACTTTAAACTGTCGGTTGCTAAATGAAACCTCATGAATGAATAACCTACAGATTAAGCTGAGCATTAATTCTGTGTCTGCTTCAGGAAGCAGCACGTCGGCGTGAGGAAGAGGACAGGAGAGCCAGGGAGCGGGCAGAGGAGGAGGAGGCCCGCTGCTTAGAGCGCTTCATGGAGGCTGAGCCACTGGACCCCAAAGAGCTGCATACCTTTACTGACTCCATGCTGCCTGGCTGCTTCCATCTTCTGGATGAGCTGCCTGACACGGTCTACCGACTCTGTGACCTGCTGATGACTGCCATTAAGAGAAGTGGCCCGGAGTATAGAGAGCTCATCCTCGGCCAGGTTGTCCACCAGGTCAGTGGCAGGTTTACTTTGCTGAAAGATGGGGAATGACTTCATCCTGTTTTATGTTTCATATTTTCTGTTGTTCAGATGATGCCTGAAATCAAGACTGTTAAAGTATCAAATTGAGTGGTCAGGTGCAGAAAACATTTCTTAGTTTTGATTGTAAAGTATTTCAAAGTAATGCTTTCAAAAAGTGCCTAACATGTTTTAAATGCAAATGCAGCTTTGTAAGCCATTATGAATGTTTTTTTTGTTTTATTCAATTTCCATGCGAGAGTCATCCCAAAGGGATCAATAAAGAGAAGTCTAAGTCTTCATTCATTACAAGGGACTGTAGAAACATCTTTCAAAGTCAGAGTCTTGGCAATAGAAGCACAACATTCTTGTTCCCGTCTGATTGTGTTTATGTTGTGTGTAGGTGTGGGAGGCAGCAGACGTGCTCATCAAGGCGGCTGAGCCCCTGACTACCAGTGACACAAAGACTGTGTCTGAGTGGACCAGACAGATGGCCACTCTGCCCCAAGCCTCCAAGCTGGCAACACGGATTCTGCTGCTCACGTTGCTCTTTGAGGTAACAGAAACACCCATTGAAAGTTATTTGCCTGAAATGTTCAGTCAGAGGATAAACTATTTTTTGTCATTGTTGTTCACCTAAGCACATCCCACATCATTTGTTGGTTTCTATTTTTGAAGGAACTGAAGCTGTTGGGGGCCAGAGTCGTGGAAAACAGTGGGATTCTTGACTTGCTGATTAAGCTACTTGAGGTGGTGCAGCCCTGTCTGCAGGCTGCTAAAGAACAGAAAGACATCCAGACTCCAAAGTGAGTTTTACAAAGCTCTATATACTAATCTTCACTAGCAAATGTTACAAATTAATTTGTATTCATCATATAAAATTACTTCCTTTTTCTGCAGATGGATCACACCAGTACTATTGATCATTGACTTCTATGAAAAAATGGCAGTCTCTTCAAAGCGCAGGGAACAAATGAACAAGGTACAAGTCAACCTTATAAAACCACACCACAGGTACAGTTTACAAGCCTAAAGTTGGATACTGAAGTCACTGCGCAAACTGTTTGTATTGTACAGTGTTAGTGTTTTTCTGTGCACTTCTTTTTTACACTCAATTTCAATTGCATTCTCTCTCCGTCTGCTCTTAGTATCTGCAACCCAATGGGAATAACTGGCGATGGTTTGATGACCGCTCAGGTCGCTGGTGCAGTTACAGTGCATCAAACAACAGTACCATTGACTCAGCATGGAGGGCTGGGGAGAGCAGTGTCCGCTTCACAGCTGGACGCCGGAGATACACTGTGCAGTTTAACACCATGGTGCAGGTATACATAAACACTTTGTCCACTGCCAGGGAAAACTCATAATCTACAATCTAGTGATTCAGGACTCTTTGAATTCTTGGATGGTTGTGTTAGTTGTTTGCTTGGTTTGTTTTTTTTTTTACATTTAAAACCTTTCCATCGGGCAGGTAAACGAAGAGACTGGTAACAGGAGACCAGTGATGTTGACTGTCCAGAGAGTTCCTCGTATGCCCAAGCCTGCCAAGACTGGTAGTATAACTGACTCCGAGAGAGAAGAAGGAGACAGGAGCAAAGCGGAGGAAACCCAGACTGACCTGGACTCAGGAGCAACAGTGGAGATGAGTGTTCCTAAGGATGATTCCAGCCAGCTGAAGGAGACCACGTCTGGCCCCTCATCTTCCCTGGAGTCTGACAACTCTCAGAGTGCCGATATTGTTGTACAAGGCCTCACTGAGGACATGACTACTGTTCTCATTCGTGCCTGTGTCAGCATGATTAGTGTTCCTGTGGACCCAGACACTCTCCATGCCACATTGCGTCTGTGTTTACGTCTTACACGCAATCATCACTATGCTATGATGTTTGCGGAGCTGAAGAGCACGCGGATGATTCTGGGGCTGACGCAGAGCTCTGGCTTCAATGGCTTCACCCCGCTTGTTACTCTGCTGTTCAGACACATCATTGAAGATCCAGCCACTCTGCGGCACACCATGGAGAAGGTTAGAGTCTATTCTCATACTGCTTAAATGGACTTCACAGTACAAGATACTTTCAGCTAGTGGTCTTACATCACCAATTATTTTTTCGAAATATGGCATTATCTGGATAATATTGTAAGTACATAACAAGTTTGTTGATACCACGGACATATTGCACAACAATCTGTTGCTATAGGTGGTGAGGTCGGCTGTGACCAGTGGGGCAGGTAGTACCACCTCAGGAGTTGTGTCAGGCAGCCTTGGTTCCAGAGAAATCAATTATATCCTTCGTGTCCTGGGCCCTGCTGCCTGTCGTAATCCAGAATGCTTCGCTGAAACTGCCAGCAACTGTGTCCGCATAGCACTGCCTGCACCCCGAGGAGCTGGCACAGGTGAGTGTGCCAACCTTTCAAAAATAGGTGTGGTAACTTCAGTTTACAGATGATTGTAATAGTTCTGTGCATTGGGTTGATAGATTTATTTAGCTATCCAGGTGTCTACATTTTCTTCCTACCTTTAAAAAGCTCAGTCTTTTCTTTTTAATAAGCTCATTTTTTCTACAGCCTCAGATGACGAGTTTGAGAACCTACGAATTAAGGGTCCAAATGCCGTGCAGCTTGTGAAGACCACTCCTCTGAAACTGTCCCCCTTACCCCCTATTCCTGATACCATCAAGGAGGTCATCTATGACATGCTCAATGCTCTGGCTGCCTACCATGCTCCTGAAGAACGTAAGACATGTTTTTAAGATCCTCACAGCTCTCTGTTGAAGAGTGTATATGCAGTTTTAATGGAAATGTTTTTTTGAACATTTTAACTAATATGTGTGTATATGTCTCTCACATGCAGCTGAGCGTCCAGAAGAACGTGCCGCTGCAGTGCCTGGGGGGCCAGACCTGTGCCAGATATTGCAGGATGTTGGTGATGACGTCTACCAGCAGTACAGACTCACCCGGCAGGGCAGCGACTTTGATTCCCAGTCTGCATTCCATATCAATGTGAGTCTCAATGACAGGCTTTCCTGTATTAAAACATGAAATGTGTCATCTCCTAAGTTAATAGTAGAGCTGTCCCTCTTGCCCTCAGGCTCAAGTGTTTTCTGCTGATGGAGGCGTGGCTGAGTCTTCCCAGTCTGGCACACCACAAGGAGAAGGTGAGTCAAAGTGTTTTAAGTATGCAAGAAAATATGTGCGAAGTAACTGTACATGAAAGTCTGTATGCAATCAGTGTAGCAGACAGTCATTCAGTCCATACAGTGAATTGTATAACAATTCAATGATTTCTGTGCACCACTAACTTAAAGGATTAGATGAAACGCTCACTTCTGAGCATACCTTAGCACTTTGCTCTGGATTGTTGATGGTTGTTTGCTATCTTAAGTTTTCTTTTGTTTTCAGTGCAAACACAAGAAGGCTAAAATGAGCTCCAGATCCAGATATTTTATATGATCTGTATATCCTACCATTTTATTGTATCTTCCTCAGCTTCCACACCAGAAGAAATGAGAGAGGAAAAGAAAGAACAGGAAGGAGAGAAAAGTAACAGCTCAGAGGAGGGTAAAGCAGCTAAGGTAAAGGCAAGCAAGCCTCTCATGCCTACCTCCACCATTCTGAGACTGCTGGCTGAACTGGTGCGCTCCTACGTGGGCATCGCCACTCTAATCGCCTCCTACTGCTACACTGCTGGACAGTCTGAGCTTATTAAGGAGGTGGGCAGTTCAACAAAATCTTGTTAGCCTTTCACACCCCTGCGTTGTCATGCCTTTACTGTAATTATTTCCTCTTAACCTGTTTTGACCTCCCTGTATTCTAACAGGACTGCAGTGTTCTAGCTTTTGTGCTCGACCACTTACTACCCCACACCCAGAATTCGGAAGACAAGGACACTCCAGCTTTGGCACGTCTTTTCCTAGCCAGCCTGGCAGCTGCTGGCACGGGCACTGATGCCCAGGTGGCCCTGGTCAACGAGGTAAAGGCTGCCCTTAGTCGAGCACTAGCAATGACAGAAGGTGCCGAAAAACATGCTAGGTAAGCAGCATAAACAATAAGTAAACCTACCTGTTATTGATACTATATATGACTGATTTCTAATTTATAGAAACAAACAAACCTATACTCCCATTCTCACTCACCCATCTTTTTCACAGGCTTCAGGCAGTGATGTGCATAATTAGCACCATCATGGAATCTTGTCCCTCCACATCCAGTTTCTATAGCACAGCAGCAGCCAAGACACAACACAATGGCATGAACAATATCATAAGGCTCTTTCTTAAGAAAGGACTGGTCAACGACTTGGCCCGTGTGCCTCACAGCTTGGATTTGTCCAGGTACATGATTACACTATAGTAATTTCATTTTACAGTTTAGATAGACCAGGAGCCTACGTCATGTGTGTGTGATCTGTGAATTAATTAGTTAAATGGGCCCCGTGGGATGTACTTATAAACAAACAAAATGATTTAGTTTAATTAGCTATTTTTACATTCAGTGTTTCTCACCAAAACATATTCTGTAATTGTCTAGTGCATTTGCTTCCCTCATAAAACATTTAATAAGCTAGTTTTTTGAGTATTTTAAACCCTGCATGGTTTGCAACCATGTTTACAAGCTTGTAGCCTACTTTTTCCCTGCCTTTGTTGGTGCATTGCTACATATCTTAGTTTGTTACCACCAACTGTTGCATCAGTAGAATGATCTGACAGTAGTGGTTGGACATTGCATTGCATCAACCAGTGTTCGTGTGTATAATGAACACATTCATAGAAAAACCGCCCCTAATAGCTAGTGCTATTAGGGGCCTTAAAGGACAACCTTTAACTGGCTCAATTTAAACATGGTTAATTGTAACCCAGGGTCGACAGAGCAAGTTTATTATCCTGGCTTTCCTGGATCCCCAATTTTAGTAAACCAACTAATGTAAAATAGTGATAAAGTTGAACTTGTGTTTTGAGTTGGCTTTGCAAAATAAATTCTAAAATCAGTGTTAAATGACTCAATATTCTTCCTTTACATGATTTGGTTTAGTCCCAACATGGCCAACACCGTAAATGCTGCCCTGAAGCCTCTGGAGACACTGTCCCGCATTGTTAACCAGCCCAGCAGTCTATTTGGGGGTAAAGGAGGCTCAAGCAAGAACAAGGCTGAACATGACACTGTGGGCACTGCCCGGGACAGCAACAGCAACACTCAGGACCAAGGTACGCACTTTGTATGCGATCCCGTCAGTATTTCTCGATCCAATGATTCTAAATATGTCTGTTGGCTGATTTGTGGCATCTGTTTTCAGGAGAGTCTGGTGAGGCAGAGCCAGTGGAGGGCAACCACAGGGTGCAGGGAACCGACAACGACTTGATGGATGGAGAGACCGAGGGAGACACAGTGGTCATTGCTGGTCAACCAGAGGTTCTCAGCACACAGGCTATGCAGGTGATTGACACTGTATTATGCACACCTCAATTGTAACATCTATAATTAAAGCTGCAGTAGGTACAAATAAAACTGCCTACTGAGCTCCACGGTGCAATGCCCTTTTCTCCTCTTTATGGCTAACATTGTATTTCATTTCATTTTGTGCTTATAGGTAGAAAATGAGTTGGTGGATCTGATTGATGAACTGCTGGAGAGAGATGCTGGCACTGTCAACAGCACAATTATAGGTAAGCCAATTGATTAATTTGGAGGGAAAGAGACGGTAAAAAGGCAAGGAAAAGCTTCGAGTAGTAGTTTGCACAACAGCTTAAGCCTTAGTGGGACGGTTACTAGATACAAAAACATCTATAAAATTGCAAAACAAGGAGTTAACTGCACGCTATAATTACAGCTCCCTGTATTTCAATAATACAAGGAACCACAGAGCTGATGTACCTCTTGTTTTGTTCTGTCAATCAGTGGGTCGCAGCGGTGAAGATGAATCGCAAGAGGATGTGTTGATGGATGAGGCCCCCTCCAATATTAGCCAGGCATCCACTCTTCAGGCCAACCGGGAAGGTGAGACATTGTCACCACTATGTTTGTTATAGTAAATAACAACAGTTGTTACGACAGGTTTCCCTGATGACTTAAGATCCTAAGGGACTCTGTTTCTCTCTCCATCAGACTCCATGAACATCCTGGAACCAGAGGATGAAGAACACACACAGGAGGAAGATTCTAGTGGCAGCAATGATGATGAAGACAGCCAGGATGAAGAGGAGGAGGAGGAAGAGGAGGAGGAGGAGGATCAAGTATGGATTAATGCAATGAATTTTAGTAAACAAGTCTTAATTCTTGCTTATCTTTAAGACTCATGGCTGCTAATTTTCCTTAAGGACGATGAAGAAGGAGATGAGGATGATGATGATGAAGGTTCAGAGATGGAGTTGGATGAAGACTTCCCTGACATCAATGCCGCGCCACACATCCGCTTCGAAAGGTTTGACAGGGATGATGACCTCATCATAGAGTTTGACAACATGTTCTCCAACAACGGTAAGCAGGAGGATTTATTACCAACTTTTACTCGGGTCAAAATTTTTTTTAATTACACCACACAAGATAAGATGGGTAGCCCTCTTTCTAAGTAGTCTTTCTCATCTCACTCACTAAAGCTTGGGACATCTCAAATAAGGACAATTACAAACACAAAAAACAAAACGCATACATTTGCTCTCTGTATATTTTTCATAAATATTACTCGGGGTTGTGCCAGAGCTGTCCCCCTAATGTCTGCCTACCGTTTCTTTTTTGTTGTTTTTCCATCAGCTGACATCCCTCCCTCCCCAGGCAACATCCCCAGCTCCCACCCTCTGATGGTGCGCCATGCAGACCACGGTTCGCTCACACTAGGAGTGGCAGGCACTAGCAGTCGTCTGGCTCAGGGCATGGGTCGCAGCCAGCGAACATTGCGTCAGCTCACTGCCAACAGCGGACACACCATTCATGTCCACTACCCTGGCAACCGCCAGCCCAACCCTCCGCTCATCTTGCAAAGGTAAAAGCATGTTGGTTTCTTCATAAAGCAACATATCTGGTTTGCATCTATTACACCACCATTCTTTGTTTGAGTGATACTGCTAATTGAAAACGTGTCCGTCTCTACATCATTCTTTAGGTTGTTGGGTCCCAGTGCTGCAGCAGACATTTTACAGCTTTCCAGCTCTCTGCCTCTGCAATCTCGTGGTCGGGCCCGCCTTTTGGTCGGAAACGAGGATGTGCACATCATCGCTCGCTCCGATGATGAGTTGTTGGATGACTTTTTCCATGAGCAGAGCAGTACTGGGGGACAAGCAGGTGGGAATCACTATTCAGTGTTGTTAATCTAACAGCCTTTTGGTTTAGTATTAGCTTGAATTTCTAACATGGTTGTTTTTTCTGTGTCTCTAGGCACACTCTCTAGTATTCCCACTGCCTTAACTAGATGGACAGATGAGTGTAAAGTGCTGGATGCTGAGAGTATGCACGACTGTGTAGCAGGTAGGTTGGTCTTGAGACTTTTTTCAATGGAGACAAATGTTAGCGTAAAAAACATGGAACATGTCTGGGTACCTCAACATTGATGTAACATTTAGTGGATGGCTATTGATTCTTTCAGATACTATTTACATTTTGGAGAATTGATCACTATTCATTTGGATTTTTATGTCCAAGTAGTATTTGGTATCAGTTGCCAATGAGGGCTTGTCGGATCTTTCTGTGAAACCAATTGTCTGACGAGTCATGTTGCCAAACAAAGGCCATATGGTCAAATATAAATAATGAAATCACTGGTCCTGCTTTTTATGTTGGTAATTGAGATTGAAAGCTCATTTTGATCGATTTTCGATTCGAAATAATGACACCCCTAATGTTATTCTTTTTACTTAGTTAGATCAATTCTATATATTTTAAGCTAAAGTGAAATTGACTGGACTTGGTGACTCGTTACCCTTTTTTAAGCTACAGCCACAAACAAGGATGCATTCTGATATGTGTCTGCTTTCAGTGGTGAAGGTGCCTATCCTGCAGCATCTGGAGAGTCTGCGAGATGAAGAACTTGAAGAGCGTAGGGAGAAAAGAAGGAGGCAGCTGGCTGAGGAGGAGGAGTCTAAGCAGAATGAGAGGAGGGCCTCTGGCGTAGAACAGACCAGGGAACAGAGCCTGCAGGTTGGCAAAAAAATTTGTTTGGCTGTATAGGACAGGGAATTTTCAAACCTAGACATGCATGCATTTTTTCCCATTTTTATTCACTTGTTTACTAATGTTTTTTGTCCATAGGGTTCTGGATTGGGGACAGTTAATGGTGCAGAGAACACTGCAGGTACTGACATTTGTATATATTTTTGTTTCCGTCTTAATTTTAAAAATTCTTATCGGGAATCGACACAACTCAGCGACGGACACCCAGAGACAAGCAGACAGCAGAGCGTGCTGTGGGATGAGGTAGTAGTTTGTATAGTTTTAGGATCACACCAGATCTGGGAGATAACTATACAGTCTACTGTCTTTCTTATAGCAATGCTATACCAGCTGGACAACTCCATCTGCTGCAGGAAATCCATTCGTAACCTGCAAATGGCTCAGATTGTTATCAAACTGAAAAATCTGATCTACAGTGGTGTTTTTATTATCCAATTACACATATTTACATGATATTTCTGGACTACTAACAGGCTAATGTTATATGTATATTGTTGGCATTGTATTTTCCTGCAGTTGGCTGCGCTGTGGTGAGGTAGTAAGTTGTGTTGTTGTTGGGGATCAGGATTGTGCACCCCGTTCAGGAGATAACTATACAACTTACTGCCTTCCTCAGTGGAGGCCCTTGTCATCTGTGTTGAAAATAATGAATAACCAAACAGCATATCGCTCTTTCAGTTACATTTGTATAGTTATTATATGTACTTGCTCCTCTTCTTTTAACATCAGTCATTGTACCTTGACTAAGAAAAGTTTTGGTTGCAATTGTGCATAGGAAAAATGTTTTCTATAATTGTAAGATATTGTAAGGGCCAATTTGATAAGTAAGCATTGAAAAAATTGCTAGTCACTTACAACAATTATTCAGGAGTATTTTCACGTATTTCACTGTTTATAAACTGTTTAAACTATGTTTAGCCACAAAAAAATATCAATTAAGTTTTCCACTCAAGAATGCATACAAATTATGTCCTTGTCTTCACACTAGTTTTCTCTCTGGATGATGCAGAGGGTGAGCAGGCTCAGGGTGGTACAGTGTCATGTCTGGACCCACCCAGGGTCTCAGAAGGCTTCCTCACTGCACCCCCATCTGGAGAAGTCACTCCCACCACACCTGCACCTCATGAACAGGCCCTAGTTTCCCTAGAAACTGCGATAAGTCAGCAGGTCCACCAGCCAATTGCTGACCTGCTGCTGGCTGAGTCGCATGCAAGCTCACTGGCTGCTCTGGCGGGGGCAGGCCTACCACCCTTGTCGGCTGCTGACAGGCTAAACAGTGAAGCGGAGGCATCTCAGATGGAAATGTCCCCTGCACCCACAATCGGTGAGAGAGGCGGAGGAGGTGTTGGTGGTGGAGGAGGAGGAGCATTGGATGAAGGCAGGGAAGGTAGACTAACTTTGAAAACTCTCTTTATACAGACTGGCCAACAGTAAGGACACACATCTGTAATGTAAAATATGTTCTTTACCGTGCTTGCAGCTAGTATCTATCATTAATTCACACTGTGAAATACAACTCACTTACCCAAGGAATTTTGCTACAGTACACTGATTGACACCATTTCTTAACCTTACCCTCTCTGTCGTCGTCCCCCTCAGCCTCCCTGAGTCCAGACATTGTGGAGACCTCAGAGCCTGCAGTAGTGGGTGTGTCACAACTAGAAGGGTCACCCATGGATACCAGCAGCCCTGCCTCTGCCACTCAGGAAGAAGCTGCTCCCAACCCTGCTCACACTGCCCAGCTGTCTCAGGAGCTGTCTGGCAGTGGGGAGAGTGGGCTGACGGACCGGCAAACAGATGCAGAAACTGGGTTAGTAGCTTGAAGCGTCATCTCTGACCAAATAAATGTTCAAAAGCACTATTATGTACAATAAATCTCTTGGCCAGATAACCATAAATTGTTATGCCTCTGCACCTGACATTTTTTTTTTTTTTTTTTTTTTTTTTTTGGGTCGTCCATACTTTTGTCCCATTCTTGCAAACATATCTCAGAAACCCCTGAAGGAAATATCTTCAGATTTGGCACAAATGTCCACTTGGTTTCTAGGATGAACTGATAAGATATTGGACGTCAAAAGTCTCTGACCTCACAAAACACATTTTTGGCCTATGCTAATTATGACAACATTTTACACAAATAAACTGATTAAAACATTTTTTTAATGAGCTGAAAGAAATCACTTTCCACGAACTTCCTTTGCAGCATTTGGATTTAACATTCAATTGAAACGTCACATATCTTACACTCTGTATTTCTTGTGTAAGGCAGTGTTTTTGTATGCCCTTGGTCTACTGTGTAAATCATCCTAGTAATTCATTACAAATATTGCTGGAGACTGATAGCCATTTTTCTTTTATGACAGCTCCACTTCTGTCTCATCACCTGGGGAAACAATGCCCAGAAGTGATAGCGCTGACAGCCAGTCTCAGGCTATCCAGGAAGAACCCCTCCCTTCCACCAGTAATGAGGATGAGGACCCACTTGCAGGTAAAATATATTGCTTTCCAACTTTTTCTGCAGTTTTTCTTATTTTTAATAAAATATTAAATGTCAATGTTTTTGTCTTGGCAGGCATTAGTCTGCCAGAGGGTGTGGATCCCTCTTTCCTGGCAGCTCTTCCTGAAGACATTCGTCGAGAGGTGCTACAAAATCAGCTTGGCATCAGACCACCCTCCCGTCCTCCTGCTGCCACCACCCTGCCTTCCACAACTGCACCTGTATTGGGAGGACCAGGGGTTACAGAGGTCAGCCCCGAGTTCCTGGCAGCCTTGCCACCTGCCATCCAGGAGGAGGTGAGAGACTCTCTGCTGAAATGGCAAAATATTACTGTAGACATAATTCTTATCTTTTAGACCTGCCAACTGGGAAAAACTGTCAAATGACTTATTAGCACAAATCAGTTCTTCTAACTAAGCATGCCATTGGTTGTTTTAGGTTCTTGCCCAGCAACGGGCAGAGCAGCAGCGTAGGGAGCAATCCCAGCAGCCCACACAGGGAGATACCCCTCTGGATCCAGTAACCTTCATCCAGACACTGCCCTCAGAGCTTCGCCGTAGTGTCCTGGAGGACATGGAGGACAGCGTGTTGGCTGTCATGCCCCCGGACATTGCTGCTGAAGCAGCCGCGTTGCGTAGAGAGCAAGAGGCACGCCAGAGGCAACTGATGCATGAGAGGTTGTTTGGTCATAGCTCATCTTCAGCCCTATCAGCCATCTTGCGCTCACCAGCCTTCACCAGTCGGTTAGGGAGCAATCGTGGCGTCCAGTACACACGACTTGCTGTGCAGAGAGGGGGCACCTTTCAGATGGGAGGAACAAATCACAGGTAAGGGTGGACAGTGATCTTATCTTTTTTTTTTTTGTTAAATGACAAGAAGAGTTAATAAGATGATATGTATGAGGGAAATGTATTTGTGTAATCTTAATCAAATCATACTGAACTTTTGAAAAGTGACAAACTCATTATATGTCCTTTTGTTTCCTCAGACCATCCAGTTCCACTGTTGACTCCTTGTTGCGTCTGCGTGGCAGATTGCTGCTGGACCACGAAGCCTTGTCCTGCCTGCTGGTTTTGCTGTTTGTGGATGAACCGAAGCTGAACACCAGCCGTCTGCACCGCGTGCTCAGGAATCTCTGCTACCACTCTCAGACACGTGGGTGGGTCATTCGCAGCCTGTTATCCATCCTCCAACGCAGCAGTGAGAGTGAGGTGTGTGTGGAGACCTCACGTCTGGAAGACTCCCGTGGCAAGAGGAGCAGCCAGGGAGGCTGTGGAGGAAAGGGCACTGCTACTTCCTCCCTCTCTTGTTCATCCTCCTCTTCTTCATCTTCATCCTCATCTTCCTCCTTAGAGCTACTGAACAGGGTGGAGTCTCGCAGCTCCAGCCAGCTTTCCTGGCTCTCTGTTTCTATGGACGCAGCCTTGGGCTGCCGGACAAACATTTTCCAGATTCAGCGAGCATCAGGAAGGAAGCACGCTGACCGGCACTCAGCTGGGGGTTCTACAGGATCAGGAACACTGGGAGGAGTGTCAGCTGCTGCTGCAGGTGTCACATGTGCTGGAGGTGGAGGTTCCACTGTCCACATCCACCCACAGGCTGCTCCAGTGGTCTGTCGACACGTGTTGGACACACTCATCCAGCTAGCTAAGGTGAGAGTCCACCTATTTAAATCTACATTGGATTCATCATCTATTGTATGTTGTAAAAAAAAATGTCAATTAGGTTATAATATTTTTTTATTTCTTGTCTGTCCCTGCAGGTGTTCCCCAGCCACTTCACCCAGCAGCGCTGTAAGGATCTGTCAGCATCTTCTTCTGACCTGGACTCTCGTCTTTGTTCAATCTCCTCTGTGGGAGGGGGTGGAGGTGGGGGCTCCAGGTCAGGGTCTCTGAGTAACCCCAGCTCCAATCCCTCAAACACCCAGAACTCCTTTGGCTCCACTGCCGCTACTCTCCAGTCTCTGGGAATCTCCACTGATTTTTGGGACCTGCTGGTCAAGCTGGACAACATGAATGTCAGCCGCAAGGGCAAAGCCTCTATGAAGACAGTGCCTCTGGGGGGCAGTGCAGAGGCTGAGGGGGCTCAGTTAAGCCTGGAGACCTCCCCTCTCGGCCAGCTGATGAACATGCTATCCCACCCTGTAATCAGACGGAGCTCCTTGCTCACTGAAAAGCTGCTGCGTCTGCTCTCCCTCATATCCATTGCTCTGCCTGACAACAAGGCCACCGAGGTGCCTGCTGGACACCCCACCCCACAGGCTGGCATTCCCACCACAGCAACCAGCTCAGGAGTCACAGCCGCAATCACAACACAGGGCACGGTGTCAGCGGGCACTACCCAGCCTACTGTGGCTGGCCCAGGGGCCTCTGTGGGAGCTGTAGCCCAGGCTACATCCTCAGGGACAAGTCTAGCAGCCTCCCAGACATCCTCTACAACAATCTCTATATCCACCTCTACTGGAATAACTTCTGCAGGTAGTATTAAATTATTCCAAAATAAGTTGTCGTCATTTAATTTAGACTTTACAGTGTAACAGCAATTTCAGTAGTAAATAATAATAATGATTTGTTCTGTCAAAACAGGGAAACTGAGGAGCACTACTAGCTGTACAGAGAGTGACAGCAAGATGGCCTCCAGTGGACTCACAGAGAAGCAGCTTCAACTCTCTGTGGAGGTATGAGGGAAATTGTCATAGGGTGTCATTCATTCTTCATGAGATGTGCAGGAATGTCCATTACCAAAGTGTGACTGTGCATCAAACAAAACAAAGATATTGCTCTGAATAACTTCTACTGAGGATTAATCAAGGCAGGCCAGTTAGCAAACTAAGGGGAGAGGTTTAGATGATGTAGAACAGAAAACCAAATTTTAAATCTGAGTCAGGAATCATGTTTGATTTGTGGCTTTGGGCTTGTATTCGTTTTGTATCCTTCACGAAAGTCTTAAACATTTCAGTATTTTTGAACATTAAAAGGGTTTAAAATAGATATCTATATTACATATAGATAAAAGTCAGATAATGCAAATGCCATCTGTATCCCAAACACTAAACAATAGAAGGTTTGATTCATTAAGGAGCAAGAATTCCTGCTGTAGTTACGACTTCATCATTTTTATCCTATTAGACATTAGTATGAAGTAATTTTCTACTTCAACTTCACCATGACAATGTTCTGCAAGAATGTTTTTCTATTTGATAAATCAATTTAGCAACAATTAAAGCCCATAAAAAGACGACGGCACTGAGAGCTTGTTCAAAGCAACAATGGCGTCTCTTAATGGGATTTGCTTAAATGCTGCGATAGCATCAGTTTTATCAGAACAAGAAAGTTTTTGAGAGAATTGAGCAGAGAACGCCACTGGAAGCTTTTCTCAATAGAAAATTTGTTTTCTCTCTTCTCCTGATTGACTTTGGGGAGAGTTTGATAACTTGTAGCATCATTAGATGATGACTTTTCAGGCTGTCACAGCAAGACACAACACTATGGTTGACTATTTGTTTGTCTGTATTTCTTACACCTTTCTGCAATTTGATGAGTAATCCCATAGATGTTTTTTTTTCTTTTTCTAATAACCCTTTTCCTCCTCCTTACTAGGTGTTGACATCTCACTCATGTTCAGAGGAGGGTCTGGAAGATGCAGCTAACATCCTGCTGCAGTTATCTAGAGGAGACGGTACCACCAGAGACACTGTGCTCAGACTGCTGCTCAGTGGAGCTAGACACCTTGGATACACTCTTTGCAAACAGATCGGTCAGTGATGGCCCACTAACACGGATGCCAGTTCTCATGCTCCTTTTTAGGCAGATAGATTTTTCTCTTCCATTCATTTTTTTAATATTCTTTCTCTTTCTTTTCTTTCTTACTTTCTTTTTTTCTTTTTCTCTCTCTCTCTCGTTTTCTCTCTCAGGCACATTGCTGGCTGAACTTAGAGAATACAATTTGGAGCAGCAAAGACGGGCACACGCTGACTCGCATTCCCCAGATGCCCCTTCTGAGGATACCTCCCTATCAGGCAGACTCAAGGGCAAGATGACTAGCAGGTTAGCCAGTGATGGTTCTGGGCCACGCAGTGACTTTAGGTTGTCAGCACACTTGCAAGAGAGACTAAGGTAGACTGATTCTGATTAACCTAAACTGTAGTTAAATTAGCCTGAGTTGCCCTGTTGTATTTGTTTTGAATGAAAGTAAATTTGTCACAACTACAATTTCCTTTACCTTGTATGTGGTTTGTTGGTTGGGGCACAGGTTTGATGGCTCGGAGAGTGTGGTCATTGTGGCTGCACAAAAACGCACTCTCGGGGGACGTGAACTCCAGCTTCCCTGTATGAGCTCCCTAACATCGAAGACGTCAACACAGAAGTTTTTCTTGCGGGTGCTGCAAGTCATAATCCAACTCCGTGAGGACACGCGGCGGGCCAACAAGAAAGCCAAACAGACAGGGCGATTAGGTAAGAAGCTGTTACATATACACAGTTCTCTTGATGTATGCATACAATATTCTAATGATGTATCAACAACCTTCTCTTCCCTCTCCTAACGGCCAGGCTCCACCAGTTTGGGTTCAGCCAGCAGCATCCAAGCTGCGGTGCGTCAGTTAGAGGCCGAGGCTGACGCGATCATCCAGATGGTGAGAGAGGGTCAGCGGGCGCGCCGTCTCCAACAGGCACCCCCTCCCACCGCCTCTTCTGCCTCTGCCGCCGTCGCTGCTGGATCCTCAGTGGCGGCCCCCCATGCCCCCACTGGTGCTGCTCCCCCTGCTGGCACGGCTGCTGCTGCCACGGTTAGCATGGGCTGCACTGACAGCAGGCATACTCCTACTCACACACTGCACACACTTACAGTGGGAACTAATTTTAAGGAAATCCACTACATAGGATGACTATCATATTATAGTTATTACAAATTACTGTGGTGGTCATCAAGTTAAATGAAATGACCATTAGCTACCGACATGTTTCATGTCTAATTTGGCTTTGCTTGTACATGCTTTGTGCATTTTGGAAATTGATAAGCTAACCCATTACTTGTAAAGCATATCTGTCTTATTTTAAAGGAAAAAAAGTTAAACCGTTTATTTGGTATTGCAGTGTATCTTTAAACAACAATAATGCAGTGTGCAGTCTCCATACAGCCTGCTATCTCAAGTGGTTTATGCGTAGTGACAACTGCTGCCATGATGAACATCGACAGCCCTATTGACAAAAAGACAGATATGCCAGTGATCGACTGCTTCCCATTATCCATGTCTTTACATTGACAGGTTGGAATGTTGAAATTGTCTAAATATGAATGCGCTGCCTGCTACAAACAGTTGGATCTGTTCCACTGATGTTGGATCTGTTTGCTGGCTGACATGGCTTCATGCTTCTGGCCCTCCCTCCTTCCAACTCAGTTCCAGTTCCCCATCCTCTCTCAGTGGAGCATGGGAATGTCATGCATGGCAATATCAGTCCCCAGATGCTTACTACAGAGCAAAATTTAAATTAAAAAAAAAATGCAAATCACTCATTTGTTCCCCCTGTTCATCCCGTGTCTCTGCCTCTCTGGTCCTTCCTGGTTTGTTTTCCGTAGTCTGAAGTGCAGCCAATGTCTGAAGCCCAAGTGGCCCAGAGGGATGATTCTCCAATGGATGTGGACCAGCCATCTCCTCTAGAGCAGGACCCTGCACCTCTGGGTAGGACTTGCAGACTGACCCCCACATCCATGTGAACATAATGTGTCTATATAGAGTTCATAGTTCATTTTCTTTTGGGCTGTAAAAAATGACTACCCCAATCATAGTTGATGACAGTATAACTGATGTAATGGTTCAGTCAATATTGGAATTTTCTTTTTCAGACGAAGACGGAAACGCCCAGTCAGAGAGCGAGGAGAGACTTCCAGACCTCCCACTGCTCAGCGAGCAGCTGTTGTTGGATGAACTATGGGACATGCTTGGGGAATGCCTGAAAGAGCTGGAGGAGTCCCATGACCAGCATGCCGTACTGGGTAAGTGGAATCCTTCTAAAGAAATTATTCTCTTTATGCTGTATTTTATATATATATAATATAATTTATATTATATATTTATATTGGATTTATATTGCCCTTGTTTCATTTGAAGACGAGTGATTGAGAGACTTATTCTTCTAATGTTTTCTTTGTTTCCCCAGTTCTCCAGCCTGCTGTGGAGGCCTTCTTCCTAGTTCACGCCACAGAGAGAGAGAGCAAACCTCCTGTGAGGGACACCCGGGAGAGCCAGCTTTCTCACATCAAAGATGAGCCTCCACCACTGTCACCAGCACCTCTCACACCTGCCACGCCTTCATCCCTAGACCCGTTCTTTTCCAGGGAACCATCCTCCATGCACATCTCTTCAAACCTGCCACCGGACACCCAAAAGTTTCTTCGCTTTGCAGGTGAGCCTGAAAGATTTAAGGCAAATGATGAAGGCTTTGGTCTGATGTTTAGTACAGTGCTTAACAGAACTCCTTTTTATTTCTTTTAGAAACTCACCGCACAGTGCTTAACCAGATCCTGCGGCAGTCCACCACTCACTTGGCTGATGGGCCTTTTGCCGTACTGGTTGACTACATACGGATCCTGGACTTTGACGTTAAGAGGAAGTAAGGGGGATTATCTTACACTGTCTGGTACACAGTTGTTGGCTTTTAAATCACTGACTAACTGGTCTTTTGGCCATCTCTGCAGGTACTTCCGCCAGGAATTAGAGCGACTGGATGAAGGCCTGAGGAAGGAGGACATGGCTGTGCATGTGAGGAGAGATCACGTGTTTGAGGACTCCTACAGGGAGCTGCATCGCAAGAGCCCAGAGGACATGAAGAACAGGCTGTAAGGCTCCATTACCCCTCAATCCACGTGTGTTTTCTCAGTTCAGAACCACTCAACCTGACTCGTACTCTGCTCTCTTTCTATCACAGGTACATTGTGTTTGAAGGGGAGGAGGGCCAGGATGCTGGTGGCCTGCTGAGGGAATGGTACATGATCATCTCCCGGGAGATGTTCAATCCCATGTATGCCCTGTTTCGCACTTCACCAGGTGACCGTGTCACCTATACCATAAACCCCTCATCCCACTGCAACCCCAACCACCTCAGCTACTTCAAGTTTGTGGGTCGTGTGGTTGCCAAGGCAGTCTATGACAACCGGTTATTGGAGTGCTACTTCACCCGCAGCTTCTACAAGCACATCCTGGGCAAGAGTGTCAGGTATTTTAGCTACTGGCAGTTACAGCCAAGTTACCTAATTGTTCAAGACGTTTCCAGAAACACCAAATATCGCAACAAACCATGCCTTATTTACTGCTACACCAAAGCATTGTATTGTATGCTATATTTTGCCACCTTTTTATATATATCTGCCTAATATGAATTTATGTCTGTGGTCCAGGTACACAGACATGGAGAGCGAGGACTACCCGTTTTTCCAGGGCTTGGTGTACTTGTTGGAGAACGATGTGTCCACGCTGGGCTATGAGCTGACATTCAGCACTGAGGTTGGCATCTCTTCTCTGAATGTTTCAATTAACTTCAAGTGGAAAATTGATTCTCATGTTGAATCTTCTCCTTAAATGCTGAAATTAAGTTTGTGCCCCAAGGGCTTGAGTCCCAAATGCTTTGTGCTCTCATATAATAAGTGGTGCAAAAAGTCTAATTTGGAATCTGATGGCCTTAAAATATTGTTAATGGATACCATCTGTGACTCGCAGTAAAATATTAAGCTAAGACAGTTGATACTGAAAGTCTGCATGCACTCTGTCTGTGTAGGTCCAGGAGTTTGGAGTGTGTGAAGTGAGAGACCTCAAGCCAAATGGAGCCAATATCCTGGTCACAGAGGAAAACAAAAAAGAGTATGTGCACCTAGTATGCCAGATGAAGATGACAGGTGAGATTGGGGTTGTTTTTTTTGTTTTTTTACCAAATATGAAATTTCCCATTAGCTGTAGGGCTGAATAATGATATAATGCCCAGTGTTACTGACAAAAACACAAAGTCAATGCAAATGGCTTAATGGATATCTTTTAATCAACAGAAATCATTTTAAATGTTCGAGCTGTATTTATGAAATAAATCACTCTGTGGTGCACAAAGAAAGCACTAGGTGGCAGTACTCTAGAATTTAAACTGATCAATATGCAGCAGAGGGCTAAAGGTGGTTCTCTCTGGAAGATGGCTGATTTATCATAAGCAGCTCCCTCCAGCTGCTCAACTACATTATTCAGCCTTATTTTTTTCAGCTGCTTAATTGGAAAACAATTGCCACCAAATTAGTTGATACAATAATGTTGGTTGCATGCAAAATAAAGAAAATTCTCACTACTACATAAAGATCCCTGAGTGAAAATGTTAACTTTTTTTAGGTGCGATCCGCAAGCAGCTGGCAGCCTTCCTTGAGGGATTCTACGAGATCATCCCCAAGAGGCTGATCTCCATCTTTACTGAGCAGGAGCTGGAGCTGCTCATCTCTGGCCTGCCCACTATTGACATTGATGACCTAAAGGCCAACACTGAATATCACAAATACCAGTCCAGCTCCATCCAGGTATGGATGACTCAACACGTGTACAACATTATTTAAATGTCTACTGGTTATGTTAAAGGATGACAACACCAAACCCAGGAGATTTCCAGATTCCTTCACCTCAGTAAAATGGGCACATTTGTTAATTTCAGTGTTCAGGACTAGAGATGCTAATTTGGACTTTTTTAGCTGACTGATTGCCCACCCTCATTAATTAATCATTTACCGTTAACAGACAACCATGCAGCAGTCCCAGTTTACTGGTTCAGGAAAGGTGCTTGGATATCCTTAACACATTCCACAGACAGCAGACTTTTACCCGTTGCACAGCCACAATGTTGTGTGCATTTCTTGGACACATTCAGCCACTTTCCTGTACCTGCCTGCCCATCTGTGCTAACAGTACAACTCGGCAGCTCTCCACTAGTGATTGCCCACCACATCAACCTGCAAGGTTGTCAGCTGTGTGCCTGCCAGGCATATTCTCTGTACACAATGGCAGATTCAACTCGACAGTCCTCATCGATTCAGTGGCATGGGTCACGTAGCTCTTGCTACTGAACTAGGAAGTTTTTTTCTTTCTTTTCGTTTTCCAAATGTATGGCTCTCACGACAGACTGTGCTCACAGCGGGAAGCTACGGGGCAACTCAGAGAATGCCAGGAAAACACATAACTGACACCGACGCACAGCTAAAATGCAGTTTATAGGTGCTCTCTAATAAGCTACTCCAATAAAAGGCATGTGTGGTTGCACGTCACCATGAGTTGCATCCAATTTTAAAAAAGATAATTCAATAATTTAAGTGTTTAACTGACTATTAATCGGTCAAAATTTGTACTCTTGGTTAATCCATAACTGTAACGCATTTATGGCACGACTGCCTTGAATTTCTATTTTTATTTATTTATTTTACTATAGATCCAGTGGTTCTGGAGGGCCTTGCGGTCCTTTGACCAGGCAGACCGGGCAAAGTTCCTGCAGTTTGTCACGGGCACGTCTAAGGTTCCCCTCCAGGGTTTTGCTGCTCTGGAGGGCATGAACGGTATCCAGAAGTTCCAGATCCATCGTGACGATCGCTCCACTGACCGCCTGCCATCTGCTCATACCTGGTAAACACAGCAGATTTGCAGGCATACATAATTAGAACAATCTTTTGAAGAAGCAAAATTGTGAAAATGTAACCATAATTCTCTTTCTCTTTTTCCACTCTCAGCTTTAACCAGCTGGACCTCCCAGCTTATGAGAGCTATGAAAAGCTGAGACATATGCTGCTGTTGGCCATTCAGGAATGCTCAGAGGGATTCGGACTGGCCTAAACTATGAGACTCTTAACACACACACACACAAACACACAGACATGCATACAAACACTTGATTTAGATTTGCCTACTCCTGACACATTCACACTGATAACCTTTGAACGCACGCACACTCTATCATAGACATTACTGGATTACTTGTTGAATGGCCTAGACTTACTGGTTTCTATTCCATATAAAACAGATAAAACCAGCAAGTGAAATGGACTGATTGACATTGCGTACAACACAGAGAGCCTCATGTTGACACAATTGTGTCTCCCTTCCCAATTTAATGGCAAATGCAAAAGCGGATTCAGAGGATAAAACATGGACTAATATAAGAGACGTTTTCTTCATTTAGTTTGATTTCTCTGTACAAAAGGTTTGGGAGTTTATTATGTTTAATCTTTTTTGTTCTCTGGCTGTGTAAAAAGAAAAAAGAGAATGTTGTTTGAACAGGATGGTTATAAAACCTTTGGGGGAAAAAATGTTGGTGGTTTCTTGTTGCATATTTGTGACCTCATAAGCCTTGACGATGGGGGACATTTTTTTCGGGGGTATATGAACAACTTGAGAAGTTTTGGAGATAGTCACAAAAATGCACTTTTCAAAGTTTTGTGGCATTTTTAGGAAGGATGGTACAAAAAGATGAAGAGAAAACCTGAAGGAGATAAAAAAAATAAATAAATAAAAATTAACCATAAATTCTAGAGTATTTTTGGCTATTAAATCGCTGACCCAGACTGGAGCCTTTGAATCGGAGTGGAATAACTACATGAATAAATGCGTAAAATTGCGTCTATTGTCTCTTTTAACAGTGTTTTAATCATTACATGCAGTGACTATATTTTTTTTTAATGTTTTAATTGTGTGTAATCACACCAAAGTACTAGTTGATTATTGCGCAATTTAGGTAGGGCAAAATATATTGATCGGCCGTAGTTTGAATGTCAGATTATCAAGTGAATCTCCAATGAAGTGAAATCAATCCCACACCTTACACTGATCCCAGCGATGAATCCGAACTGTCCCTCATGACAAAATCAATCAAGTGCCGTAACATTATGTGTAACGATTGAAGCATCCTGGAGCACACTTCTCATGCGCTGCCCGAAGCCTTTGTGGTAAAACAATCAGTTGGAGCATAACAGGAGCTCATTGCAGCAGTGCTGACATTTCCCAATGCCTAGTAGGCGTAGTATGCCCTTCAGTCTGAGACAATTGCCTGTACCCTTGATTATGTCACACTTCTTGCTGTCCCTATGACCTAAGAACTGAAGATGACATCCGAGAGCACTAACTTGAATGTCTTGTCATGGTATAGGCCACAAAGAGTGTATTTTTACTTAAGTCACATATTTCATCAACTTCCATCCACATAATGGATGAAAGTTTTTCTGATATTTTGGCATGTTCTAGCAGAAAAATCATGCGTAATCGATAAAAGTACTGCATGCCATTTTGGTGAGCTAGTTCCAGGGTCCCAGGTGCACGTCAGTTGCTTTCTGTACTTTTCCTGCAAGTCAAAATGTCTGCAGGGATAAAAGACTATTAATTCCCAAGGTTTTGACGAGTGGAAGACGGAAAATGAAGGTATGTTTTGCCTCTGTCTGCAGAGTTAATCCATTAGTCAGTGTTTTGGCCTTCGTAATTTCTTAACCACTAAATCAGGTAGTTTTAAAGTTACAAAATGGGGTTAATAAAAATTACAATTTTAGAAAATAAATCTTTGCTCGCTAAGTTAGACTTTAATCGTTTAAATTTGAAAAAAGTCCAATCAAAAGGAATCTGCTACTATAACGGCTAGAGGCGCCTGGTAACGGATGGAGACAAAAGAAAAAGACATGACAATGTTTCAAGAGTTCTTCTGCCTGAACACCTGTGGCTTGAAAGGTCAATTGTGATCATATAACATTACTGCAGAATAACCAGTAATGCTAGGATTTGAACATTTGGCACATTACTTTCTACTACCTGCAGGGAATTTAAGGATGTCCGTAAATAATAGACTTGAATCCCAAGGTTACTTCATGCTAACATTTTAATAGAAAACTGCCCTGTAACAAGAAGAAAATGTCACCAAGGACTTTAAGCTGATTACTTTTTTGTGGTCTGTGTAGCCACAATACCCAGTTAAAGAATACCTATGTTTGTTCTGCCTCTCTGGGCTTCCTTCTCCCCGTTTGGCTCTTCTCTCCTCCACTAAAGCCCCTTGCATGTCTACAGTTGGCACCTGTTGTTCCCTGTTTTTCTCTCAATCCTCCCCTGTGTATCCATCTTCTTTTACCTGCTCTTGCGTGGTAAATTTGTTCCACTCGGGGACCCACTACAACAGTGGAAATCGAATCCCCACCGCCACCTTTGCTGCTTCTTTGAACCCTCCCCTCCCCCATCCCAAATGAACCTACACACTGGTAGCAGAACAGGGAGTGTCCATGTAGGATTTGGCATGTGCTAAGGCGTGATAAATGAAATTACAGTGCTGTCATGCAGGGATTTTAGACCCCACAGTAAGCCCTGGTTTTGCAGCTTTTATTCCCTGCCACCCTGCTCCCCCCTTTCATGTATGAAGCGCGGATGCAATTTTCTGTTGGCCACCCTAGATTTACATATTCTGTTAGCATCTGTTGCAGTGTGGATGCTTTGATTTCAATTAAAGAGGGGGAAAATAATGAAGTCATGCAGGGAATTTGCCAAGCAAAAGTTTTCACAATCTATTTCCTCATAAATGGGTTAACCTCTCTGCTACTTGGGGGGGCCTTTAGATTTCCTGTCAAACCAAATTCTGTGGCAACTTCAGCTGAATATCTTTCCCCCCGTATAGCTGTCAGAGATGGAGATATCATCGTGCTGCTAAATGAGCTGCTCAATGCACTGTGGTGGCCGCTCCACTGGGTGGGGATCATCAGACTACACACAGTGAACAGGATGTTCCCTGTCACGCTTTCTCCACATCAGTGCATTTTGGTTTCCAGCAAAGTCACTCTGATTTTTTTCTTTTTTCCATTTCATGTTCCGGGGACAATTTAAGGGAGACTGTTACAAGAATTTAAATTTGAATTTGGGGCCAATGCTGTCTTTAGTCTGCATGTGAGTAATTGTGTGACAAATTCAAAATTTCTCAGACTATGGTAGGTCAGCTTTTTACTAGCTACTTACTACAATATGAGGAATTAATTGCTAGTAAATTGCTGAAAAGGCAGCAGAAATCTCGGACTACATTCATTGAAAAGAACCAAACAAGTAAACAAAGTGCACCAATAATAGTGATCCGCCCTCATCAGTGAAAGTGGAGTCGGGGAGGAAATGAAGGGCAGTAGAGTTGATTAATAATGACTTCTCTGTGTATGAGCCAGAAAGCTCCCAGCCTAATACATTTTACCGCTGCTGTCTTCAGTGTCTCTTGAATAAATCACAATATTACAGCGCTCACAGAGCAAAAATGATAAAAGGCTTTTTTAGCACACAGCCCAAATGGGTAAGGGGACAAAATCAGTTCATTAGAGTAATTGGTTTAATGTTTCTAATTGGATAGAGAGATATTTATACTGGAGGAAATTGATGATGGTGCTTAACCCTTTCTTTGCGGAATTCATCGCCCACTTCTTCCTGGTTTCTTGCTCCTCCAAAGCACTAGAAGGGGAAAAGATGAGGCTTGACGTCTATTCACACAACAGTGTCAACACAGTCAAAACTGGCTTCGTTTGCTGAAGAAACCAGTTAGCAATGTTGCTGTTTGCAGGGTGTGAGCAGCACAAACATATTGGTATTGTTTCATCCCATTAATTCAGTGTGGTTTATTCATGATAGATGTTCCAAATAAAAAGCATCCCAGTGGAAACTTCATAATTAAACTAATTATGTGTTTATGATCTTGCGCTTTTTCATATTTTCTCAGAATTTCTTGCAGTCCATGTTGTGAGCCCCGTACTCCGCGTGTATAAATAAAGGAGAAGCTTGACATATCAAGGTGGACAGGAGCAGCCCCCAGTTTTGACAGCAGTGTGACGGGCGAGGGAGGGTGTTACCTTCTGTTGTGAATCTGTCGAGTTTGTCATCACCTCCTTGATTAGGCTGCTAACTCTGCTCCGCCTGTGAAGACGAGGACTGGAAAAAAGGAATGTGGTTACAAATCTTTTTTTGCCTTCACATTGTCTTCTATTTGTGCATCTGTTTGTGTTTTTTTCTTTTGTCCTTTAGGGATGAGTGGAGAGTCAGCTGTGGGGAAAAAAAAAAGTTGGGCTCAGGTGGGTGCACGAAGGCTGGCCTTTGGTCACAGATGCATGCGCCAGAATCCAGACGCAAACCCAAACCAGAAGTGACAGTCCGTCTACTGTAAAGGTCATAGTGTTCATAACCTCTGAGCTTCCAAGTACCTGTGCTCGCCCCATTGCATCTGCAACCCCCTCCCTCGGTGGCACGGCACCTTATGGCATTTTAAAGGAGGTAGGGCACAGCATGAAATTCAGCCCTGTCATAGTACAGATCATGTAATATGGTCAACTACTGAAGCTCATCATTTTGGAGAAGTAATATTGCAGAGCCACTGAGAGAGATGCAATAAAGCAGGGGACAATAAATGCCGTGTGATTTGATGGAACCATTGGAAATAAACAGCTTGTTTATCTGTAAATATAGCATGGAAAATGTTCACAGTGCACCCCTCCTGGTGACATTTTCACAGCTCCCTTACCACACTGCCTTCCAAAAATGCTAATCGTGGGATGATGTAATTCCTTGCTTTGTAATACAAGATAAAAGACAGCAAAGGGTCATTTGTAGTTTTAGAGGGGGAAAAAGCCTTGAAGTGAAAGAAAGTCAACTAGTTAACATCACAGTCCTTTCCTTTGCTTCAACAACACGCCGCACTGTTTGCACAGTCACAAATTCTATGCAAAACCTCCATTTGAATATCAATGATGAAAATTTGATTATACATAATCTGCAAATTTCCTCCTCTGACTGACTGCCCTCATTTTGATTCTCTGCGAACAACAACTTATCTTTTATGGTGCTCTAACCTTCGGTGTACCACTGCGCATTTGTCATGAGGTCGCCTCGTAGCTATTTGCATGTAGTTAACATGCTTAATGAGATGTGTTCTGGTGAGTGAAGTGCTGGTCATATCTGGCAGCCGGGAAACTCTAAGCATGGCAGGAAACTAAATCAGAGTCATTTCCCTTCAATTAGTGAGTGATTAACGGCGACTCAGAGATGGCTGGCTGACCTTTCTGGCCACCTAATGACTTTAACTGGATCAATGGATCGCCAATCGCCGGCCACATCAGCAAACCGTGCGCTCAGTGGGAGCAGAGAGTTGTGGAATCTGCCACTGACTACTTGTCACTCCTCTCTCTTTCTCTCTGTAAGATTGTCACATCAACACTCTCTTTCCCCTCATACAGCTGGCCCAATGCTATTTTTTTTATTTATTTATTTATTTTTAAATATATTTTTCTGTCACTCTGTGGCTCCAAGGACCTCCTCAACACTCAATCTGTTTTCGACTTTTTCTACTTTCTTTTCACCCTGGTTGAACCTGCCCACTCCAGTGCAGGAGTCCCGACTAGGCCTGCAACAAATTGTTCTTTTGCAATATTGATTCAGTTTTCTATTTATCTATATATCTGTTGTAAAATAGTAAAAATGTCCATCACAAGTTCTCAGAGCAAGCAATTTTGACTTGTATAGCAGGAAAGGCACAAGTGTTACTAATAACATTAATGATAGATTTGTTCTATTTGACAAAGAGCCGGCGTGCACAATATCAGGACACTGGAACTGAAATGCTGACTAATCTGAGACAATTGTTTGACAGGTGCTAAAACGCAGCGTTTCAGTTAGAGAGTGAATACAGGAATATTCAGATAAACAGTATGAGAAAAAAATAATGTGTTTTCTGAACATTTAAGCTTGTAAACATGTTCTAGTAGAAACCCGAAACACAAGTATGGAGCTGAAAATGAGCTTTAAAGACCTCATTCAGCTGTTTCCCCCCTAAATGCATGGGGCCTCACCAGCAGATCTAAGACCACTAATGATAGCAACTTCCCAGGAGGAGCAGTTGGTGTAGTTCCTGGGAAATTATTCAGGCTGCATATACACTTTTGCTGCCAGGGGGATGTTGATTTTTAGGGTGTTAGATCAATCAACAAGAACATTTGTCAATGCACCTGCTTAGACACATTTTATTTTATTAATTTTTTTACAACACTTTAATGTGAGCCCTTTTACTCTGTTATAAAGAACACTAAGCAGTTTTGACTACAGTTTGTGTTTTATTGAATATTGTAGAAGCAGACAATAACAAAGGATAAAAATTGATTAAATGTAACAAAGTACTACAACAGAAGAACAAATAATAAATCTGATCGATATCTGCCCCTTTCTTAACCCTAAATTGGTTTTACTTACAACCTCCAGACAGTAGAATAAGCCTTAAGTCTTAAGTCTCTCCTTTAATATAGCAGTCCTGTGCCTGGGTTGGATTTTTAATTAAATTTCTAATTTTAATACAATTCTAAATTTAACTTATTTGTTAACCTCTCTCCGTTTTGGCTGAGCTTTGTGTGGTTTGTTTGTTTGTTTGTTTGGTGATGTATCTGTTCTCCTCTCTCTCCAACAAGTCGAACAAAGACGGTTCTTCCTCTGACTGTGTTTATATGTTGGGAGGATCATATCTGTGTTTATTTCAGTGTTCAGACTTCCTAATGTAATGTATTCACTGGAGTCCCCTTTACCTAGAACTGTTTATACCACAAACCCTGTTTTTGCCAGTTATTATTGGCCAAAACTTTAATGCTTATTGCTGATTTCTCAGAAATTAGGAATTTAGTTCCTTTAGTTCTTGGCCATCTGCTCAAAGTTCCCATTTCTTTACTGTTACAGTACACTCAGTACCTATTTTGTTTCATGCACATCTCTTTCTTTCTTTTCATGCTGTTAATCTGCTTTTTAGTTCATTATAAATGAACAGAACAGAGCTTCACAAAAAGCTCCCTCCCATCCCCAGTAACACAACATTCTAACATTGTAACATAACATTACATACTGTATAAATAATAATATGATATAACAAATCAATAGGAAAAACAGAAATACACACACACAAAATAAAAAACAAATAACAGAAATCATGCGCACAGGTATAAATGTTTAAACACGTATAAACTTTTAAACAATAATGATGTAATATACACATCCATATATATATATATATATATATATATATATATATATATATATACTGTATGCCTGGCCTGGGAACGCCCCCACTTAAGGCTGGTTAATGTGGCCCGGGGAAGGGAAGTTTGGGGTCCCCTACTAGAGCTACTGCTCCCGCGACCCGGCCCCGGATAAGCGGTTGAAGACGAGTGAGTGATGAGTATATATATATATATATATATATATATATACAGGTATATGTGTATGTATATATACAGTCATGCTCATTGCTTAAGATTAAACATTCTGTTTGTGTCTTCATGTTTTTCTGTCAGTTAGCCTGCAGCCAAATGTTATCCCTCCACTGCTGCAGCTGTTGCATCAGTGTGTTTATCGTAATGTGACTCTTCTCTTTCCCCTCTTTTAACCTCATCCTCCTGTGGTCATACAGTCTGATTTTACAGGACTGAAGAGCTCTTACCTCATTTTCTTTCTTTCTTTTCAAAGATCCAATGAGCCTTTGAGGACGTGACAATTTTAGTTTATGGAACCTTTTTGACACCTGTCTGTGTATGTACAGTATATATATATTTATATACTACTGTGTTTATGTATGTATGTCCACTATACCCTATCTATCGTATCTCTTTTTGTTATGATCTAATGTGCTCCCCATCTCAGTACTTCTTTATTTCCCTCTCTCCCTCTAAACCTCCACATCCATGCTGCAGCCATTTACTATATCGCCTCGTCTCCTCCCTTTTTAAGCTGATGGACTTCTCTCTCTCTCGTTCTCTCTCTCTCTCTCTCTCTCTCACTTTCTCTCACTCTCTCTGTCTTTTGCTGACTGCAACTGTTTTTCGTGCAGCTCCGATCTTTTAAGTTGCTCATTCATAGCCTTCCCTGTCTCTTCCTCTCTCTCTCTCTCGCTCCACACTCCCATCTCCCTCCTCATATATCATTGCATCTCTCCCGCCAGTCTGCCAGCTGAGTCACCTACAATCGAGAGAAAAGAAAACGAGCATAGAGATTTTGCAAGGGCAAGTAAGAAGTCTCTCACGGATGAATGATTCTGAGTGAGGGCCCGGCCAATAGCTACTGTATGAGGGAGTGACAGGTGAGGTAAATGTCTCCACACAGATGAGTTAATACTTCAGAGGTCGGGGAGGAACTCTGGCTATGAGGAGGCGAAACAATGAGAGGGAGACAGGAGAGAGACTTTCTCTATTGATTAGTCTGAGTGAGACTTCCTTCAAGCTGGACGCTCATTTTCCTCCATCTTCCACTTGCAGCTGCCCTCTGAATATTACAGTGTTTTAATTGCTTGGTCTGAACAGAGGCTGAGGAGATGAAATGACTCAGACAGTGGTTCCTATTGAGAATCACATTGACCATTACGTTCTAATAACTTCCTGTTGACAAAATAAAGCCCTGTATTCTCACCTTTATGTTGCCTCAGTTAGTTAGTTAGTTAGCCCACATGGACCTGCAAGACACCAAAAAGTACTGTTGTGTGAGAAAACGTCTGTCAGACATGAACAAACTTCTGTCTCTGCAAATAAAATGTGCCTAAAAAACAAGTGTTTTACTATTATTTATCCAGAAGAAATCATCCTTTTTTATTTAAAGGTGTGTATTTTTTTATTCCTCCCTTGTGTTTTTGTAAGCTGCTGGAAATTCAGTTTTCTTGCTGGACTCATCCAGAAGGGATCGAAAAAGAGAAGTCTAAGTTCTTAAATCATCGTATAATGATGATAATATCATCTTTAATCTCACCCAAATCACATGACAAAGTATTTTTCTCTTTGTAAATAGCCATTGCTGATTTCTCATGAATTTAGTTCTGTTTAGTTCTTGGCCATCTGTTGCCATTTCTTTAATGTTACAATACACACAGTAAAAAATACTTCCTCATTTTTTTTCATGCTGTGTTTATTTGCATTTTAGTGCATTTTAAATAAACAGAACAGACCTTCAGAAAAACCCTCCCTCCCATCCCCAATAACACAAGATGCTAACATAGCATTTCATATACTGTAAATAATAATACTATTACAAATAAAAATGGAATACAGAAATAAATACTTACATACTTATCTAAAAGAGATACAATAAATCATGTACAGTCTGCCTGTTTTTGACATTTGCTCCTTTGTTTAAATGTTAAGTTCTGCTCTCTGTCTCTGTATGAAATAGTTCCCCGAAGAAGAAAAAATGACCACCTACCTCTTCTTCTCAGGGTCGGCCTCAAAAATGTTACAAAAATTAAACCAACTTCTTGCATGGAAAAAAAGAAGCAAAAAATAACTGTATGTGATTTCAGATGAAGCTAATCTAATCGCCGTCATGCCCGCCCTGTGTTCTTTACCAATCTCACATCCAGTTAATGTCTCCGCTCCTGGCTTCCAGCCACGGTTTTGACCCTGAACTCTCAGCCTTTCTTCAGCCATCCAGCCTCTCCTGAGGATAATGGCAGAGGTTGTCACCTATCTAAACTAGCGTCATCAATCATTATTCCCATGTGGTCTCCTCCCGAGGCACCTTTTGTCTGCATGCCTGGCATATCCTTGTGCACCAGTGGCAGATGGGCACGTTGGCACCCTCAGGTTGGAAAGGCACAAAGAAAAACTACAGCAGCTCCGTGGGAATAGGGTTTTCTGGCTGGACATGGTGCTGCCCCAATTACCTGAATTGTTAAGAGTAGGCCTACTTTATTTTTAGGAACAAGTTTGGGTGTGTATGTGTCCTCACGTTCATTTGTCTCACAACTTTGTTTTTATTTCTTTTGTCTTATTTCGGGCATGGATCTAAATTAATTTGTATGTCAATGTTCGTGTCTCTTGGAGGGGTAAGTGAGTATGTTGTAATATAACTCACGCCTGTTTATCTTTAAAGTACACACTGGAAAACAGATACTGTCCAAGTTCTACACAAAATGACGTAAAAAATACAATTAGATGATTAAAATAATAATAATAATAATAATGTGATATATTCTAGCAAGACTAAAATTCTACAGCCATGCTAGTGGCTAGAACTACATGCTACCTCAAGTTGAGCTTTGTAGCGTTAGTGATTTCTGCAGCAGTCTATCGTTATCACAGTCATTAAAGTGGTTCACTTGCACCTGCTGGAGGCTAATATTCACGGGAGGAAAAAGTAAAAAACCTCCATTGTCTCTTTGTTCTAAGAACTCACAGACCATTTATTCTGCTGTGCTCTCAATGGGAGCGTAACTATGTTTCCCGGTGCCTATGTTCGCCACTTTTGTATGTGACCAGGGATCGGTCTGATGTTGCCCGCTTTTCACAGAAAGGGTCTTATGTTCCCCGATCTGTTATTTTCCGCATTCAGTGCAGAATTCCACAGCAAATAGGCCTATGTAGACCCTAACCCTGACCCTAATCATAACCCCTAACCCCGACAAAATGCTGAATTAAATCAGCAAAAGCTTAGGCTTATGCGACCGGGGAACATAGGACCCATTCTTGGGGAACATATGGATGAACCCCTCTCAATACCATCCTAGAGCATGCAGGCACACATGTGACCTGTATGACATCACTGCGTAGGCTGTTTAACATAGCTTTGATACTCATATTATTAAATATGCTTAACACTCCCACTCAAAGACATATTTATAGTCCTCTGTAGTGGTAATTAAAGTTTCACTCCATAAGATTTGAGATACGTTGTTTCTAGCAGCCTCTGTGGCGGTATGATGTAACTGCAGGCGAGCCTGTTCTATCAGAGCCTCCATCTTGTCACGTTCACGGTATTTATGTGTGTTGTAAAAAACAATTTTGTTGCTCTTTTGTAAACTTTATTGACACACATTCACCTTTCTACTTTCGGTCCGTCCCCTATATGTTACCCTCTTAAATCCATACACACACAGACACACACACACACACACACACACACACACACACACACACACACACACACACACACACACACACACACACACACACACACACACACACACACACACACACACACACACACACACACACACACACACACACACACATATGATGACAAGTGAACGCAGCATAACCGTTGGTGACGATCTATGCCGACAGACCAACTGCTGCCTGCAGCTTCACTTACATGCTGGCTCATTTACAACGTACAAGTGCTTTTATCAGTGGTTCATATGATCAGTAACCATTGTTTTAACTCACTGTTTGATATATATTAACTTAAAAGGCAATTAAATAGATGGAAATCTTACAGAGTACAACTTTAAAAAACAGAATTCTACATCTAAACCATTTGGAATACTGGCAGGGTTCTAAAAAAAAACAACAACAAAACCTATAACATCTGGCAGTTCACATTACTCTAAAAACAAATACCCCTTCAACTTTAATGGGTAGGTTTAATGATTCTTTATTGCATGCTAACATTTGCTAATTAGCACTAAACACAAAGTACAGCTAAGTCGGGAGAGAGTGTCATTCGTTTTGCAGGTATTTGGGGTAGATGCTATACTGTACCTTCTGGACGACAACATGGTTATACTGCGCAGGCATCAACACACAGAAGGTTATTATAAGTTATAAAACCTTATAAGTAACAAAATGCAACCCCGTCTTTTAACCTAAACCTAACCTTAACCCTTCATCGTTAATGTAAACTACCCGGTAACTTGACGTGATGGCCATGTTGGCGCCAGATTGGTTGGGTGATCTAGCATCTATCAGTATTTGGTTATGAACCAAAATATCGCACAAACTGAAATTTTGATCTGATGGTGGCGCTAGATAAGGCATCAGTGGTGACCAAGATAAATGTCTAAAATGTCTGAACCAAACTGTTTGGCAATTGATCCAGTAGTTGTTGAGGCATCTCAGTTAAAACCATAAAAGTCAACCTCATTGTGGCGCTATAAAAAAAGTTAGGGGATCACCCAAATCAAGAATCATCACCAATGTTGATTCATGACAGGCTGTCACTGTTGCCATCCAGAGAGCCACACTGCTTGGGTGGCTATTAAAATGACAAAAAGACAAAACAAATAGCAACCATGTAGTCAGAATAGCAACTGTGTAAACTTGCATTGTAATTAGTATGTATTTATTTGTTATTTGTGATTGTGTCAACTTAATACTTATTTAAATCTGGTAGAAAACATACAATTTCTTTGCTTTATATGAATGTTTTTGTACATGGTCCTTCATGGTCCCAAGTTTCATACAATAAAAAAGATAAGTCAAAAAGAGTAATCTTCAGACACTTTTTGAAATATAGTGCCCTCAGTGAAACATCCTCCTAACAGAGGGGGTAAACTGTTGCAAAAGCTAAAGGAGTTTCGTATTTAAACTGAGAGCGTTGAAATTCAAAAGAGTAATTGTTAGAGGATCTAAAGGGTTTTGGAGGTGGAATAGAGGCTTGGGAGGCTTAAATTATAAACTGATACCAGTCCATGCATCGCTTTAAAAGCAAATAAAAGAAGATTTATTTATGTATTGCTGGGCTTTGGATAAGCTGTAGGGGAAATGAGGCCAAATGACTGACACATAAATTTACAGTAATCAAGATGCAAAGAGGTAAAAGGACGTAAAAGAACCATGTGGAGATGTATATCATCATGTCATTGTGACCGGATGACATTTACAGTATATCTTCTCACAACAGCAAACACAGCCAGACAACCCCAGCCCTTTATTACCCTGAAATCAGCGCATCTCTGGAGCTTGTCGACCCCCCCCCCCCCCAGACTCAGATAAGAGGCGGCGGTAATTCCTGACACATTTTTTTTCACCAGCCTTACGTAACATTCATCCCAGTCATGCCTTTGATTACACTATAATGAACTGACGCCCAGTCAATGTCTTAGTGGCAGAATGAATTAAAAGAGCTTATGGAAGTCGAGCCCAGTGGAGCGTAGAGATTACCAACACAAAACCTCCTCCAGCCATTATTTCACCTTTGTAGTCTATTAGCTCCTGGATTGGAGGAGAAGGGAGAAGAAGTGCTGAGAGGGCCATAGGATATGTGCCCTATGCTAATGTACATGCATTATTATGCTTGGCCCTGCATGGCTGAATATAAGAGCAGTAATAAGACCTACATGAAGGGGGACAGAGGGAATAGATAGAGGACAGGAAGTAAGAGAGCGGTACAATAAAATGATGGTCAGAATCCAGAGAGAGAGAGGTGAAGAGAGAGTAAGGGAGGGAACAGAGGAGGAGGGAGGGAGGCAGGCAGAGAAGAAGGGTGATGTCACCTCTAACAGGCAGCCAATGAGAGTCAGGGAGGGAGAGAGAGCGAGCGGCCGAAGGAGGGTGTGTTTTTCTATCACTGCAGCATCAGCAGACAGGAGAGGGGCACAATCAATTTCATAGAGAAGCAGAAGAAAAGGCGCAAGTAGATAAGGAAGAGGGAGGGGAAAAAAGACGCAAGGAGTTGCCAGAGGAAAGGAACAACACTGAGAAGGTAAGAGGATCTTTTTTTTGTGACAACACAAACAGTTTGTCATTAAACAGAATGAGAGCGGCGAGAGAGCTGGTGAGCAGATTAATTAGGCTGTTAGGTGGAGGTGTCTTGTGATGAAATCGCACCTTTACCTTTTCATCTACCACTGACGGTGAAAGATGACAGCCTGGTTCATCACATTGGCAGTTCCTTTTTTCAAATGTCTTCTCTTTGGCTATTTGTCCTATTCCCAATAGGCATGTTGATAATTTTGAAAACTGAAATTAAAGCTATTTCAACACAATTCGAAAAAAAAAAGCTTCTTTATTTCAGTGGTAGTGGGGGTGTAATTCTACCACTTTAACATTGCATTACTTTGAACCGTAGAGACATTTTGACTATTGAAGCCAGGTAACCTGTTGGTACAGATTACTTATAGAGAAAATGTTTTTTTATTTGGTTTTTGTGTCTCTGTCTTGCCAATTGGACATTCAGTGCATAGCATGCAACAGGGTCTCCTCTGACATTAACAGTGCACATGCAGCAGTGCTGTGTGCCATTGTCCAACGTCACTGATCACTTTATTAGCTTTATGTGTTGTTATCGGATACGTCTAAAGTTGGGACTGTGTTTATAGAAAACTAGATGTAAACATGTGCAAGTGTATTGAACTGCAATTTAGATCTGTTTCATTTCTATATATGTACAAACATGTACAGACAATTTCCTACCAAATGTGAAAAACATACTTTAAATCTGCTCCTTTGCAATTCATATCGCATTTTTCTGCAAACTGATGGTAATTTCTCTGGCAAATGACATGCTTTGCCTCTCCTTCTGCCCTGCTACTTTAATATGAATATTCGTTTTCTCTCCCCACATTCCCCTCCCCCAGCTAATAGCTGAGTGGCTTAATGTTACATATTGCCCATGATTGCAATGTGCTGCTATGATTTTCATTGATGTGGAGGATGAAACTCAGCTGAATGGTGAACAGCACAGTGGAGCGGACTACAACAATTTTCTAGTCGACCAATCTTATCTCCTGCAGCTGCAGTGGGTCTGTTTTTGCCAGAACAGGGTAACCTGAAACTACAGACCTTGGAGGCAGGAAAAACAAGGAATCTAATAAAGAACCGGAAGAGGGAAAGAAGGAAAAAAAAGATTAAGATATCAACAGGAGACAGAGAGCGAGAGAGAAATATTTATACGGAAGAAGGTAAAGGGAAGTGGAAAAAAGGGTGGGGCAGGTCTCGCGGCAGACTATGTGGAGGTGTGCCCATGAAAAGGAGGCACTCACCTGGCTGTATGCCATACAGCTGCCTGCTGTCACCCTCTGCAGCCTGTTACACATCTGTTCTACCCAATTGCAGAAAACAGACAATGTTTTACCAGTTGTGTTAATGATGTAGAAAACTGTAGTGCCCTGAGAAGCTGCTAATGGCTGTATGCCCGTTTTTTCTGTAGTTTGTTTTGTGGGTACGGATATATTTTTCGTACATCTGCTCATAACATGAACTTCTATTGTAAAAATATCGCCAGATTCACAAGGATATTTATGTGTTTCTGTTTCAGCATGTGAGTGAATGTGTATGCTATTGATGTGGTGAACCTGCTCTCGCCCTCCCTCGCTGCCTCCATGCCTCAGTAGCCTGCAGCTTGTCCCAGATGAACCCAGTCAAGGGACTGGAGGGGAGGGAAGGCACTATGCCTGACAATGACTTGTTACCATCTGTACAACATCCATAAACATACTGCACTGCACACATTCACACAATAGATCAAGATACAGCTGCGACTGAAGAGGGCTCGTTTGAGTGCGTGTATGTGCGTGTGTGGGTGTGCGTGTGTGTGTGTGTGTGTGTGTGTGTGTGTGTGTGTGTGTGTGTGTGTGTGTGTGTGTGTGTGTGTGTGTGTGTGTGTGTGTGTGTGTGTGTGTGTGTGTGTGTGTGTGTGTGTGTGTGTGTGCGTGCGTGCATGCGTGTATGTGCGTGTGTGTGTTTGTGTATGTATGTGTGTGTGTGTGCATCCTCTCCGTGGCAGCGATGCCCCAGAGACCCACTGCTGGTCACATTATCATACTATTTAATGCAGTTTGCACGGCAGTGGCAGTAGGATCTCTAGACGGCGCTGGGAGCTGCTAGTGTAGCAGGGATGTTGTTGTCAGAGTAGCTGGCTAGACTCGCAGTGTATGATTACCCTTGCTACAGTATGGTGCAGAAAGTAATCCCCCCTCAGACACGGGCTGGTTAATTGAGCCGTTCCATCAAAGAGATGGATGGGAACAGGGATTTATGTGAGAAGAGAGGGACAGGGATCTGCAATGAAAAGAGAGAGGAATGGCAGGGGAGGATGGTGTAAGCAACTGGACCTCCTATGGAAACGCAAAGCACTTTGCATCCTTTAATGCACGCTCACTGCTATAGGTATCGAAGAGAGTAAAGAGAGAGAGAAGGAGGGATCAAGTAGGATATAGAAAAGGGCAAGGTCACGAGGGAGGATGGGCTCGAGCAAAAGAAAGAAACACAGAAATGAAAGGCGAAAAGATTAAAAGGAGGATTTTAATCATGGTGGCTGAAGGTTATGAGAGAAAAGCCCTGCGTCGGAACGGTCCGATATTTATGCTTTTGCTCTATTAATTTTTATGGGATGGTAATGTCAGAGATTGGCCTGTTTCCAAACGCCTTTAGTCAGTTGAAGTGGAGAGCTGGTGTTGTGTAGGAGGAGATCTGCTCTCAATCTGCCAGTTAGGAGCAACTCCGGGGAAGAGCAGTGCTGCGCTGGCCCTTCGCCGCTAAGCCACCTGTTATCGCCTCAGGGAGAAAATAGATATATCAACACACACATACATAAACACATCTGTGCAGGACAGGCCCTACTATTGCAACACACACAAACAAACACATTTACATGCTGCAGAGATCCTGTTGCAGTGCACCAAACTAAAGATTCTCTAATGTTGCCTCCCTGGCCTGATTACTTAAGCGTCTGCTACTGATCAAAGAGCGTATTCGCCACTTTCAGGGGAATCAGCAGTGACGGGGTAATATAAGGGTTAAGAGAGAAAAACTATCTCTCAGACTGAAGTGTCAACAATAACCTTCATCTCTACTTTCCTTTTTATCCTCCTTTGAGAATATTAGTTGTAAAGTTACAAACTCACAAACACACATTCAAAGGCTTGCGAGTGAACTCCCTTGAGTTATCTTCCAGCATGCGTGAGCCTTTTTGATGCTGTGTGTTTGTGTGTGTGTGTGTGTGTGTGTGTGTGTGTGTGTGTGTGTGTGTGTGTGTGTGTGTGTGTGTGTGTGTGTGTGTGTGTGTGTGTGTGTGTGTGTGTGTGTGTGTGTGTGTGTGTGTGTGTGTGTGTGTGTGTGTGTGTGTGTGTGCAGTTGCATGTGCACCTTCAGGATGCTGTCAAGATGGAGAGTCAGTCCCCTCCCCACCTTTCTCGGTTACAGCTTGGAGGCTGTTTGATTTAGACTGTGCAGATGGGAGTCAGCCCACTGGGTGTCAAGTGGGGGGATCGTGTAGACATGCTGTCAGGGTTTGGTGGAGAATACATTGTGGTGATTTAGGGAGCTAAGGGTCAGATAGATTGACAAGCTAGCCACGGGTAAATGATTATAGAGAATTGAGGAGGAGGGAAGGAGGCCTGCAAAAGGGGAGAATGAAATTTGCGGAGGTGAAACGAAGCAGGCAGGGAGATGGAAAGGATTGATTTAAAAGGCGGCAGGATGGCATATGGACATGGTGAAAAGATAAAGGCTGTTATGGGAGATGAGACAAAGTGGAAGAAGACTGTCCTGGTAATTTCTCTGGACCACCTTGTTCCAGTCAACATTTAAGAGCCCTGTTCTCTCTTCAGACAGCTAGAGCGAACCTTTCAACCTTGGTTATCCATTTTTTCTTTCAACTATCTCTGTATCTCTATTCTTTCTCCTCTTGCTGCCACGCAGTTCTTTGGTTTAACTTGTCATATCAGTATTCATGCAGCGGCAGACAGAGCAGCCAACATCGGGGTCTTAATCAAAGTAATGACAGAGGCTCCTGTAAGCCTTCCCGGAAAGAGGCTCTCGGACAAAGACTCATAAATCCAACCCTGTTATACCATTGAACCTGTGACGAAGACTGTGGCACAAATAGAAGCGTCGTGTATGGGAATTAATTTAATTTGGTAGAGTGAATTACCTTATTACAGCTTTCAGAAGTGATGGTGTGAGAGAGGAGAAAACGTAGAATTCCCCTGGGTGACAAATATGATATTGCTGGTTAAAATTACAAAACTGGGACCCCAACAGTGGATATTAGTTTAAACTAGGAGATAAATAAATTACTGCCAAACCAATAATGGAATTGGAGGCCCCATATGTAGAAAATACCTCAAAATGGGGAAAAAACAGTATCACTTTATTTTATTATTATGGTGTAAAGAAATTATGAGTATTATTATTCCTTTAGTCCACATTGTTTAAAATAAAGAACCAGAAGCAATATATCTGACTGAATATGAATTAGGGGAGATATGAAACTCTGTGCCTGACCTTCTCTTTCCCTCCTTGATGCAGTCCTCATCCTCTTTTCTGTCTCTGACAAAATGATGTCTTTGTCTCAGTGTAACACAGAATTCCCCTTCCCGTCACTCCATCTGGACCACAGTCAGCTCTATCAGAAAGGCTTTATTGTCCACATCAGTGGCTATAATTGGACTAAATTGACCCTCTGTCTTCCGACTGCGTCTATGAAATGTTCTGTTGATCGTCAAAGATGTCTCTCTGTGCATTTGTGTGCGTGCATGACTCACCATTAACACTGGCCAATATAAGATGACCTTGTGAATGAATTAACATCAAATACAGTACCAGTGTTGGGTTATCGCCCTTATTTATGAAAAATCGTTCCAAGTGTCTGATAACCACATTGCTTAGATACAATAAATATGTCTAAGTTTAATGGCTTCGGGGTAAAATAGCTTAAAAATGAGGTTATGTTATGTACTACCCTTTCTTCTTCACAGAACATTAGTAATGCTTTTATTTTGCCTCTCATTCTTTCCATTATAAAACTTTTCATCCTTTCATTTAATACAGAAGCTTTTAGTAAATGCTCATCTTTTTCAAAATCCCTTTTTTTTCAGCAGAAATTAAATTACACACAAATTTAACAAAAAAGAGAAATCACATCAAAATGGAATATATATTTATTGTTTTTGTTATTGTAATTATTAGTATTGGTTAGTAGTGAATAGGAAAAAAATCAACCTAATAGATATCACCATGAAACTTCCCCAGTTGATTACTCGCATTAAGACAATTCTTTTTCATATTACAAATTTTGGGAAATGTTATGTTCAAATCCTAGACTGTATAAAAAAAAGGTTTAAATATGCAAATAAGGCATTATCTAATGCTGACTTTTGGTGAATCTACAGACACAAACAGACAAAGTGCAGTAAAATAAACACCTTAATGTATATTTTGGGTGTTTTATTTCCATTAGCCTGAAAGAAGACATGTTAAAGGATCAGTAGGTAACTTTTTATAAAAAAAAAAAACTTTTTGTCATATTTGCTCAAACTACAACAAACTGAACACCGTGTTGAAAATAGTCAAGCCAAAACCGAGCACTAGCCTGGGCAAAATTTCTGATTTTACAGCACAAAAATATGTTTGAGGAAAGAAATAAGCAATACAGGATCAGAATCTTGATTTATATTTGATCAGAACTTCCTGTTTTGACAGTTTGACTTCAGGAGCACTCATTAACACTGCGTTAGAGACTCCTCGTCTTTGAATATTTGTTTTCCTTTGGACGTAGTGAAATCTTGCAGATGCAAGTAGGAGCACCAGGAGAGGAGGATCAGGTCTGTAGAGGATCAGATTTTCTCACAAATGATCCGTCTCATGTACTACTGTCAGGATATAAGGACAGATTGAGCAAACATGACAAAAACAGTTTTATATAAGTTACCTACTGCACCTTTAGGGGAGGAAAATAGCTCCAAATCTCCAAATTGACTAAATAATGATTTTGTCTTGGGTGTCTTTAATGCTAAATCAAAATGCTTTCTGACAGGTTTTATATGTCCATTGAGGAAAGCATTGAGGAAAGCATTGTCTCAAAACCTAATAATATTAAACTTCCATTTTTTAACATCTTTTGATGTAAGAAAAAGTGCAGATGGTAGGACTGCAGGTGTAGCCTGGATAAAAGTAGCTAGTCTCCATTATGCTGCCTTCAGGTGCTTTGAGAAATTCCAATATAGCAAATATAGCGCATTATAAAATTATAAGCTAATATGAGTATTTGTTATATGCTGATATGTTACTTTGGGGAATTATAGGTCATTGTACCAGTCTGGCTTTGATTACATTGTACAGGCTGTTTATTAAAGGGACATGACAGAATTGGTTCACTAATTTATTGATTTGTTGCTGAGAGGCCAGCTGCATTTTTAATGTAACTTTGGGGCACAATGTACATCAGAGATTCAAGATACTTCATCACTTTGCTCTAAGTTACATCATACTGCTCTACTAAGACTTTAAAAAAAAACGAACAAATACTGTGTGAGTGACTGGCTTGTCTTTCAATCTAACCAAGTTTTTTCATTTGCCAATTCTGTCTATAGATTGTCAGTGTTCGTCCTTCATTTATATGTTGTGTTGCAACAACAGGTGAATCTTTTACACAGGTAGAATTTGAAAGTCATCACTCAACATTTTCTGTTGAGGCTGCAAGTCACTGCTCCACCAAAGTTGAGGAAGTTCTCCAGAAATACATTTTGCAATCTGACACTGAGTAACTGAGTGACACAGAGTAACAAGTATTGTTGCAACATTGAGGCTTATGCCAGAGCATATCCAGTCATCTGAAGCATTATAGAAACACACCCAAGAGTTTACTCATCAAGATGATGTTCCCTTTAACTCTAAAAATTCAGTCATGGAACTTTATGCTTCAGTTGTAGATCAATAAAGTATTTCAATTGAGGAGATAAGGTGGGAAGTGTGTTTGGTATGTTGCCCGTAAGAGACGCATAGTCAGGGGAGCAAACGTGCAACAACTGTGTTTCTGAGGCGTTTGCATTGGTTGAGTGGCATTTAGCATTTTCTCACGTGGGAAGCACAGTGTGGTTTGATCATAGTGTTCTGGATCCATCTGAAGGCTAATTTATTTTTGAGTGTTTACATTTAAGTATATTGATGTGTCTCTGATTTGTCTCTTCCCGCTCTGTACCTGCATTTCATTTGAATTAACCATAACTGAAATAGATGGGGCATGAAACACGAGCATCCATACACAGTTGAACAGACACAGTGGCCTCAAGTAAACCAAGCGAAGTAAGTAAACACGCTGTCTGTATTTGTCTCCTCTGCATCATCTACGTGATTTTGTAACTGTAGTGTCTTGCAGTTCCTTTATCTGCTGTGTCAGCCATGATATATTCATTAGGGTTGGATTACAGAGATTGGGAGGGGATCAAGTTTTGAGTGGGTTGTAATCCCCATACACTGGCCTAATTTAATCTCACCTACTGTGCCATCCTATTACACACTACACCCACCACATTTGTGCGGGTGCTGGCTAGAGGAGAGCGGATGAGGGGAAGGCAAGGTTAAAACGGGGTAATGTCAGACAAGAGGCATTGAGACAAAGTGGGAGGATTGTAAGAAAAAAAGAGCTACAGAGAAGAGGAAATTGATTATGAGCAGCAGGAGAGGGATACAAGTACAGAGAAGGAAACAGGAAATGTCAAGGAGCAAAGAAGTGTCAGAGACAAAAGGGGAGACATAGGATTTAGAGAGGTGTGCTCTTTAAGTTTGTTTTTTCAAGCAGCAACAGCTTGGTTGCTTCTTTCCCCTCTGAGTGGGCAGCCTCGTCCGTCAGAACGCATATACCTTTCTTGCATGACTTATTATATAAATGCAAAAAAAAAACTGTCTCTAAAATGTCACAAGTTGTTTGTTGGTTTTTTTTCTTTTGGCATTTTAGCCTGTATTGAGAGTGACAGTAGAGATTGACAGGGAACTAGGAGAGAGAGGGGGGTGGGTTATCATGACCCTAAAGATCACAATATTTTCTGGACCTGTGCAGGACTGTAGAATGCCTCAGCTGGCATTTAGTGTGTTTTACTTAATCCAGTGTGCCTTCTGCTCAGTGTATTTTGGGATGCTTCCCCCATCTCATCATATGTATTCGGCCAAGTGGCAAAAAGGTTAACTTAGTAAGGGTTTATATAACCTATTCTGCTGTTTTCTTGACCCTTTATGACCTGCATCCCTCTCATCAACTCTCCATATCTGCTACAGGCTAATACATCAGGCCGTTCTAACCTGCTACACACACCACACGCTATCTACCTGAAGAGGTGGATGTCTGTGAATCTGTTCTTGTTAGCCTCTTTTAAATGCAGACTTTTAAATCAGGTAGGTGTTGGAGTTGTTGGAGTTTGCTCCCTGAATTGATCAGGGGTAATTGGGCATGGCACTACAGAGATCCTCACACAGTACCTGAGCTGCAATAATGAGACTCTATATTTAGCTATAAAACTGTCTGTTTACATCAGCCATCACGCTCTATTCTACACAGCGGGAAGAAGTGGGCGATTGTGTTTTTGTGGCCAAACTTGCAGGGCGTCCTTTAATGTAGTGATTTTTTTGCAAATCATTCAATGAAATCTGTGCTGAAGAGAGGACTGACTGATGTAGCAGAAAGCGCGATAAGGAGACATGGGGTGAGGCTTCTCGTTAATACGAGGAAAAGATAAAAAGCAGCGATCCCCGAGAGAAAACACAGGGGCAACAAGAAGGGAAAATAGATTCATTCTGGAGAAGGAGGGAGATGAGAGAAAAAGACAAAGAGCAGCAAACAAACCACATGGAGATAAAGAGGACATTGGTAACAAGCTTAACGAGGTAATTAGACACATGAGCAAAGGCCTCATCCTCCAGGCCTTACACAGTTGGGTGGGGCAGAGGAAGCAGGAGAGAAGGTGGAATACTGGGAGGGAAAGAAAGGACATATTATCATCAGTTACCTTTTGATAATGTTGATTGCACCATTAAAGTGTAATCCTGCTCAGGGCGACGAGCAGGAAGTGTGAGAGTGTGGAGGTTAAGATGGGAGGACAATGTGGGAGAAGATACGGTGGAGCAGAGAGAGAGATGGGAGGGTAAAGGACAGAGATCCTGTAGCGATTAAAATGTCAGTGTGTGCAGAGGCAGATGCACACCTGCCAAGCACACACACACACACACACACACACACACACACACACACACACACACACACACACACACACACACACACACACACACACACACACACACACACACACACACACACACACACACACACACACACACACACACACACACACACACACGCACGCACGCATGCAGCTCACCTGCATCCTCTCGGGCTGTGTGCAGAGTGACTCTGTGACACTTATTAAATAAGGAACAAAGCCCCAAACACAAATAGTAGAACTGCCAACAGACTGAACAGACAGGTTAAAATCAGCATGTGTTCAGTTGGGATGTCTGGATGACCCCCCTGTCCCTTCTGTCTTTCCATTCCTCCATCCAGCAGTCCAGACAGTTTGTGATTTATTTATGACTGTGTCGTGAACACTGCTTTGACCAGCCCGTGGTTCAGAGGGAGACAAACAATCCAACAGTAAACCTTAGTGACAGGGCTGTTACTAGCCAGCGCGGCCTTCATACACACTATTTCCTATGTCTGGGCCCCTCAGCCTGCCCGCAGGGCCCGTCCGCCTCTGCAAGTGTCAGAAAAGCCGGTTTCTCCTTTCAGTTTGAATAAAAGAAAAAGACTGCTCTGCTTAGACCTGTTTTTGTAATTCCATCTGAGGTGTTTGAGAAATGTTGTCATGCAAAAGCTGTGTTTGTTTGGCTAGTGCTCCCTGACAGGAGTTGCTGACATGCTGTGTGGGTGTCCTATATAGGAACCAGCACCATCAGCATCTTTTTTAAAGCCATGCTATCATGGGATGGAGATCATTTAGATATCTGCCACTGAAGCAGAGGATTTAATGTACCAGAATATTGCCATTTGGTCTATTTTTGCATGTGAAGGTATGTATCTCATCTCATCTCATCTCATCTTCATCCGCTTATCCGGGGTCGGGTCGCGGGGGCAGCAGATGTATGTCGCTCATATATTTGACTGTGGCAGTATACACAGGAGTATCAACAGCTGGCCGTGAGCATTGTTTCTACAGTATAGATGTGGATTGTCAGACCTTGTTGGCCTAACTTTCTATGTTAAGCTCATCAACTGGTTATTTAGCTGCAGGGAAAGGTCACCATAGCTTTCTGCATCCCTGTGGCCGCTCTCCTGTTATCCCTCTTTCTCAATCTCTCTCTCTCTCTCTCTCACTGGAATTGGGGCCGAACTCTTTCTGTCATCTTTCATAACTGAAGCAAAACGGGAGGGAAAGAGATATAAGAGAGGTTGGTGGAGTTGTGGCCACAGCTGGGGCTCAGTGAACAGGGCAATACTCCAAGATTGAAAAGGTGATGCAGGAGGAAGTGAGCAGGGAAGGAGAGGCGCCATGAAGCTCTGCAAAACAATATAAATAGAGAGGAAATGAACCAGGTTCCTCACTTTTTGCTTATTCACTCTGTCTGCCTCCTTGAATACAGAATAGAAAGCCAGATATACTTGTCACTCTGTCTGATGGGAGATGACGCACACACACTAATGCAAACACAGGCGGGATGGAACAGGTTGTCTGTTTACTCTCTTTCATATCACGCCGCGGCTGAAAATTGCTACGCGTTCCGGAAAATGTCACGTCCTTGATCTCTTTGCACCACAACACACTGGTGCGTGGATGGGGCTGGAGCTGTGCAGAGATGCGGGAAAGGGGGATTTGCAGAGACAGGGGTCTGCTGCAGAAACGGGGCTGTGCGCCTCAGATAACACTGCAGCCTTTGATGGAGCTTGGCCCTCCTCTGTTGGAGAGCACAAGCCGCTCCGCCTCAAATAGATCTCTGCTGCGGACTCCATTGGTAATGATTGGATTTAGTTAGAGAGCAGAAATGATTTGCTGATGATAATGATAACAGATGCGATGGGAGTTAGTAAGCCACTTAGGGTCCAGGAACACATCGATGCTGTGCCAGCCTGCAAATTTCCCCTCAGACTGGACGGTCTCGCTCAGGCTTGATACAAGTTGATAGCAGAGGTTGATAGAATTCTACCTGTAATTACATTGTGTATGATGTTGGCTGGGAAGTTGTAATGAAGATGTAGTGCAGCACATATGGAGGACAGTGTTCTATAAGCTTCTTTCTGTAGGGAAGGAGAAGAAGACTGGATGGGAGGGGTTGGGGTAAAGGAGTTCAGGGAGAGGAAAGGGGAACTTTCATACTGATATAAAGAGCAAGAGGCAATCATCAGGGAGCAGAAAATAGAGAACAGACGTGAAAGAGATAGAAAAGCGCAAATAACAGACTTCAGACTTTCAGCAAAGATGACAGTCAGAAAGGAGGAACTCTTTCAAGTGTTGGTAGCATGTAGACATAACAGGGGAACTGGAGGAAGCCAGAGATGGGGAAAGAGCAAGACATGGAAGACACAGGAGACAGGAGATGAAGGTAGAAAGTATAAGTACAGATGGATGAGAGAGAGAGAGAGACAGAGAGAGGGAGAGGGAGAGAGAGAGACAGAGAGAGAGAGAGAGAGACAGACAGAGACAGAGAGACAGAGAGACAGACAGAGAGAGACACAGAGAGAGAATGGGGGGATGGGGTGAGGAAGATAAACATGTAGGAGGGGGAAGGGAAAGAAATATTTGCTGTTTGCGGCTGTGCTGGAGTCAGGAGGTTGTCATGGTGATAGCAGGGTGAGAAAAGGAAAAGGAGGCATGGGTATTAACACCTAGCCCTAGACACCACACACACACACACACACACACACACACACAATCACACACAATCACACACAATGAGTCATGCATAACAATACTGACCCGTCACATCCTAAGTAAACAAGCACTCACACATTTTGCACACAAACCCACAAGTGCACACACAGGTGGTGCGTATGAGCTGAGACCAGGATGAAACTCAGTAGCCATATCACCATGCAAACTCTGTTTCCCATGTCTCTTTGCTGTCTTTCATCCTTATTTGAATGGCAGGCAAATACCCTTAAACTGACTTGTCTTGCCAAACAATTACCTAGACCCACTCTCAGTCTGCTGCTGCATGCATATGTGTGTGTGTGCAGGTTTGAGCGTTGGTGCGTGTGAGTTTGTGTGTATGCGACTTCACTTGTCCGAGCTTTGCGGTTTTCTTGTGTGTGTTTATGACACAGAGTGATGAGAGAGGCAGAAACAAGCTGATGTAGAGACAAGAAGCAGCTCCAACGGGCCAGGGTTTTTTGAGTTAGTGCACACACTTATATAATAATAATTTGTATTTTTTTTTAAAAACACAATACTTGTACAGAACAAAACTCCAAGCTGCAGTTACTGCTGAAAGAAATGTAAAACTTATCTTTTCCATGCATTAGAGGATTTCTGAGTTTTTATTGCTGTGACCAATCAGCAGAGAGCATGTTTTTAGCAAATACCATTATACTGAGATGACTTGAATCATGTGAACTTCACTGACGTCAGAATTTCTGCAAGCCTGAGTGGAAATATCTTGAATTCATGCAGATAAATCTAAAAGACTGACATGTCATTTCAGTGTGGTGAGGGACTACAGAGTAAAAGAAAGCAGGAAGAAGGAGGAAAGAAATACAACAAAGTTGAATAACAAACAAATCAATAAAACTGCTCACTCAGAATATTAGCACTTATATAAAATGTGCTTTTTGTTGCGCCCTAACAGAAGACGGAGTGCTGAAAGATGCAGTTAGGTTAGATACATTTCCCACAGTTTATGAGAATGATCTTTTTTTTAAATTTTATTTTGGACCTAGGAGACTAAAAACTACAATATCTGTTATTTCCTCTTCACTCCTTATCTTGTTCCTTCTCATGCGTACACATACCATCACCGTCTTCTCTTCCTTCACTGATTCCACTCGATAGACATTTACTAGCTGTTTAGGGGCGTTACATCTCCTGCCTCATCCCCAGAAGACCTTGTATTTAATTAGATGTGGAGCACTTAGGAGGAAGTGCTGCATTTGCAACTTTTACCAAAGTTAATGGGATTGCCAAGGAGCTGTTGTTTGACTTGGTTAATCATTTTGAAGATGCAAATTGCCTGGTTCTGGGAGCTGTTTTGCTAAAACCTCTATTGCAGTCAGTTAACTTGTGACATCTGATCGGTTATGCTTGTGCTGTTTGCTTTTGTTGTTGTTAAGAATTTGCAATTGTTTATATTTCTCTCTTTTTGCATTTCTATGATTAATATAACAGCTGTGACTATTCTGGTGGGAGTTTGTACTTTCTGTGCATGGGTGTAAGCATGTCTGATATATGTTTTTATTCACAGACTATAATTCTACTACTACTATAATTCTGCGTATGACTTCTTTGTTTCTCCACAAGTCGGAGAAAAAAAAATCCAGCCGCTTTCCCACAGTCGTTGAGCCACTGGAGTCCTTCCAAGCAAATGTGTTAGCAAAGTTTCCCTGAAGTGGTGGAAATAACTGTACATCCATCGAATAAGGGAGACCTTGACAAACGTTTCTCGAAATGTCTAAATCTTAACAATGAGCTGTCTGCAGGGCTCAAAGCTAAGCGTTTTCTCATTTAAATATTGTGAAATCAATGTAACTGTCGTTAAGGACCTGGGACAGAGGCGTTTCGACAAAACAAAACACAATTTTGCATTCAGCAAATTAGTTGTCTGTCTTTTCAGTAAAGTAGTTGTCTTTTTTTTCTCGGGGATCCCAAATGCCTAACCTGTTGTGACGGAGGTCTTAGGTCACGTATACAAACTCCACCCCTCTCCTCAGGGTGTGGCGTGCTGATTGTCCCGGTGGATGCAGCCTCGTGTCCTTGCATGTCACACGAGTCACTGGCAGCCGAATCCTCCAACGCTATATGGGCCACTTATCACCTGACCCTAGGGAGCTCTCCTCCTCCTCTCTGTCTGCTGAATGAGTGACTGCACAGCCCCTCCTTAGACATCACTACCTGCGACACAAACCCGCCCCCACCTGAACACTTGCAAACCACACGCACACGCACACGCACATGCACATGCATACACACCCATACACACACACACACACACACACACACACACACACACACACACACACACACACACACACACACACACACACACACACACACACACACACACACACACACACACACACACACACACACACACACACACACACACACACACACACACACACACACACACACACACACACACACACACACACACACATATGCTCCAATTCACACCTGAGGCTCATCAGATATAATCTCAGCACTACATCCATCTCTTTTACTGTTCGGCTGCTTTATACTGTATTTCCGCATGGCTGACTTGAATAACAATGTGGCCTGTATAGAAAAAAATCATGTAAATGCTTATGTTTTATGCCTTTATGTGTCATGGTATAGTTATTCAAGCATGTGCTTCAGTGGCTGATCTCCCTCTGGTGCTGTTGCATACTATTTGTGTTGTTGTTGGCTGGTTTGTCATCTCCAACAGTGTTAAGCTGCTGCATCTGGTTGCAGGAATAACACTGATAGATACTATACTGATGTCAGCTTCTTTTTTTTACTGGCCTGCCTGGCTCCATTCGAATCCCCAAAGGCTTTACTATCACACACACACATAAAACCTCCCTTTCACCCGTCTGATCTCCCGCTAATTTTTCTCTCTAAGGGATGAATGGCTGCATACATCCACTGAGCCTCACTTCACACAAACAGCATATGTCGTCACAAAGGTAGAGGAAAAAAAGAAAAGAAAGTGGCAGTGAAGGTCAAAATGCACATTAAATAAGACAAAAACACAAGCGAGTCTGTTGGCTCCAGGAACAGGAGAAAAGGGGAGAGGCTGACTGTGAGAGATAAAGAGAGAGAGAGAGGGAGGGGAGAGAGGGAAGGTCACTCGTAATAGTTCTTCCACGTAATTTCATAATGTCATAATTGCCCCTATTTACTGAAGTAAACGCCATTACCTATCTACTTTATGGACACTAAACCATTCTGCCACGAGAAAATATCTTCATAAGATGTATATGTTCGTCATTGTGTCTTACCACTGCTCACCAAGTGCACAACGATGTGCCCGTGAGGATGTGTGGCGCGCATGGGGGCGCCTGTATGCATCGCATCTTATATCCTCTGCATGACACTGAGGGTGTGTCCGTAATTACCGCGCTTTGTGCTGTAGGCACGGAATCTGAGTGATGCTGCTGCTAATGAAGCAAATGACGCCCACAGGCAACAGCGCAGCAGTGGAAGGAGACTTAATGCTCGTGCGTGTGCATGCATGATGTGTGAATGTATGTACAGAATACACGTTTCTCATTTAGGGAACACAAAACAACTAGATATGTTTCTTTGTTGCTGACTGTGTTTATTTTTCCAATGAGATTGACCAACAAGTCTGTTTACTTTCCATATTTCTTGACATTACAGGTGAACTGAAAGGAAATAAAAAAAAAGGCGTGTTCATTTAACTTTCCCATACACAAGTCTAGAGTCATGATTTTTTCTACCCAAACACACAAAACCACCATTCTGCTCCATTCTGTTTATTGTTCCTTTTTGGTTATTGATACCATTGATCTCCATTTCCTGTCAGTCAGTGAGTAACTGACTGACAGGCAAACCATAAGCAAATTATCTATCAGTTGTGGAGTTAAGTAAGCAGCAGCTAACATGCTAAGAGCAGTGAGAGCTAGAGGCAGCCCTCCATCTGCAAGACCCGCTCCATTAGCTAACAAGAGAGATTAGCTGACCTGCTGACACGCTGGCCGATCTTTACTGATGCACGCTGCAACACACATGGACGCATGTGCACAAAAACACACACACACACATGCAGGGAATCTGATACACCATCACATTAAGGGTAACACCCCTGTTTTTGATCGTTACAGGGCTTTTACTGGTCAGTGATCACATAACAAGATCTTCTCACATCTGTCTTTTTTACCTCTTTTTCTTCTTTCCATCCCACTGCGTTCTCTCTGTCTGTTTTCACCTCCAATGAATTTTTCAGACTTTTTGTTGTCGACTTTGTTGTCGACCCCCTTGTGATCTCCCCTGCTGGTGTTGCCCTTTTATTCTTTCTCCATCCACCTCTCCTCTCTTTCTCCAGCCCTCACGGATGTCTTAATGAGTCCACTCCCTCTCCTTCAATTATTCACTACTTCTTTTATTCTACCCTTCCCATTGTGTCTTAAGGGGGAAAAACATCAATAAATAAATCACGCCAGAGGTAGCTTCTTTTGTAGTCTTGGCAAAAGGAGGGATTGCCTGGTGCGTGTTCAGTGGTGTATAAAGGAGACAGAGAGGGAGAGTAGAGATTTGTAGAGGACTTTGGGAATCCTGTACTTCCGTTTTGTATTTTAACTTTCAATTGGATGAGTCTCTAAATGATTTAATCTTATAAATCTTTGAGCAACTTAAACACTTTCTGTCAAGTCCAGGTGTTATGTGTGTCCACATGTCTGTTTAAGTATGCGTACATGGTATAGATGTGAAGATATCCAGTATTTGTACTTGAATGTGTATGTGTGTTTGAGGGAGGGCCTGTCGGTGTGCGGCAGCAGATGAGTGAGGGTGTGTACGTGCGTGTGAATATGTAAGTGATACCGCAAGCCCGTTAGTGTCCATGTGTGTGAATAACTGAATTTGTATGTACAAGGGGGGATGCTGTGTAGAGACCCTGTTGTCATGGCAACCCGGATAGAGATAGAGAGAGAGAGAGAGAGAGAGAGAGAGAGAGAGAGAGAGAGAGAGTGGGCGGTTGCCCTCACGGCTCCTCTGACAACCTTTATTTTCTCCAGCTTTGTGTCACTCCAATATTAACCCCCAACCCTTGACAGAACAGGGTGGGGTTGCGGTGGGATCTTCGAAAGAGGTGCAGGTGCTTGAAAACGCAGGAAAATATGGCGTGAATTCTATTGCCGCATTTGACACTAGTGGGAGTTGCATCTAATGGCCGAGCTCATGCTAATAGTGGTATTGATAAATGTGCTGTCTGTGTACCCTGATTCCAGATAAGCTGCAGCATTTTTCTGCTGGTAAATTTCCATTTGGAGTTGACCATGGATCGTCGGTCTTGAAACACGTTACCTTGTCTTTTTAAACTTAAATTACTGGCGTGAAGGAGATATTGGTTTTCCACTGTGCTGCAAAGCACCTTTTCCATTAAAGTTGCAAATATTAAATTAATCAGCCGCGTTGCCTATTGTCAAAGCCAGAGTGCTACCGCAGCAGTTTATTCAGCCAGTACGAAGAGAAAGAGAGGGGAGAGAGAGAGAGACTAAGAAATGTACTTTGAAAAGTGATCGAAGGGGAATTGAAGAAAGCTTTTAGTGTCAGCTACCAAGGGGGATGAGAGAGGAGAAGAAGACTGATAAAAAGGTGACAGGAAAATGGGCTCTCATCGTTCTTGGATGGTTCCTATTAAAGGTACTCAGCTCCTAAAACGTGATAAAAACTTGTAGGAAATGCAATCTTGACCGCAGTGAATGATGAAAGATATGTCTGTATTACGAAGTGAATTGTGGAGTCAGGCAGAAACAGGTAGCCAGTGTTATTTCACGTGATTTTTGGTATTTTTCTGCTGTAGCGACAAAGTGGGTCTGAGACTTGTCTCACTGCAACAGGCTCATGCATTAAGTATGACCCTGCCAGAGAGAAGAAGAGGGGAGGTAGTGAAGTAGAGAATCAGACGGCAGGTATAGATGGACAGCATCAGTCTGGGACCAAACCAAATGTATGGCGAGGGGTGTGAATGAATTATGAATTTGGGTGAATTTAGGGCAAATTGTGCTGGCAGGAAGGGGATTTCTATGAATAATTCACTCCATAGGGGGTCTCATCATTTACCCCCCGCTAGCATCACCTTGTTTCTCAGACCCCCCTCCTCACTCCTCACATTTACTATTCGTTGACCCTTATCATCTTTCACTGCCTCTCTCCTCCAGTGCCCATCAGTCCATTTCTCTTAGTGAGTGCTCTTTTCGTTTGTCACCCCATCTTCCCCGTCCCTCCGTCCGTCTCTTTTCAGCCTGATGTTTCTTCAGACAGTCAAACCCTGGGGGAAGAGTAGGGGTAAAGGGGGGGCATGTATTCATTTACCCCCCCCCCCCCCTTCTGTCCCGCATCCTCTCCCCCTACACATCGTCACAGCTGGAGGTAGTTAATATTTAAAAGCAAGCCATGACAGGACACAAGACCTGCACACATGTTTGAACATGCACACACACAAACACACACACACACAGGCACGCACGCACGCACACACACACACACACACACACACAGACACACATACAAAACCAGTAGAGCCGCACATATGATCAAAGTACAGAGAAGCTTTCAGAATTGATATTTGCATGACTCACTGTGTTGAGAGAAAATATAGCAGGCCACATGCATCAACATAGCAGCCCCTCACACGAATACATGAGGCTATGAAGCAAACCGTAAAAGTCTCTCATGTAGATGTGGGCGGTTGGCACGATGGGGATTAGAATATGTGTAAAACTGAACATGATTTGACTCGAGAGGTTTGATCTCATGTGTGTGTTGCCCCCTCCACTGTTAGGAGAGCCTATTCAGCATTCAAAGTCCTTGGCAAACCCAACATTTCTAGTTAATGCTAATTACTACATTTTGCAGAAAAAGGAAGGGTGCAATTTTCTATCTAATGGATGACAAGGGGGGTGTACGACACAATGGCATGCAGCAATTAAATTCTACTAATGATAGCAACACTAACAGCCTAATACTAAATGTTTGTGTTTTTGTAAGCAAAACGCCTCAAAGCAGGAATTCATGAATAATTGAAGGCGTTACAAAAATTGACTAGGTCGATTTGGCTCGTTTGATCCATGACCTGTTGGCAGCTAATTTTCTGCTGTCAGGCTTTCTTGCTGAAAAAAACAAACAAAACGACCACACCCTCAAATCTCAACACGCCACTGCTCGCTCTGCAATCTCCCCGTGATTGAACAACTTCTGATGGCGCCCGTTGACATCCCGGTGGTGATAATAGTTTTTAAAAGCACTCAGAAACACCGTGGCGGGTCATCGCGGCCCAGCTGCAAGCAGTCGTCCCAGACGCAACCTTTGACCCTGTCCAATGAAGCAGGTAACAGGGCTGGGATTGGACTGCTGACAGCTGCACAGCGGACACCCTGAAGAAGTGAAATCAGGCATCAGCTTCGATGTCAGTGACTCTCACCTCTGTGATAATGGAGCTTGGTGTGTGTGTGTGTGTGTGTTTGTGTATTTGTGTGCTAGTGTGTCAGGCCACATCAGTCTGTGCTATCAGCATGTTTGGGTGGCTGGCCTCATTACATGGCAACCTTCCATGCCATTTCCGTCTCCCTCTCTCTTTCTCACTGTGTCTGCCTCTCTTTTACTCACAGTCCCTCCTTTGCAACCCCCCCACACCCCTCTCCCCACACCCATTATAGTGTTCCCCTTTACTGCTCCTACTCAACATGACTGAAATATTCTTTGGCAAGGTCTACCTCCTGACTGGAGCCCACTGGTCCATGCCCCTTTATCAGTCTGATCTCTTCTGTCAAACCACTCGAGGTGTGTGACTGCCTGCCTTCCTTTCTGTTAGTCTATCCATGCATTTGCAAGCTTCTTTGTGTGTCTGTTACTGCCCAAGAATGTGTACCTGAGTGTGCGAGAGTGCATGCGCGGCACACTCTCTTGGCGAATTGTGATTGGCGGCATGACAAGCGATGGCACGACAGACCATTAATCAAGCGTCCTGCTTTGCTTCCCTCGGAGGGGGCTCTCTGGAGGGGGCACTGATAGGCAAGCTCCCACCTTAGATCACATTAACACAAGTACTAATACCCTGACTGGCCCCGCTTCATTCATCTGCCTCTAATGGCATTTTGGAGAGGCTGGTTTAAGACCGGATCACTGTAATTGGCCCCCTGTCTCCAGAGAACAACCACTAAAGCAGCTGATAAAAGGACAGGAGAAGAAGAGGAACAAGAGGAACAGTGAACAAATGATGCACACTGAGTTGAGGAGTTTGCACGTGTGTGTATGTGTGCAAGTGGAAGGACGGGATTAGCGTCACAGCTGTCACCCTTTGTCATCCCTTCTCCTCCTCCTCCTCCTCCTCTTCATCTCTTTCCATATACCTCCACTCCTTCCATCACCTCTCACCCTCCCTCCTCCACTCTATCTCTCTCCTCCCTCACCTCCACCTCCCTTTCTTCTCTGCCTGCCTCTTTAGACCCACTTTTCCTCTTTATCTTTCCCTCAAGTCCTCCACCCACTTCGACCCCTCCTTCTTCTCCCTCTCTATATGCTCGTTGTGCCGTTCTTCTAACAAAGCGAGCAAGTTAGTGCGAAGGCTCATTTAATCCTAATGCTGTTAGTTAAAACTGCCCTATTATGGACTCCGTTCTTGTTGGGCCTTTAATTCCATCTAATTTGGCTTTGTTGATTTACACAAATCTCACATTCCGGTTGCTCTTTTCTGGGTTATTGTTCAATACGTTTTTCACTGAGTGGCATGGAAACATCCCCTGTAATTAACTGGCCAGACATCACCCTCTAGATAACAGAAAATGAATGATAATCACATCTCTCCATCCTCCTCTCACCCACCACTCTCTTCTCCATCATCTTCACCACCCCCCAGCCCACCCCACCCCACTCTCCAAGGTCACCCACCGCTCTGCTGTGGCATTGCCAAAGAACATCAGTGTGCAGAGGCAGAACTCTTTCAATCAGGCTGCTGTTGCTGCAGGGCTGCCAAAAAGCATCCTCCCTCTATAATCGCCATTTTTCTTTTGTCTCACATGTATGTCTTAATCACGGTGTGCCATAACAGTTCTTTGTGTGTGATACTGAGTAGTGTAAACAGTCAGCGGGCTGCGCCGCGTGGTGCCGTGGGGGAGGACAGTGTGCATGTTGTGGCAAGGACCGGATCCAAGGGTACAGATGGAGAATGGATAGACTACCATCAGGGGTGGCTTGCCTCATTCACCATGACTGATAGCATCTTTATCGCGCACATATCACAGCACTATCGCCCAAGTATACTAAGGACTGTTCAGTTCATGCAACACAGCCCAGTCAAGCTAATTCTCAACTATCTGTTTGTCTGTCTTGCATATTATCTAATTTGACACTTCATCAATCCGCATTTGTCTGACCACAGCCCATCTGCGCGGCTCTGTTCAGCTTCTTGTTGTGGTATTCTGTCCATCTGTCCTGCTGACTGGCCTTTCCATATGGACCACTGGTCATGTAATTAACCAAATGGAGACTCTTTTTTTTGTTGTTGCAGGAACAGGTTCAATCATAGGCATAGGTCTGTGTTTTTTTGTTGAGTCGTGTATTGTCGACCCTCGATTGGCGTGTTAACTCCTGTGTATAGGTCTGACCACATGGCACAGGGTAATTTTTCTCCCATTCTGACACATGGCCCCTCTGCCCCTCCCTCTCGCTTCTCCACTTGTCCTCCCCTCACCTCCCCCCTCTCTTTTATCTTTCAGAGGGGAGACCAGCAGGAGGGCGTGGACCTGACTTACAGAAGAGAGTGAAAGGAGAGACGGGGAAAAAACGAGGCAAAGACGAGGCCTCCTGGAAAAGAAAAGAAAAGCCTCACACTTGCTCTGCATGAGTGTGTGTGTGTACATTGCCCTCTGTGTGTATTTTACTGTAAGTGTGTGTGAGCAGGTGGGACTTTGATGGGACAGTGAGCAATGCCTCACACGCAGCGACAGCAGGTTGGCAGTAGGGGGCAGTGCTCCTCTCGCCTCCTCCCCCTCCTCATCCTCCTCCTCTCCCTCGCTGCCCAGCCCAGCCAAGGAGCCATACACATACCCTCCAACTGTGAGTACAGATTCATATTGCACCAGTCATAACAACTGTAGCTGAATGCTTCAACAAGGTTCAAAGATCTATTTGTTGTGTTAATTACATTGTTGATTCATCAAAGCACAGCTAATAATGATCTTTCATCATGATTAATTAGTGCAAATGAGCAGAACCAACATGTGTTTTCTCTTTCAGTAACCTCAGTATTCAGGGTTGGATTACATTATTATGCTCGAAATACTACGCTGTCTGAGATTTCTTTGGATAGCGCTCATCTGTGCCTTTGGTGTGTCTAATTACTTTGTAATAGATCCCCCTCCTACTGCATTGATTAGTCCCCACTATTGATCTGGTTTCCTTGGTGCAAACCAGAATCTGATAGGGGAGTAATTTAATCAACAATTGAATTATACAACAAAAATCCACTCTCCTCACTCGCTCTCATTTTTTCCTCCTCCTCAATGCAATATGTGGGCATTAGAAATACAGCTGAGCTTGTGGACCTGCAGGGAAATTGATCTTCATCTCCTCGGCTGCCCACAGAGCTCCAATAGAGAGAGAGAGGAGAGAGGGGGTGGGGGGTTGGAATATTGTTTCCATTGCTTTTTTTGTTGTTCACTCTTTATCTGCTTGCAGTGAGTCACAGTCCTTCACCACCCACACAGACTTCAAAAGTGCGTGTACAAAGGAGATATCACGCGCACTTCGACACACATGCATAACCTGTAAACATTGATGAAATGCAGTAAATCTTCTTCCTTCTTCTTATTCCCCAAGGGTTGGGGGTGGGGGGTGGGGGGGATGAGGGAGACACACGGAGGTGAGAGGGCCGTGGAGGATGAATGAAGGCAGGATGATGATGAGGAAGAGGAAGAAGGAGGAGCAGGTCAAAGATTGTAAAAGGTCAAGGTGTCCTCTGCCTTTCAATTAGCGAGCCTCTGGCATGTCAATGAGAGTCACTGGGGCAGTGATGGGGATCAATAATATGAGATGTGTCAGGATCTGTGTCAAGGAGGTCGGGTTAAAAGCTACCCTCCATTACAGGAGACATTACACTGCTTTATCGTCCAAGTATTATAATCTTTGCTCAATTATAAGTGGAACATCTATCTATCTATCTATCTATCTATCTATCTATCTATCTATCTATCTATCTATCTATCTGTCTATCTGTCTATCTGTCTGTCTGTCTGTCTGTCTGTCGATATATCTATCTATCTGTCCATTAACCATGTCTTTCTCCTTGTTAACTGTAACTAAAATGTTTTTTTTCCCTCATTGCTTTTCCTCTGGCCACCACTGTGGACTAACAGACCACATAAGTGATCGTAAGTGCTTTTAACTTTATTGACATCTATCTGTCTTAATGCAGGTGCTGGCAGTGCTTATTGTAAACACTTTCATTATTCCAGAGAGGTTATTTTTTCTACCCAGCCCTGTGCTGCACTTTAATGAATCAGTCAGTGTGCATTTACAGTGTCTGCGTGTGTGTCTGTGTTTATGCATCTATTTCAATTTCATGCACGTGTTTGTACGTGAGGGTGTGTGTGTGTGTGTGTGTGTGTGTGTCGTATTGTGAACATGCGCCTGTTTCTGTGTGCCTTTTCTCTGTATGTGAGTGTGTGTTTAGCACCATCGGCTCCCAGTAGGTGAGATCCCTGTAGAAGCACAGAGGAGGAAGTGTGAGGAGCTGCTGTCTATAAGGAGGCAGCGGGGCTGTCAGATCAAAGACACAGGGAAATAAAGAGTGTTAAAGAACTAAGCACCGGCTCCTCTCCTCCTCTGCCAATAATGGAGCTGCGCCCGCAGCCCAAACTTCAATTTGATCAGCTGAGGAAATGGGCTTATTTCCTCTATCAGTGGGAATTCTTTCATTAAATTCCCTCACTCTCCATCCGTCTCTCTGAGAATCTACCCCTTGTTTGTTTTCTTTCCCTCAACCTCTGTCTCCCTTTGCTCAGTTTCTCTGTACGTGCTCTTTCTTTGCTGCACTTTCATCCATCTCCCCTGTCCACTCATCTCTCCATCTCCATCGCTTTCTTCTCATCTACCCCCTCCGTAAGGTGCCCTCCTTTACCCGTTTACCTACATAATGTAAATTCATCTCCGGCTCTGTCTATTTCCCTTTAAGTCAAATTAAAGACTCTACCAACAAATATGAAGCTGTGACCTCTATTCCACTGCAAACAGCCAACAGTGTATAGTCACTGAAGCTATGTGGGTAAGAAGATTTACATTTCTGTCTATAAGTATTGAAAACAACATAAAAATACAACATGGGCCATAAAGCAGGTGGAAAAATCAAACATGCTGCTTCATACGGCATTCACTGCAAATCCCAGCATGTTTGGCTTTTCTGAGTCTGCTATCGAGGCATTGCTTTATGGCTGTTATGGACAGGGGGTGACAGAAAAGGAGAAATCTCTTCTGGTGGTCATTACTTTTTTTCCCATCAAAATCCCTGCTTCATTTCCCAACAGACTCTTTCCCTTCCTCCTCCTATCTCTCAGCCTCACAGAGACCACTGTGCCATATATCTCTTTTTACATGAGTTCTCCCTCTTACATTATGCTATATCAATTTCCTCTCATCTCAACCCATTTTCTCTGCCCGCTCTCTTACTCACACTCTTTTCCTTGCCCTACATTTCATCTCCTTCTCTGGGGAGTCTTTTTAAGTTATATTGACTTGAATATACTTATCGGCAGCTGTTAAACTATACAAAAACGAGTTGTGTCTGGTTATTCTGGGCTGTTTGCTAAGCCATTACAGACAGCCGTAGAGATGTGTGTGTTACAATGGGACGATGTATGTGTGTGTGTGTGTGTCACAGCAGCATGCAGAATAAAAGCAGGTCATGTAAGACTGCAGCGCTATTCTGAGTGTGTGCATGTGTCCCAATCTATTTTAAACCACCTAAGCGTGTAATATGTACACCTGCTTTATAACTGGTGTTGTGACAGAACTGACTCCTTTTTGCTCCCTGCAGTCAAGAGGCCTCCAATGATCATCACACAGCCAGAGTCCGTCACAGTCTTCAGTGTTGAAGATCTCGTCATGAGCTGTGAAGCGACCAGCAACCCTCAGCCCATGTTAGTCAGCAAGCAAACAAATACATCTGCACAAACACTTTGCATCTGCACAAGCAGTCTAAAGATGCCACGGAGAAGCATAGCCACGGTTATCTTTTTAGACAACTGAGAACAGTGACCTTCCCTCTCCTTGTTCAGCTGACATCTACATATTAGTATAACATGAGAGCACAGCTTCTCCCAGTCAGAGTTCTCATTTCAACAGGGGGATAAATGTCATTAAGCCCTCAAGCAATCTTTTTTTAGAGTGTCTTAGCTGCACTGAAGTGGAAAACCGCTCCAATTGCCAAGGAAAAGATGAATGTCGCAATTACACATCACAAGCTTACGAGTCCCACCGGTGCATCTCATGTGAATTTTGCATCAAATCATTTGTTTCCTCAAATTCAGTGACATGTAAGGAGATCTTATATGTGGTGTCTGCTTTTTCAAAGGCATGGAAATTATTATTTTTTTTACTAAATTTGAGTGATCACCATATTCTTTTTTGTCTTTGCTCAAGTTTCCGATGGACAAAGGATGGAGAGGAGTTTGACCCGGGCAGTGACCCAGAGCTGAAGGTTTCTGAGCGCTCTGGCTCATTCGCATTCTACACACTGAGTAACACCATGGAAAACATAAGGCAGTACCAAGCCAAATACGTCTGCTACGCGTCCAACGAGCTGGGGACAGCCGTCTCTAATGAGGCCATACTAAACACTGATGGTAAGAATACGCTGATGGCCGATTAATCCCAAAGCAACCACTGACCAGTTATTGAGACACAGTCATTAAATTGGAAGATTTTTCAGATCCAGTCATGGTTTTCTGATTTGTTATTTTTGGCTTTGAAATGATATCAAACTAATCAAATCTCCTCTGATGTGTTTTCAAACAAGTTGCAACACATTAGAGGAGTTGCATGTATTTTTTTTTTTATAGATCAGTCTCAGTGTTAGGGCTCCTGTAAATGCCTTCAAGGTCCAGTTTAGAAGCGAGCTGTGTTGTTGTTGTTTTTATCAGCAATAACAGAGCGATTTACAAAGCTTTGAGCGGAGCCAGAGTACAAACCTTTTCCTTGCCCTGCATTATAGAGAGCTCATTTGTTAGCAGATGGAGGCTCACACCGGGAGCTCAGAGTACCGCCGCCCGGAACATAATTACATGCAATAACATGATAATCAGCATATACTCAGGTACGCACATGCACAGGCACACACATGGGCCCCTGGGCAAACATAAAGAACACCTCTGTGTATCCATCCACCTGTGCGACTGGCTCTCTCTTGGGTGACCTCCTTCCTTCACAGTTTCCCTGACAACGGTTTCCCCAGAAACGCTCTTGAGTTGATGTCATGTGAAGCACTCTTCTCTTCAGTCAGTTCTCCTGCAGGGTACAATGGGCAGAGGGGAGGAGTGACTCACAAATCACATCATTTTACTTCTGCAAGGCGAAAGACAATCGGGCGCCCTCTCACACACTTCTCCCTAGAGTCTTAAAGTTCCTCAAATGGGGTTTTACAAAAATACTCCTTATCCATTTCATTGTGTGCTTAAGTTGATAAATGATGTGGATGGATGGCTTCAGGAAATCTTTACATGACACTGTAAATGTGTACACGGGTAGTCATGTACGTGTTTGTATACACGTGTGTATCTACGCAGACTTACAGGTGTGTGTTTGTCTTCGCTTGCCTCCCTTTAGTTCCCCCAACTCAGCAGAAAGAAAAAAAGGTTAATGTGAAGTCTGAAGAGGGAAACAGTATCATTCTGAAGTGCAACCCCCCGCAGAGCTCTATGGAGCCTATCATTCACTGGATGGACTGGAGTGAGTACATTACCTTTCCATCTCTCCTCCCATTATATCCTTCCTGTCTCCTCAATAAATCTGCTACTTAGACTACCTAACTATCCTTTTGTTGTCCACTCACATCATAGTGAGGTAGTTAATTATTTATTCCCGAAACAATATCACCTATTTTCTGTTTAGATGTCCAGAGTATCCCTTCATACCTGTCCCTGGATGGGGTTTTTATGTATTCAGTACATTTTGTAGCCCTGAGAAGTGTCTATTCTTACTGCTATTCTGATTCTTTATCGTCATTTTTCTATTTCTCTCATCCTATTGTATCTCTATGCCTCCTCCCTTGTTTCTCATTTTCCCACTGCCTCCATCTGTCATTAATTTCCCTCTCATGTCCTCTCTCTCCCTCCTTCTCTCTCTACAGGGCTACACCATATCCAGCTCAGCGAACGGGTGGTGGTGGGGAAGGATGGCAACCTATACTTTGCTCATTTGACAACTGAGGACAGCAGGAATGACTACACCTGCAATGTCCAGTACCTGGCCACACGCACCATTCTGGCAAAGGAACCCATCACTCTGGCTGTAAACCCCTGTGAGTTTTGCTCTGGATCAACTGACTGACTTTACGTCAGACCTAAACTGAGCACCAGAAATGCATCTTGAGGCTAACACTGCTTTTATTCAGATTTCTAAGCAATGAACTCTGCAATGGGCAAATTTCATAGCAATCCATCCGATGACCAATTTTTCTTAAATATTGTAAAATGCATTCATTTTAAAAGATGGCCTGTATGGATCGGCAGTGACATCGCTCTAAAATGGTCTTACTTGTTATCTTTATATCAGAGAATGCCCTTACAGTAAAACACTTTACAGGTCTGTATATCAAATTGGCACACACAGTATTATACTGAACGTAGCCACATTTGTTGAGAACCACTGAGGCCTATTTAAACCAAAGTCAACCCACCCCCATGTGGAGGCATGTGCTGACCAAAGCAATACTGTATCCAGCAGACGGTCACAGAGCTGACAGGGGGCCCATCACCTCCTCAGCCCAGTTGTAATGAGATGCAGCTCACACTGAGATGTGGCTTCCAGCATCTGTGGCCCAACGAGAGGTCAGAAAGATGAGCACATGTTAACATGGGACCTCTGTGTGTGTGTGTGTGTGTGTGTGTGTGTGTGTGTGTGTGTAAAATCTCTATGATTTACTGTTAGAAAAGTACAGTCTTCTACACATGATTCCACACCCTGCATCTGTGTGCACGTGTTGGTCAGAGTCTCTTAAAGTTCTGCTGTGTCAGCAGCACGGCAATTTAAAAAATTACCCATACATATGTATGTGTCTTTGTGTTTCCACTTCTCTTTCTCCAGCCAACTCTGTACTGCGGAACAGGAGGCCTCACATGATGAGACCTACTGGAAGCCACAGCACTTACCATGCCCTCAGGGGCCAGACCATCGAGCTTGAGTGCATCGTCCAAGGCCTGTGAGTGTCTGTGTGTGTGCATGTGTGAGCACCCATCAATCAGAAAACTTGAGCTGCACCTTTAAGCAATCTTACCTGTCCCTCATCCATCTCTCTCTCCTCCTACCTTCCTCTCCTCTCTCCACATCCTTCCCATTCCTGCTGCTACACCTCTTCCTCTCCTCTTTCCTCCTCTGTAGTCCAACTCCCAAAGTTTCGTGGCTCAGGAAGGATGGCGAGATGTCTGACTCTCGGACCATTAGAGACATGTTCAACCGCCGCCTGCGCTTTGCTAATATCTCTGAGAGCGACGGGGGCGAGTACCAGTGTATAGCTGAGAACTCCCAAGGGAAGGCCACACACACTTACACTGTGACTGTGGAAGGTATGTCACACATATATTATTGTTTTCACGTTTCAGGCCCCAGCCCTTCATCATAGATGTCTTGATGTCTGATGAAGGGCTGGGGCACGAAACGTTACAATATAGCATTAAACACTTTTAGGAGCAGACTCTGGTGTGCGGACTCACTGTTTATACCTTAAATTAATTCTTCACCTTATTTCTTAGATAAAGGCTTATTAAGTACTCGAGTGATTAAGGTTAGCACTTTAACACTGTTAAGGCACTTGCTAGAGTCAGATAAGAAAAACACAGAGATATCCAGACTTTTAGTCCCTAGTATGGGTCAAACTCCTGCACTTCCCATAATGCCACTTGATAGCATCTTTCTTTAGATCCCTGCCAAGCAATCTTTCACCTCTCTAAAGCTTGTCCCCTTGGTAGCAGGCTTTCTGTAAAAAAAAAAAAAAAGGTTTCCGAGCCCAAACTAAGATACCCATCAGGTGATGTCAATTAAGTCATTTTCTGTCCGGTCTTTAAGTCTGACATAACACCTTTTCAAAATACTATTTATTTACAGACAACGGGGAACACAGCTCTAGGAAGAGCAGAATATATTACACAACTGTCATAAGCTGAGTTGTACTCCCTGTGACTAGTAAACAGATCTTGACTTGTAAAATGAATGAGTAAAATGAGTGCCTTTTAAAGTACAACAAAACAGTTAGGCGATCATTTGCGCTTGACAACTTGCACTGTAGGGTGTGACCTATCATTCTCAAGTATCAGTCTCAGTCAGTCTCACTGAGTACTGTTTTGTGTTTAGGTGCTATGTAACTTAAGAATGTTATATACTTTGCTTTTACTGTGTGTAATTAATATATGCCGTCCCCGGTAGCGGCTCCTTACTGGATCAAGGAGCCACCCAGTCAGTTATATGCCCCGGGTGAGACTGTCAGGCTGGATTGCCATGCAGACGGCATCCCCTCTCCTACCATCAGGTGGACCATCAATGGGATCCCCCTCTCAGGTCAGTGCATACTCAACTGCATAAACATACCACAACCTCGGAGAATGCGCGTGTTCTGACTGCATGTTTATTAACAGAAACCGACAAGGACTCCAGACGTTCTTTGACAGAAAGCGGATCTCTAATCCTGAAGGATGTCAACTTTGGAGACACCGCAATCTACCAGTGCCAGGCCTCCAACAAGCACGGAACCATACTCACCAACACCAACGTCTATGTCATTGGTGAATGTCTGCTTTGCCTCTTATTTAGCAGAGTTGTGTGTGTAGGTTTATGTGTGTCTCATTTATCTTTGTGTGTGTTGTTACAGAGCTGTCCCCCCAGATCCTTACTGAGGATGGGAATACATACACATGTACAGAGGGTCAGAAGGCTTCACTGGAGTGTGAGACGTTTGGCTCTCCAAAACCTAAAGTCACATGGTGAGGCTCATAACCACCTTATTCTATTCCATTTGCGTTTCATTGCAATGTATTGTAATCTAGCATGTTTTTTGGCAGATTTCTGTTTTAACAAATTTCACAGAGGTGACATTATTGCGTAGGTAGCACTACATATGCATAAATTAACAGCCAAATGCTGTTACATCTGGGCTTTGACTGTGAATTTTGTCAGACTGTCAGGCATCCAACCAGGCTTTGTTCTTTTTTGGTTAAAATGGGCAAAGTGGCAATTGAACTGGTGGTTATTAGTCCCCTGCAGTAGCTGTAAAGGTTTGTTTCTTACTCCGCTTGCCAAGTTTCTAATGTGGGTTTTTGGGTGCACGTGTGTGTCTGTTCTAGGGAGAGCAGCAGCACCTCCTCCCTTCTGGCAGATCCCAGAGTGAACCTGCTCACCAACGGGGTGCTTGAGATCTCTAATGTCACCCACGACGACCAGGGCTTCTATACCTGCTCTGTACAGAACACCAACTTGTCCGTTAGTGCTGAGCTGGAAGTGCTCAGTGAGTGGACACACACACACACACACACACACACACACACACACACACACACACACACACACACACACACACACACACACACACACACACACACACACACACACATACACACACACACACACACACACACACACACACACACACATGCACACACACACACACACACACACACACACCTTTGCAGCAGATGTTGCAGCTTGTCATATGGTTGTGTGTCTACTTGCTTTCTAATCCAGACAGGACAGTGATCCTGTCACCTCCGCAGGATCTAAAGGTGCAGCGTGGAAACACAACAATCTTCACCTGTCTTTACCTTGTTGACCCCAAACTCGGCTCTCCGCTTATTCAGTGGAGAAAGAACGATAAAAAGATCTTTGAGTCCGACATTGATGAAAAGTAAGACTAAATTCTACACATTAGATGACTGACAATCATGAGAATAATATTCAAAACTATGCTCAGGATGGTTCATTTATCCATGTTTTGTCCATTAAAAAAAGGCTATTTATTATTAAAAGGTAGGCTATTTATTGTCTTTTAGTCATATCGTACACATACGATAAAAATAGCTAAAATTAAGAAACACACATATGTATATATATATATATATATACTGTGTATATATATATGTTGTTTTAAGCCAAATCAGTAACACACCCTATATTACATTTATTTCTCCCCATGTAATCATGTTTTTCTGTATTGTACCTGTTACATAAACAAATAAATTACATACCGTGGTGAAAAAAATTAGTAGGAAAAGGGAGTGATGATAATAAATAAAGGGTGGTAGTCATATTAAAAAGGCGGAGGAAGATGAGGATAACTATTATGACCGTATTTCCTCAGATACACATTTGATGGACCAGACCTGAAAATAACTAATGTGGAAGAAGATGATGAGGGCGTGTACACCTGCCAGGTCATCACTAAGCTTGACATGGCTGAAGCTAGTGCCACCCTTACTTTATGGGGTAAAATCACTGATCATATGCTGTTTAATGTTCAGTAATTTTCATATATGTTTTTCGTATTTGTTAAGACAAGCAGTGTGCAGGGTAGTTGCGGTAATGATATTATTGTTGTCCTCTTCAGATCGTCCGGACCCTCCTATTGCCCTCCAGATCACTGAACCTAGACATCGTGCGGTCACCCTCAGCTGGACTCCTGGAGACGACCACAACAGCCCCGTGCTAGGTTTAGTACAGATAAACACACACAAGCAATAAACCCATATCATTAATCTTCCTCTGGTCAAATGAAAGACTGCTCTGTTTTCATTACTTGGACAGTATTGTTATTTGATGTGCAGCTTCGGACTTTTGTAAAGCTCAAAGTGTCTTAATATGACTTTATCACCACTGAGTGTTTAGTTACGTTTCTATTGGTTACTTAGTGATTACATCCTGACTCTTCCCGTCTCTCTCTGCAGGGTATGTGGTTGAATTTGAGGACCAGGGTTCGAAGGAAAGGGGTTGGGAAGAACTGATGAGAGAAGACGGAAACAAGGAGCGTGCTAGCCTCACTCTGTGGCCCTATGTGTCCTACCGTTTCCGCGTCATTGCCATAAATTATGTGGGAAAGAGCGACCCCAGCAAGCCGTCTGAAATCCACAACACACCTGCTGAAGGTTAGGAGCCAGTGTTTTTGTGACCACAAGTTTTCAGTCTCAATGTGAACCCTGAATTACACTACAATGTAATGTTTCCTCGAATCACAGCTCCAGATAATAATCCTGAAGATGTTAGGAGTGAGTCCAAAGACACAGGCACCCTGGGCATCACCTGGGAGGTACATTGAATGTACTAATTATCTGAAGCATCATCAAACTAATTAAAAAAAGAAAAACTGTTTGTGATGTATTGGTTGTTGTTGCTATTACTGCAGGAAATGGACAAACGGAACTTCAATGGACCTGACTTTAAGTACCGGGTGATGTGGAGGCGAGTGTTGGGCAGCGGGCCAAAGTGGCACTCCAACTACACCACCACGCCACCGTTCACAATCAATGACATTGGAGACTTTTCTGCCTTCGAGATCAAAGTTCAGGCTGTCAATGAGGAAGGGGAGGGACCTGAGCCAGACCCTGTCATTGGCTACTCAGGAGAAGATGGTAAAAATATATAAATATTTTTTTAAATCTTTAATTCATTTTTAAAGCTTTTCTTTTGTTGGGAATATTTATCGTTGGTATTATTATTTTTTACATAATACCCAACTTTCTTTCGTTGTCTCTCAGTTCCATATGAGGCTCCGATGAATGTGGGTGTTGTGATAATGAACAGTACTACCATCAGAGTGAACTGGGCAGCAGTAGACAAAGAGACGGTCAGAGGTCACCTGCTGGGATACAAGGTACTGATCCTGTATCTCCCCTGTTGTTTGACCTAATATTCAGCCCCTATCCTCCTGAAAAAAACATATTTTGGGATTGAAGCAGCGGCCAGATCTTAGCTTGGGAAGGGCTTCAGAGTTCAGTTCAAAATATTGACGAATAGAGCCTTTTATTTTATTTTAGATAAACTCAACTTTAAAATGTATCACCCCTTTCTTTCTTTGGGGTCATTGATGCATCGTCCATTCAACATCCTAGACACACAGCTTTAATATGTTGAAATGTTATTAATTATTGTGTATGTAAGTGTATGAAATGTTTAAAATTTCAGATGTAACTCAGAAACTAACTCATGATTTGCTGTTTCGTCTTCTCACCTGTGCTTTTGTGGCTCCAGATCTACTTGACCAGAATAGGCTCCAGGGGCCACCACCGAGGCCGGAGGTCCAGGGAGCCAGAGAGCACCGTGGTGGTGGAGACTGGGCCCGGTGAGGAGAAGAAGGTGATCGGTAATCTCAGACCATACTCCCGCTACGCCCTTGCAGTCACTGTATTCAACAGCAAGGGAGAGGGCCCCCAGTCTGAGACGCTGTCCTTCAATACTCACGAAGGAGGTGAGAATGAGAAAGAGGGGAAAAGCCGGGGGGTGGGGGTGGGAAGGTTTTGGGGCAAGGCTGAAATGGAGAAAAGTGGTAGATAAAGTGGGTGAAGAGGTTTGATTACAGACAGGGAAAGACAAAGATGGGACAAGACAGGAAGAAAGGAGGGGTGGATAGCGGATAGCGACAGAGGAAATGACACAGATATCCAGAGAGTGAGTGGGTGGAGGGCAGTGAAGAGAAGGAGGGGGAAATTGATGCACGGATAGATATTATTGAGCAGGTAGTTGTTGGGGGACAATAGTTGACAGTAAATCAAAAATAGTGTAAGACTTTCTTTTAAGACAAGTGCATTTTAATAAGGCCTCTATTTTGTTGATGCCAGTTCCTGGTCCTCCCATGTCCCTGATACTGGACAGCCCATCAGAGACAGAAATGACCCTCCACTGGACCCCTCCTGGCCAGCCCAATGGAGTCCTCATTGGATATCTACTGCAGTACCAACAGAGTGAGCATTACACCCCTATTCCACCAAATAACCAACACCAGCCACATACATTCTCCTGTTTAATAAGTGCTTCTATGCTGTGTCAAAGAAAGACATCAGTAAAGACTGATTTTCCAGCTAAATCAATAACACTAGAAAAATGTCAAAGCATAGCCTCCTAATGATACTCATCAGTCATCGCTCATATCAACGTGTTGAAGGTCACGATGTGATTGAGTGTTTTTTCTGCTGTGTTGTGGTCAGTTGTTGAGAGTGATGACAGCCCTATGCAGGTAGAGACAATAGACGACCCCACGGTCACCCACCTCACCCTGAGGGTCCTGGACCGCCACAGTCACTATCGCTTCTTCCTGCGGGGGCGCACTGCTGCAGGGGATGGAGAGCCCATCATGAGGGAGGGTGCTACCACGCTGGATGGAGGTACAAAACTGATTAACTGCTTTCTTCACCCTCACAGATCTGACACAATCTGACACAATCTGACACCACATTGTAGTAGATCAAGGATTTGATTTCTCTGTCTGAATGTCTTGCAGGGCCTCCTGCTGACATCAACCTGTCTGTTGGGGAAAACTCTGTTAACATCAGTTGGGTGGCCAAGAAGAGACACAGGAATGTTAGCTTCCAGGTCCACTACCTCAACAAAAATGGTATAATATCTTGACTAAGTCCACAAGAGACATTATTCAACATTTTAAAACTCTCATATAGTAAAAATATATGTATTTCCATGTTCCATTTTTTGAATTATAAGTAGGTATGTTTCATATAAATACTGTGAAAGTATTAAAACACTCAGCTAGAAAGTGGAGCTACAGTGTCATAATTACAACAGACTGGGCTTTTTTAGGAGGGAGGCTTAAAGATACAGGTGCTAAAATGGAGCATTTCAGAGAGAGGGTAAATATAGGTATATTAAAAAATTTTTGCAAACATGCAATAGAGTTGTGCCATGAAACAGTTGTGACACTTGCATTAACCATTTAAAGAATGTTAAGACCGTTTCAAAAATGAGCCAAAGCCATTGAGAAAAAACTATAAATCCATGAGTCCATCTTGGGAATAGTTTCACAATCCTAAATGATAAAAGGAAATTCAAGGTTCATGTCATGTCTCTGCAGGTGGCAGTAAATGGAAGAAAACGGAGAAGGTGAACTCCTCTCAGTCTTTCTATCAGATCCAGGGCCTGACTCCTGGCTCTCATTATCGTCTACGCTTCACATACAGCAATTCCACCTTCTGGGAGACTGACATTGAGACAGAAGGAACAGGTACTATGAGCGTTCTGCTTTCATTCATCCTCTTTTCTTTCATCTTCTCTGCTCTCTCTCTGTCCTCTGGGCTTCCCACATCTAAATATAAAGCCTCATCCTACAGAGAGTGTCTTGCGGTTCTCCCCGCTGCCTGTGAAGTGCTTTCAAAGACATGTGAAAAGAGAGCTTGGTTAGCCATATGAAATGATCCATTACTTCTGTTTGTTTGGCATATTGTGCTGTATTGTTTGGTTCCCAGGTGAAATGTTTCCTTGTCAGAATGCATAATGCTCTGTCTCTTACGCTCTAGATTCTTCTCCCTCCTTTATCTTTTTAATCCTTTCCACTCCTTTTGTACTTTTATCCTGTTACAAAAAGAAAAAAATCATACTCTCGATCTACCACCCTCTTGTTCCCCCCTCTGAAGGAGTGACGGAGGTGCAACCAAGCTTTGCAACCCAGGGCTGGTTCATCGGTGTTGTGAGCGCCATCGTGCTGCTGCTGCTGATACTGCTCATCCTCTGCTTTATCAAGAGGAGTAAAGGGGGGAAGTACTCAGGCAAGTGCAGACCCACCATAAAGAGTGTTGAGCATTCATCAGTAGAGATGTTGACCTGTGAATGGTTGAGGCCATGAGTAACTTTATCTGTACTACATTTGTTCCTCCTTCTAAAAGCCTTTGTTCAAGAACCATACAAAGTTAGACGACCGCTGCGTCTACACAAGCTTTGTGGGTGACACCCCGACAGAAGCCTTGAAGTTACAGTAGACATGTTTATTCTTACCTGAAAGAAGATGTGATTCTCCATATCCAAATAATTACGAGTTCTCACTTGGCCAACCTTCTCCCTTGCAGCCTTCACATCAAATACGTAGTGAAAACAGATCTCTAAGCCTGCTCTTCCTAACTGTGACAGTAAGAGGCTCTTCCCTGAAACGGACTGTGAAATAATAATCGCAAACCACAAATGTAACGAAAACCTGCAGGCACTGTCTGACTGATCAGAGAAAAGCCCCGGTCTTCCATTCATTTCCACATGAGGGAGGAACAAAGCTTTCAAAGTAGACTTGATCGTCTGTGCTAGAAGCAAGGACTAATTGAATAATAAATCTGACTGTACCCACTGGCACCTTACTTCTGAACAATTACTTATTTAAGTAAAAAATGGAAAATGTACAGTTATATTCAGATTGGTATCTTTTAGGTATCTTTTATCTGTACACCACATAAATAAACAGATTTCTGCCTACAGATAGTCAAAATCTGTTTTTGCCCCACTGACACACTCATTTGATGTTATCTTGTTGTGTGACAGAATGTCATTATCGATATCTGAGAAACTGACTTAGAATCATGAGTGAGATCTTACTGATAATAAAATACAATAATCTCCTTCGCAGTGAAAGATAAAGAAGAGGGCCCGATGGATTCAGAAGCGCGGCCTATGAAGGATGAGACTTTTGGAGAGTACAGGTTTGTCATCTGAATGCACGTGTTACATTAAGTTTCTACATATCCTAACGCAGCCCTGATTGCCTGAGCACTGTTTGCTTTTCCTAACCCTTTGTGTCCCTTTTATTGTCCCTCTTCTCCCTAATGCCTGCCCCTGCTAAGCAGATCTCTAGAAAGGTATGCTGTGATGTGTTTTGCTATCCCAAACCCACTTATTTAATATGCCCTGCCAATGCCTTACTTATACCTACTGACGTGTGATGATGTTTTTGGGCTGCAACTAATGAATATTTTCTTTATCAATTATCTGCTGATTATTTTCTCCATTAATTGATGTGGTCTGTAAAACATTAGACAGCAGGAAAAAATGCCCATCTCAATACCCTAGAGCCCAAGGTAGCTTCAAGATCTTGTTTTTTTCTGCCCAACAGTCCAAAACCCTAAAATACATAATATACTATAATGTAAGAACCAAGTAGCAAGAAAAGGTTCGGTAGGTAACTTATATAAAAAGATGTTTTTGACATGTTTGCTCAGACTGTCCCTATATCCTGACAGTAGTACATGATCTGATACAAATCTGATCCTCTACCTCCTCCTGGTGCTCCTATTGGCATCTGCAAGATTCCACCGTGCCCAAAGGAAAACGAGCAATCAGAGACGAGCAGTCTCTAACGCAGTGTTAATGACTGCTCATGAAGTCAAACTGTCAAAGCAGGCAGCTCTGATCAAATATAAATCAAGATTCTGTGACTGTATTGCCTATTTCTTTTCCAGAACATATTTTTGTGTACTGTTTAGCTGTAAAATGAGATATTTTGCTCAGGCTAGTGCTTGATTTTGACTTGACTCTTTTCAACATGGTGGCCAGTTTTTTTTTCAGTTTGAGCAAATATGACAAAAAGTTATTTTTTATAAAAGTTACCTACTGCACCTTTTAATGTATTCTTACTGTTCTGGCATTTTTCAGTTAGAGCTCTCCGCACTTCCCTCCAAAGTCCCACTCTCTTCCCCCAGCCTAACCTCTGCCATGGGAAGTCCGAATTTTTGGACCTCCAACTAGGCAAAGTGCACTGTAATGGAACAGGTATTCCACTGCACTTTGCCTAGTTTGAGGTCCAAAACTTGGGATTTCCCATGGCACTTGAGCTCAGCATGAGCAGCGCAAGTAAAACAGAGCAACAGAGCAACAGGTGACAGGCAGGAAGCTCAGCAAATCATTTTATTCGGACCAAATAAAATCATTGGTCAGACTTTTATTAGAAATATATGAGAATAGAATATTGATGAGTTTCAACACCCGGTGGATTTCTTTTACATTTTAGTGTGCCATACGCGTATTAGGAGCATTATAAGATTACAAAAAAAGTGTAAAAATAACGCAAAGGTAAGAATCGCTATAAAAGATGAGTCAACAATCAAAACAGTCAATAAACTGCTCATATCATGTATTTTCCACTTGCATGTTATCATATATGGTGGGCTGTTTTTTGAGGAAAAGTTTGCAGAATAATAATTAATCACTTTTTTTTACACACCTTACATTAACATGTCTTGCTTTTACCTCCTCCGTGTTCTCACATATTGTAGTGACCTCGAGGAGAAGCGCACGGCCAGCCAGCCGTCCCTGGGCGAGGAGAGTAAGCTGTGCAGCGAGGACAACCTGGACTTCAACGGCAGCAGTGCCATAACCACTGAGCTCAACATGGATGAGTCTCTGGTCAGCCAGTTCAGTCGGCCCAGCGAGGGTCCAGAGGCGCTGCATGGCCTGCCAGACAACTCCCCGCTCAACCCCGCCCCCGTCTCCCCAGTCACCAATGGCATGCCCAACTCAGTCACCATCCTCGATTAACCCCCCACACATCCATTCCGGGCCATCAGACCAAAACATGTCAACACGTATGTGCCCATACGCTCCTGTTCCCTACTGACTTGCTGATCTGTAGTTTAACGACTAACACACAATCAATATAATGACTATCCAGATGCCCCGATTGACTGGACTGTTTTGACCAAAGGAGTGTCCAAAGTAGTGGACAATGTGATACAAGTTTGACTGACCTGATGATGTCTTTTGACCCCCTCTCACCCTACTGTAATCTGTGTAGTTTACAACATATCTTAACAACTAACATTTATTTCTCTCCCTTCCTTGTCATTCTTTTTCTACGCAGGCAACTCGACAGAATGTTGTACACGTAGAAATATTAAAAGGGATTGTAGGTGTGGTCTATAGAGACGCAGAGTAGTGCAGTGAAAGAGGAGGATGGTGGTGGAGCCTAATGTGGGGGAACAGACAGCACATGCTGCATTAAAAAGTCTTAGATATTTATCATGCCTTATATTATTTCACACATTTGTACGTCTAATGCCATTTGATGTCTCTGTTTGTACTTGCCAGTAATTTTTTTTATTTTATTTTTTACATATGTGTTTGAATACAAAACGTCCACTTTTTGTTATGTGCCATCTTTATTTATATCATCACATTGTTTTATACACTATTTATATTAACTTCTCTTTATTGACATATTTCACAGATCGAAATGTATTCATTGAAACTAAGTGAAGCCAAGTTTCTTACCATAAATAACATTGGATGCATATAAGGGGAACTTGCTGTGAACATGCTGAGTAGCATCTGGTGTATATAGCTGCATCTACATCTATCTATTTAGCCATAATACAGTATTATAGATATGTACATGCTCCTTATAAGTTCCTGTGCCTGCTGGGTCTGCATAGTGCACCAGGTGGATGTCATTACTCTCTCGCCTTTCCACCAGAAGTGTAATGTCATTATTGGAAATAATATTGTACTTTTTTGTGTCGAGACCTATGTGTAGCTTTCTGTATCTGTCTTTGTCTCTTTCTACACTGTATTTAAAACATTGTTGTCTCTAATCAACAATCTTTTCATACCTGTCCATCTCATACTCATAAGAAACTGTTTGAGGAGCAGTGTTTATGTATATTTAAAGATCAGAGAGTGGAGTCAAACATTCTCATGTTTTATTTTCTGACCCTCATCAATGCAAGTTGATATTGCAGACAAGCGTAATGATTGCCAGTTGATGTATAATAAAGGCAAGCAGTTGGTATTTACATCAAACACAGAGAATGTATTCTTTTCAGAGCTGGGCAGACATTGTATTTACATGCTACTGATTAAAGGAAATCTGAGCTACAAGGTACTGGAGTGGTTATGAGACTGTAAATAAAACCCTGAAAGATTGTTTTGATGAACCCAACCATTTTTGATATAAAAATGTGAAAAATGTGCAGGTTTGAAACCACTTGACTTAATTTTAAAGTGTTGCAAGTTGTCATTTTTCTTCTTTGTACTATTGCTATAAATTCAAACTTTCCATTTCTGACAAATGATTGCATTGAGATTTGGCTGTTTTTTTTTAACTTTTTTTGAATTTTTTTTTTAGCAAAGAATAGTATATAGCTGAAGAAAAAAGAAATAAAAAGGGGGAAAAATCAACATGCTGTAGGTGTTTGCAAATATTTCAAAATTTGAAAATCAAAAAATTGTACATTAGTGTCATTTAGTGATAGTATTAGTTCCATTATAATAAAAGCTAAGATTGCGTTCATGCCCATCTTGCAATGCATTGCAGCGCAGTGAATATCTGTGGAGTTTTTGTCTGTTGCAGTTATGAGAGGCGGGGATGCAGCGAGCCGGTTTGTGCATACCACAGGGGGTATCTATATGCAACATTGCTGCCTCAGTTCTCCCTATTCAAATAAAAGCTTGACACTAGCCAAACACCTGCTGACAGTCCCTGAGGTTAAAGAATATGGGATGTCTAAACAGGCTAGTGACACTGAAGGAGGTGTGTGTAAGCTCCCTGTTGTTGGTTACACAGACACACTCAGGACAAATAAAGCTTTTAAAAAAAATCTATTTTCATACAGGAGTGACGCAAAATATGCCAATATTCTAACTTGACTATCTGCTGCTAAACATCTGTGTTTGTCAGTGTTTCGGGGCAAATGTTAGCTTTGAATGAGGAATGAGTGTATACACACAGATACTCACTCGACTGCCACTCACTCTTTGCTTTTCATATGTCGAGGGGAAAGCTGGTCTTTGCTTTTCCGCTGTTGTTTTCCCCCTCTTTTAGTATTTAAAAGATAAAAACAACAAAAAAAAAAAAAATTTGTTTGTTTAGAGAAGCTTGCTCAGACAAATTCTAAACAATGCCTGAGTGGATAGGGGAGGGGGTGGGGGGGGGGGGGGGGGAAGGGTAGGGACTGTGTGTCACGGCCGGGGGTATGTGCACCTCTTTGTGGTGTGTGGGGTGCACAATGGGACTGATGGTATGTATATGCATCATGGGTTAACGACGGGACTTGGGTGGACTTGTACCACATATGGGGCCAATATAACTGTAACTGCATTATGAATCTACCACTGTTACTGGGTTTATGATTTATGACTGGAAAATAAAATATGTAGAACACTGTACAAAAAAGGGTCCCTTTCTTCATCATCAGTATAAAATCAATGCACCTGTGCATCTTCAAAATAAATAAGCAGCAAGTATTGAATAAGGATTCCTTTCAGTGTGAGTATAACAATCAATAGATTTTATTAGCACATTGTCGCAGGGGAACAAACGTGTGTACGGTGTGCGGTGGTCAGCGGGAGCCGGTGTTGAATTGATTAAAGTATTTCTTGCTGGGCTTGTTGGTGTACAGCTTCTTGTTCAGGTACTCCTGACTGGGGCACAAAGAGACACACACAAACACAAAGTGAGTAACTGTATATGTCATCACTTACACCCAAAATACATTTGCTGACTCGTGCTTGAATTGTGTGTGTGTGTGTGTGAGTGTGTCTGTGTGTATGAAGTGCTCACTATGCGTGCTGCTCTCTGGCCAGCTGCATGTTGTAATGATCCGTCTGAATCCTCTTCTGTCTCCTCAGCTCTTCTGCTCTCTTCTCCTCCTCCACTGCTTCCCTGGACAGCTTCAGAAGCTGGAGTTCCCAAGCTGCATCCTGATTCTTCTCAGCTTCATGTCGTCTCTAAAGATGGCAAAAAATAAAGGTCTAAAATGCTAAATCTGTTTGGAACTGTTATGTGGGATAATTGGTTAAAAAAAATTATCTTCTCATGTTTTCTTATTAAGGAGTGGTTCACAACATGGAGGTTAGGACATGACAAAAAAGTCTGGTGGATAAATCTGAGAGATTTTCAGACTTATTTCACAATTTCAGGCCTCTAAATAGTAGTATACGCATATTCTTACGAGGCAAAAAGGGTCACTGAATAAATAAACAACATTTTAAAACACAGGATACATTTTGTCACGCATCTGTTGTTTAATATTAAGGGGGTCACAAGTAAACAGGTGGGAACCACAAGGATTTTTGCAGACTAATGGAACTGAGGAGGGACTTGGAGCACAGCAAGATGTGACTTGATCCTTAATTGCTCCTAGTGCCCTGTGTATATTTGAGTTGCATTGATTCCCGTACCTGTTTCTCAAGACGCTGTTCTTCTCTCTCCCTGTGGATGGCTTTCAGCTGCTCAGGGTTCATCCCCTTCCACCTGTCTATCAACACCCGGGGTGGCCTTCCTCCTCCTGCCTCTCTGTCCGTTGCCTCTGAACACTCTGTCATCATGTCAGATGTCAGAGTGTACTGCATCTCCGCAAGATTCTCCCTTTCCTCTCTCCTGTGCTGCTCCTTCAGTTTCTCTGACCGCTCTGAAGCCTGTTGGGGACCAGGACATCACAGTAAGGCCATATCACTGATCCTGGGACAGTTGATTGAACCAGTGGTTAGCATAGCAGGAGCTTCACAAAACCCAACCTCTAATATGTGGTTACTTCTAACATAGAGTTGAGAGTCAGCCTTATGGTGAATGTCCTCCTGAGAGATCCACTCACTCACTTGTATTTGCTTGTGCACTGTGCATGTGAGTAGTTATTAGAGAAACCACATAATTGTCATGAAAATCACCACGACCTGAAGGATGCCTATATAATGATGCCTCCCAATGGAGGATTCAGCCGAGTGCGTTCAAGCAAATGAGGAGAGGGGGTGGGAGGTGGGCTAAATGAGTTTAAAAACAGACAGGGCCCATGCATACATCAAAGTAGTTTAACCATCCATGTTACTTGGTACCAACTGATACGATGGCCGCCTTCCTGCAGCAAGTGTGTGTACGCATCACTTAACATTTTAAATTAGCAATTTTAATTTCAAATTCCCACCACATCAAGGCTCAAAATCCTGGTGGAATTTGCTTTGAGCATCCACAATCAGCAGGTGGTGTGTGTGCATGCGTGTGTGTGTGTGTGTGTGTGTGTGCGTGCTCATCTGTGTTTGGACATGCGTGTACTGTACCAGAGCTTGATTGTAGTTGTCGAGTGCGATGCGGGCAGCTTTCTTACACTCCTCCTCTAGTGCACGTAGCTCAACCCCCCTAAGGTCTTGATGCACTGCCTCTCTGCTCACCACCATCTCTGTGACACACACACACACAAGTTGGAAATCTCCTACTGTGTGTTTTTCACACCTGCGTTAAGCCAATACACATTGAACATGGCTCTTCAACAACACACTTACACACATGTAGCGGCTCTCAGGGATGACATCCATCAATGCCACCTGGCAATAAGGGCTGTGCGTAGGAGTGTGTGATTGTTTGTGCAGGAAAGCATGAAGCATGTGTGTGATTTACAGAGGCTATAATGTACAGCATGTTAGCTTATCTGTGATTACGGTGTGTGTAGGCGCTTGTGTTTGTCTCTTTTCACCTCTGTGCTTGTCTCCCACGTGCCTTCTCTCATTGTCTTCCCTCTGTGCTCGCAGATCTCTGTCTGCCTTTTTCATTTGTTCTCTCCTCCTTTGCTCCTCTCCGATATCTTCTCCCTGTATATGGAACAAGAACACAGTGCTTAAGAGGGTCAACATGATTATTTCTATAAACTGCTGGATATTGTTCCCCTGACCTTTGATGCGCACCAAGCACCTACCTGAAAGATTTTCATACTGGCAGGCCCGAGCTCACCATCTGGAATAGTGAGCCTGAATGCCCCCTTCAGGCCACACTTGAGATCAGCATCGAGTGAGTCCTCTACACGCTGATGAGTGGACCAATACTGGGTCAGGTCAGCGTGCAAAGCTGCTTGCTTCTCTCTTTCATCAATGTCTTGCTGCAGCAGTGCTTCATCGTGATACTCTCTCAGCTTATCTGCAATGCAATGAAATTAAAGACACCTGTGATTAATGCAAGGTCATGGCCTAAGGCAATATTCTTACTGGGGACTTAGTATTAATAGTTGAATAATGGTTTAGTTCTGGCCTCTCCCTGGCTCTTATTATGCCCATAATTTACCAAAAGCTTTGTTCCGCTGTATCTCCATGTTTTGCTTATGTTTTTTCTCCTGGACCTGTTGGTTGAGTGCGTCAAGGTCGAGGCCCATCACACGGAGCCGGGTGTTGAAGATTCGGGCCTTGCGTGTTGTTTCAGCAGACCTTCGCCTCTCCACAGCCTTGGGCTGGTCTACAGGCAAATCCACTTTGTACATTTTTCTTAGTTTCAAATGAGCCTGGAGGGAAGAGCCATAGCATTACAACGCTGGATTATTGTAGCTGATGAATTGATGCATTTATCTTCAGCCAGATTTCATCCTATCATAACCTGACAACATCACACCAAACATGTTGTAGAGGTTTTATTGACTGTGGATGAAGGTTTCTCCAATTTTGTATTGTTTTAAAAGACAGACAGATCTAAAGCTGCACTTACCTGTGATGGTACAGATGTGACCGAATCATTTCAATTAATTTTTGTACTTAAGTTAAGTCGCAGGAACTACCTCACTGAATAAAGCCGTCTCCTTGGTCTGGTCCTGTTGTGTTTGGAATCCCCTTGGTAACCATGGTAACTCATGGTCATCTCAATGTGCAGGCTGCAGCTGTAGACTTTGTATTTTATTTTACATAAATTATCAAACTAAGTGGTGCAATTGTGCAAAAACATTAACGCTCTCTGAAATGAATGTATTATGTATGTTTTCTGTCTAACTATTTCAACGTAAGTGGTGTAGATTCACGGGCACATCCCTGAGCTCCATGCATAGACTGGTCCAAGCAGCATTTGTGGTCTCGCGATAAACTGCGAGGTTTCGTGTCTCGCGCGCTCGAGGGGTCTTCCTGTTGGATTGTAAAATGGCGCATTGTTGTCACAACTGCACCGCGTCTGTTTGATTGCGATCATGAAGCTATTTATATTGTTAAACTAAATATGCACTTCATAATGGGAGATGTGCATAGGCTGGCATAAGACTGAACGTAGAGGTTCATCCATTTGCGTGCATACGTCGTCTTTGACATAGCTTGTTCGGTAAACAGTGGTCGTTAGCATTAGCTAGCTAATATTCACTGCAGATTTTTTTTCCCCGAACAAGCGACACCAATATAACCAAGATGGGTTATTTGAAACTGATAGAGATAGAAAACTTCAAGTCGTACAAAGGAAGACAGATCATTGGACCTTTTCACAAGTTCACAGCAATCATCGGACCCAATGGATCTGGTATGTTATGATGTTAACTTGCGGTTAATGCAAATGGGTGCTAGCATTGGCTAACGGTAAACACTGCAGTACGCGTACAGTCCCCGCTGTCTTAACGTTAGAGATCACAACTTCTGGTTTATGCGTAGACTGTGTGACTAGCGGGGATAGCAGTTTGACTACCAAACGTTTCCGTTCTGCACTTTGCTTTAAGGCTTTTTTGTGTTATGATGTGACTGTCAACTCAAATTTTGTATGTCTGAATACCAATTTGGTGTGTAAGTTACATGATAAAACCTTGTTTTTTTTTTTCATTGTAAGCTTTTATTATTATCACGTTTTCTCCTACAATAGTTTAGTATAGTTTATTTTTGAACACACAGAGGTTGTATCTAGTATGACAGCGATAGGACACAATCTTGGATCTTCTTCTTAAAATAATAATAATAGTAATAACACTCTTAATTTATAAAGCACCTTTCAAAACAAAGTTATAAAGGGCTTTGCAAACACTGAAACATTAAAAACAGAGTAAAATGAAATAAAAACAGAAATAAGACTGAATAAAACAGGATGAAATGTCATATGAAACCAATAAAATCACAGAAAGGCAATTTTGAAAAAAGCGGGGTTTTAAAGGAGATTTAAATAACAACTAGATCTCTTGGGGCTTTCTAAGTAATCAATAAAATCTTAAAAATCGATTCTAAAAGCCATACAATAAATGTAAACATAGAGAGTAAGCTGAACAAAGAAGAACTGAACTGAAAAAATGCACATTATAATGGTCATGATGATAAACTTATATTGTACAAGTCTACCTAATTAACCCCTAACTCATATTTGTATATATTGTGTTTCCATATTAGATTTTTATAGGTTGCTAATAGTCTGAATGCTGTTGTTGTAGGAAAGTCCAACCTTATGGATGCAATCAGCTTCGTATTGGCAGAGAAGACCAGCAACCTGCGTGTGAAGACTCTGAAGGATCTAATCCATGGAGCACCCGTAGGGAAGCCAGCTGCCAACAGAGCCTTTGTTAGCATGGTGTACCAGGAGGATAACGGAGAGGAACGCTCCTTCACAAGGGTCATCATTGGTATGAACCGCCATTGACAATTATGTTGAAGTGTATGCTTCAGTTTCATTAATGCTTATATGTTTGGAATGAAAACATTGCTCTTTGCTTTGCATCATAAAAAAATGTGTACTGTTGCATCAGTGCTTCTATGAGCTCATATGTCCGAGTACAGTTGCACAACCAGAAGAATGCTACTGCCAGTACTGTTTCAAACCATTCACACAGAGACGTCACACTTGGCATTGCAGAACTTTACTTTTGTCAATACATTTTCTAAGCTAGTTAGGCAACATATTACACACTGCAAAAAATACATGTGTTTATTATCAAACGATTGTCTTTCATTGGACAGGTTTAATAATAGACCATTGGCGCCATTTTGAATGCGCTTATAAGCTAATGTATTAGATGTTATATCTCTTTTCATGTGCATCTTTCACGTACATCAGGGTCCTCCTCTGAATACCGCATCAACAACAAGGTGGTGGGCCTGCCTGACTACAGCGAAGAGCTGGAAAAACTTGGTATTCTGATCAAGGCCAGGAACTTTCTGGTTTTCCAGGTAAGACTGAAATCCTAAAATCTTTTGTAAAATACTTTTAGTCACAAACATGGTTTCACGTCGCTTCCAAGTCCATGTTTGCTATTGGACAATTGCTTCACAGTAATCTCAGTAGTGTTGAGACTTATTTGAAGTAGCATATTGCATGTATAAGATGAAGATTGCACAAATATTAATGGATTGTTGATGAGGAAAAGTATTTCTCATGATGAATATCCCTTGTAGCTGGTAGCTTTGTTTTATAAATTGCCAGTGCTTGTTGCGGTGTGCTGTGTAGCCATGCATGTGCCTTAGTGGTTGGCAGTATTGTTAAACGTAGTTCCCTGTTAATTTTCCCTCCAGGGAGCTGTGGAATCTATTGCCATGAAGAACCCCAAGGAGCGAACAGCGCTGTTTGAGGAAATCTCCCGTTCTGGAGAGCTGGCCCAGGAGTATGACCGCAGAAAGAAGGAAATGGTGAAAGCAGAGGAGGACACGCAGTTCAATTACCATCGTAAGAAGAACATTGCTGCTGAGCGCAAAGAAGCCAAGCAAGAGAAAGAGGAGGTAAGTTACTTAAATTACATCATTACAACAAGTGTCCTGCTTGTATTGGAAATTAAAATACTTCAAGTTTACAGCGTTAAGAGGTTAACCCAAAATTATCGCTGCATATTTTAGCCATTTTACTTGAAAATTAGATTTAAAACACATGTTATGTATCGCATCACACAGTCTGTCTGTATCTTCTCCCATTATTCTACCAGGCTGAACGTTACCAGCGTCTGAAAGACGAAGTGGCCAGGGCTAGTGTTCAGTTGCAGCTCTTCAAGCTCTACCACAATGAGACTGAGATTGAGAAGCTGAACAAAGAGCTGGGCCAGCGAAACAAGGAGATCGATAAGGACCGTAAGAAGATGGACCATGTAGAGGAAGAGCTGAAGGACAAGAAGAAGGAGCTGGGCAGGCTGATGAGGGAGCAGCAGACCATCGAGAAAGAAATCAAGTATGTAACAATGACCCACTGTATGACTAATGCCATTTAAAACCTACAGTTATGTTAATCACTTGACTCTGCCTGCAGAGAGAAAGACTCCGAGTTGAACCAGAAGAGGCCACAGTACATCAAGGCTAAAGAAAACACCTCACACAAGATCAAGAAGCTTGAGGCAGCGCGCAAGTCTTTGCAAAATGCCCAGAAAATGTACAAGAAACGCAAGGGGGACATGGATGAGCTTGATAAAGAGATGAAGGCGGTGGAGCTGGCCAAGCAAGAGTTTGAGGAGCGCATGGAGGAGGAGGCGCAGAGCCAGGGCCAGGACCTCACCCTGGAGGAAAATCAGGTCTGATATGTTAGTGTTGTACACATATAAGGGCCCCTTGATTCATTCAACTTTTTTCTGCTTTATACAAAAATAAAATATGCTAATATGAGTTTTTGGTGTTAAATAATTGTTATAATATAATAATATCAAATCAATCCCCCCCAGGTCAAGCAGTACCATCGTCTGAAGGAGGAGGCCAGTAAACGTGCTGCCACCTTGGCACAGGAGCTGGAGAAGTTCAACCGTGACCAGAAGGCTGACCAGGACCGCCTTGACTTGGAGGAGAGGAAGAAAGTGGAGACAGAGGTAAATAGCATGAGGATGGCAGCTTTGCGTGTGCCAGACTAAATCGGTTTTAACTGATTTGAATGCACATAACCATATATTTTGTTCTTTCTCTCCAGGCTAAAATTAAACAGAAGATCCGTGAAATTGAGGAAAACCAGAAACGTATTGAGAAATTAGAGGATTACATTACCACCAGCAGGTATGCTGCTCTCATTTTTCGTAGTGTTTGAACATTGCTAGGTGCCCTTACTCATTTCCTAGGTTTTGCCATTATACTCCTTCATTCACTCTTTTGTCAACTCTCAGGCAGTCACTGGATGAGCAGAAGCGCATGGAGGAGGAGCTGACTGAGGAGGTGGAGATGGCCAAGAGGAGAATCGATGAGATCAACACGGAGCTTAACCAGGTGCTTAATACACACACAGGCAAAGAAAGGGGAATGATTTCAAATGGTGTCATCTTAGCTGCGATAATGTTAGGGTGTTGTTATTTGTAGTTCACATTGCCTCCTGCAGCTCCAGCTATTTGCCGCAGGGTCGTGCAGTGGTAGTACCCGTTGTGTGACATCCTGTTGTGTTCTTCAACCCCCTAATGTAACACAAGTAGACTTTATGTTTCAAAATTATTGTTGTCCGTCAGATCTTTTCATGATCTTGACATTTCCAACCGCACTTAAAGGCAGCTTAATTTCATGGAGAAAGAAAAGAGACAGAGTGACTGTGCTGGAGCTTGTTGGACAATCAGCTGAAACAATCTTACACAAATCCCGGGCAGTTAGGTGCATTTGTTAAGATTTTTACCCTTGTAGTTTAAAAAAAATATGTTCTTGTGGCAGCAATAGAGGCAGGGATGTTTACTGACTGTACAGGATTCTCACACCACCTCAAAACGGACCGACAAAGTCTGATTGCCACTTACATGATTGGCCAGCGTGGCGTTAAGTTGAATCCCTCGCATCTTTTTGCCACAGGCCGCTGCTTTTTTAAATCACCACTCCCCTACAGCCTCATAGGCCGCAGCCTTAACACATTGCCCTCTTTTAAAATGAACGGGAGGACTTGCATTTTTGTTTAGACTGTCTGATGGTGTCCAAATGCCCATTTAGGGACCATTATCTAGAAGACCGTAAGCTCATGATTGCATGTCTTACCTTGTTACAGCAACAGCGTCCTTAAACAAGACTTCAAGCTAACCTGTGCCCTGGCAGTGAGCAGGAGAAAACTACATTTCTCCATATTATTCAATAGATGTTCCTCACTGCATATTTCCCCATACCAGGGAAAAGCACAAATGTCACCAATAAAATAAATAATTGCTAGGTGTGTCGCGGGGCCTGTCACTGACATGCTGACATTCCTGTTGATAATGTTATTAGTTATACCTGTATTTGACAAGTAAAAATGTCAGCTGTGAAATTGTCTCTAATGAATCCCATTTTTTTTTTTAACTTTTGCTGTAGGTAATGGAGCAGCTGGGAGATGCCAGAATCGACAGGCAGGAGAACAGTCGCCAGCAGCGCAAGGCTGAGATCATGGAGAGTATCAAAAGACTCTACCCTGGCTCTGTGGTAAGGCAACTGTGACAGCATTCAGCACAATCAATCATTTTATTACTTGCAAGATTACATCAGTTTTGCTTCCCGACTAAATATAATGAAAGTGTTAAATAAACTCAGATTAGTAAAAATAGGCTACTCTTCTCTTTTTGCAGTATGGTCGTCTAATCGACCTGTGCCAGCCCACACAGAAGAAGTATCAGATTGCTGTGACCAAAGTGTTGGGCAAGAACATGGATGCCATCATTGTTGACTCAGAGAAGACTGGCAGAGATTGTATTCAATACATCAAGGAGCAGAGAGGAGAGCCTGAGACCTTCCTTCCACTCGACTATCTCGAAGTGAGCGCTCGATAACACAGATGATGGCTCTACTCAAGAGTCTTTGGGGTGGTTTGAGAATACGGTACCAAAGTGGCAATCTTGAATGAAAACATTCAATTTCAACAAATTTAAGAAAGTGGAGGTTAAAGGTCTAATCCCAGTGGAACTACTCTTGTCAAATGAGAAAAAAAACAATAACATTGAATTTGCCTTAAAGCATTTTTTTTTATCTCTCTGACACACAACATCCACCTAATTTGTATTGTTCATTTCAAAGCTACCAATTGAATACCATTAATTTGGATGTATAGTTTATAAGCTCAGTTTTCTTTTACAGCCAGCTCTTTTAGGTTATTTATTTCCCACAAAATTCCAACTTTTAAATGTGCTTTGCCCCTCGTCTTTTCAAAGGTGAAACCAACAGATGAGAAACTGAGAGAACTGCGAGGAGCCAAACTGGTGATTGATGTGATTCGTTATGAGCCTCCTCACATCAAGAAAGCTCTCCAGTATGCATGTGGCAATGCCCTGGTCTGTGAGAACGTAGAGGATGCACGAAGGATCGCTTTCGGAGGGCCGTACAGACACAAGGTATTTGATTCAATTCAGGTCACTTACAGAGACATAGATTATCAACTTTTTTTTGTGTCACGACGATGGAATTATTGGAAAGCTAGCATGCTCGCCTGATGATTTGGTCAATATGAATTTTGTCCATTCCTCCACCCAACCTCTCCTTGTCTCCCTGTGTCCAGACGGTAGCCCTGGACGGTACTCTGTTCCAGAAGTCTGGAGTCATCTCTGGAGGAGCCAGCGACCTGAAGGCCAAAGCCAGACGCTGGGATGAGAAGGCAGTGGACAAACTCAAGGAGAAGAAAGAAAAACTCACTGAAGAGCTCAAGGTAACTTTGATTATTATTGGTCATCTCTGTCAGTTAGTTATCAGGATATCTGGAAAAGCTTTTTAATCAAAATGTTTGTTGGAATGCAGTTGACACCCTCCAGATAAATGTGAATTGTTTTTGTATGTACGTATAGTCACTGACTACAATTTGATTGAATTAAATGAACCTTTGATTAAATTAACCTTTATTTATACTGGAGAGATCATTGAAGAGCGACCGTCATTTACAACGTTATTGAGTCAATTACAAAGAAAAAGAAAATAGCAACAAATGGATATAGAGAAGAGGGAGTACCATTATAAAAATATACATTTGCATATTTTTATAATCAAAAAACAATAAAATGGGGAATAAAATACAGTTATGTAAAACAAGGGGGGTTGGAGGTTTACGATCAAATTTATAATGGTATAGGTGAATTGATTTGAATGAAATGCTGTATTTTGTTTGTATGTGCACTAAAATCATAAGCAGTTTTTCCTAGTCTAGACCTAGCTCATGGAACATCTACGGATTGCAGTTATGGGCACAGCGGTTAATTTGCTGTTAATCTGTTGCGTGGGTGTGTGGCTTCATAAAAAATAACATTCGGATTAACAGCGGATGGGTTGGGGGTGGGTGTAATAATACGTTATTAAGTATAAATATTAATAACATTCTATAAATAAAGCAGAGCTGCTGTTTACTGCTGCAGCAGACAACTGATCATTTCAAGCAAGTGTGTCGTGTACCGCCTGTGTATCGTCTGTAATACAATTCTGCACCGTGCGATAGACTGAGTAAATTCACAACACTTTACAAGTAATATTTTTCTTTGTAGGAGCAAATGAAAGCCAAGAGAAAGGAGGCAGAGCTACGTCAGGTGCAGTCTCAGGCCCACGGTCTGCAGATGAGACTCAAGTACTCCCAGAGTGATCTGGAACAGACGAAAACCCGTCACCTCTCCCTCAACATGCAGGTACAGCCAGGTTAAACCTCAGTATCTTCCTCTTTCTGTTAGTTATTGCTACTGTGATTATTGCATCAAAACATGTTTTATTCATGTCATGCAGGAGAAGTCTAAGTTAGAGAGTGAATTGGCAAACTTTGGCCCTCGCATCAACGACATCAAGAGGATCATCCAGTCCCGTGAGAGGGAGATCACAGACCTGCGAGACCGCATGAACCTGGTGAGACAGACGCAAAGCAAGGTCCACTTAGAAGCCCGCCTATGAATATGTAGCCTTGCAGTAATATCAGTATGCATGTTTTTGTTTTCCAGGTGGAGGATGAGGTGTTTATTGAATTCTGTAAGGAGATTGGAGTCAGGAACATCAGAGAGTTTGAGGAGGAGAAGGTGAAGAGGCAGAATGAGATTGCAAAGAAGCGGTGGGTTTAGTAATGAATCAGTGTCAATTCTTTCCACATTGTTAGTTAACCTGTTGCAGGTTTCCTATGTTGTCTAACCTGACACGCAACATTTTGCTTCAGTCTCGAGTTTGAGACCCAGAAAACCCGCCTGGGAATCCAGGTAGACTATGAGAAGAATCAGCTGAAGGAAGACCAGGAGAAAGTCATGATGTGGGAGCAGACGGTCAAGAAGGACGAGGCAGAAATAGAGCGACTAAAAAAGGTCAAAACATGACATGAACGATGGAAACTTTTTTTAATAATATATTTTGTCATCAAGTTAATTCTCATTTGTGTGTCTTTTTGTCGTTTTCCTGCAGGAGGAGCACAGACACATGAAGATCATTGATGAGACAATGGCCCAACTTCAGGACCTGAAGAACCAGCACCTCACCAAGAAATCTGAAGTCAATGATAAGAACCATGACATGGAGGAGATCCGTAAAAAACTGGGTGGCGCAAACAAGTCAGTGGCTGCAAGCGCACATAAACATTCATATTTTTAAATTAATTTAATATAAATACATAATATATATATATGACCCTTTGAGTCATGCTACAAATGATGTGTGTATCTTCCAGGGAGTTGACTCAGCTCCAGAAGGAGGTCACAGCCATTGAGACCAAACTGGAGCAGAAGCGCAGCGACCGTCACAACTTGCTGCAAGCCTGCAAAATGCAGGACATCAGGTTACCTCTTCATTCTGGGACAATGGATGATATCAGCCAGGGAGAGGTACACACAAACAAACTTATACCGGAGCTAATGTTTATACCACTGGGAGTGAAACAGAAAATGACATCCTACTTTGGTTTTTCCGACTCCAGGGAAGCTCCCAGAATGAGGAGTCCAGCAGCCAGAGGACATCCAGCAGTGTTCTTGCTAAAGAGGCTCTTATAGAGATCGACTACGGCATCCTGTCTGAAGACCTTAAGGTAGCTAGTCCACAAAACACCAATGCCTTACATGTAAACAGTGGCGTCAGCTCCCTGGATTCGTGTTACTTAGTTTTCTAGGTGACTTTTTCGATATCCATTTGCCTCAAATACTGCTAAAATGCTGTTATCTGTACCAATGAGTATGGTAGTCCATGTAAAGCAGTTTATTTATGTTCCTTCTCTGCTCTGACTGATGAACTCTATTGCATTCATTCTCCATATGTATTTGTTCATATTTTATAAAAAACTTTTAACATGAGCCAGTCTATACAACAATGATGGTAATCATATCCGACCATACAGGCTTAGTTGTATACAGCTGTTAAATAAAAGTGGTAACACACTGATATCAGATCAGTCAGAACATCTTTAATGTTCTCTACATAGTTACAAAGTTCTTAATGATATACAAAAGAGGAGAAAGAGCCATTTTTAGCAAAGATGTAGGTAGGTACTCCTATTTAATCCTTTGACGTCTTACAGGATACACTGTCAGAGGAAGAGATCAAGGCGGAGACGAACACGCTGCAGCAGCGTCTGAACGAGCAGCAGAGTATCCTTCAGAGGATCAGCGCACCCAACATGAAGGCCATGGAGAAGCTTGAGAGTGTCAGGGACAAGTTCCAAGAGACCAGTGACGGTAAGATGGGAGGATAATGCTGGAATTAAATGAGAGAGAGAAAGTGATGCAGGTTAACGGTACATTTCTGGAGCTCTTAATACTGTTATCCCTATGTGATGTCATAGTTTTGGGTCTGTCTTTCTCTCAGAGTTCGAAGCTGCTCGAAAGAGAGCCAAGAAGGCCAAGCAAGCCTTCGAGCAGATCAAGAAGGAAAGGTTTGATCGTTTCAATAACTGCTTTGAGTCCGTGGCCACAAACATCGATGAGATCTACAAGGCCCTTTCACGAAACAGCAGTGCCCAGGTATGCCTCAATTGTTATTATTGGCCTCCATAAATTCAATGCTTGGCATGGCAGTAAAACATGTAACAGTCACAGTACATGTACTCAAGCTTTTAATTTGGTAAATTATGTATTGTTAAGCAGAAACCTTTTACAATGAGTGCCCCTCTTCTGTAGGCTTTCCTGGGCCCAGAAAACCCAGAGGAGCCCTACCTGGATGGCATCAACTATAACTGTGTGGCTCCAGGAAAGAGATTCAGACCCATGGACAACCTGTCTGGAGGAGAGAAGACTGTTGCTGCCCTAGCTCTGCTCTTTGCCATCCACAGGTGAAACAAAGTTTGAGAAAGCTGATGATAATGTCTGCACTGGTGGAATATCATTAACAACCTCTCTCTTGCTCGTCTCTAGCTACAAACCTGCCCCCTTCTTTGTCCTGGATGAGATTGATGCAGCTCTGGACAACACTAACATTGGCAAGGTCTGTAAACATTTTCTTTTTTTTAAATTAATGCTGCTTATCACATTGAAAACAAAGCATAACTCATACTTTCCCTCTGTACCCAAGGTGGCCAATTATATCAAAGACCAGTCGGTACAGAACTTCCAGGCCATCGTCATTTCTCTGAAGGAGGAATTCTACACAAAGGCAGACTCACTCATCGGTGTTTATCCAGAGGTGTGTTGCTCAATATTGAATATTGTCAACATTGCTTTTTTCCCCAAGAAATGAAGCCATTACTGTTTTAGATAGGCTATCCTATGACTTATTTTAGCATTTTTTGGAGATATGTTTTTTCAACATTTTTTTTGCCTTATTTTTGGCTTTTATCGTACAATACATATGTTAAAATGTCTTGTAATTACTTGGCAACATAATTGCATACATTGTCAAAATGTAACATACGTGTTAAAATTAGGAGTTTAATACCATTTTTTGGACATAAACATTTAACAATTGGTATTCAGATGTTTAATATTGACCGAAAAATCCTCCAAGAAGTCTGGAAAATTTGACTCTGAAACAGTATGGAATTTGGAAAAAGTTTCTGTTCTGTGAGACTCACAGAATAATAATAAGAGCCTGATCTGTTGTGGAATAAATAACACAATGAACACATCTGCTGTACACATGATTATTAACTGTCTTTCTTTCCCATCCACTCACAGCAAGGAGATTGTGTCATCAGCAAAGTGCTTACGTTTGACCTCTCCCAGTATCCTGATGCCAACCCAAATCCAAATGAATAGAACGAGCACCCCCAGCACAGGCATTTTGGCAAGTTGGACGTTCATTTGCTACTCTCTGGATTGCTAATGTATTCTGTAGTCACAGATCATGTATTCATTAGGTCCCTCATGTTATTTCCTATTGTTTTTTTATGTTTATGTATTTTTTGGATATTTTAGAGTAGTCAATTAGTGAGGTTTTGTTTTTAGTTGAGGGGGGGTTGTTCTTTATAGACTGCAACAACCAGGATGTATGTACATTTATAAGATCCCACCCTTTTATCGGTTTGGCCATACAAGAATGATGATACTAATCCATGAAATATAATTAGAATCAAGTAAAGATGATGGAATCAAACCTTTTTAACAGACTGTAGAATTTGTATCACCTGGTAAAGTTTTTGTTCTCTGAGCTTTTATACCGTTTACGGCCCTCTTTTCAATGGTGTGCTTTATAGCCTTTGCCTGTCATCTGTCGTGTGTGCTAAAAGATGTCTTTTCATTTTCATGTGCTACCTTTTTTTTTTAAAAACAAAACAAAACAAAACAAAAAGAGCTTAATCGGGGAAACTGTTGTTACAGTATGGTGGATACATTCCTGTGTGTGATAGCTAAAGAAAACCCCTATTGAGCTGCAACTGGCAGTGTTATGAGATCATCAGGTAATTATGTCAAAGGAAATGTGTGCTGAGGTTATACGTATGAATAACGGCAGTCTCTTTATATTTCTTGAGTGATATTCTGAATCAGCTTTAAGAAAATGTCAAAATGTGAGACGATCCTGACAGGTTTGTTTTCTTGATTGCTTTGCCTCAATAAATAAAATTTGAATTATTTAAGCTCCTTTGTTTTGTTTACTTTGTAATGAAAGAATGTAACGGGTGCCGCTTTATGTGTATTTTCTTCCCTTTACTTGAACTTGTGGTTCAGAATGCATCTTGCTGCATTTGTTTCCATTCCATAAGGGGGAGTATGTGCTCTGCTAGGCAAATCTATTTTTAGAGGTTCTCAGTTTTCACACTTTGCTGGGGGCAGCGTCAAATCATGCATGTATCTTTTCATCATGGCTCTTTCCGCACTAGCTGTCTGATTACAGGATATTTCTATCACTAGTTTGGATTGTGATTTTAATGGAGCAAACTCACCTGTTGTGTGAGGGTTTGTTCCTTCTCCATTGTGTCAGATGTCCATCTTTGGTTTATTTACAGAAAGAAAACTTACACAGAAATGGATGTTTGGATGATTTATTTCTCTTGCCATGGTGAAAACACCAATATAACATCAACCATAATGGCATAGATTCAAAAGTGCCGGAGACTCGAGGTTGAGCTATTAAAGTCACTCAAACATCTCCAAAACAATGCAACATAGTGTATGTATGACAGCAAAACACAGGCTGGTCACAAAATAATTGTTAAAAAATAGTCCTCTGTAGGGCTTGTCACTGTTTACATTGAGACATGAAACAAGTGAAATAAATTATGCCCATGAAATTATGAATCAGATTTGTTTTATACTTCGGTGATCTGTAACACTAATCCACCATACTCCGGGTATGCTGAAGATACATTATCTGTATGGGTCAAACTGCCCCTAACTTAGAGGTTTGACATATTTATGTAAATTAAAAACACAACCTGTAGCAGTAGAGTGACTTAATGTGAAAATCACATGCACTGCTCAACTACTACACGGCTTTAAATTGAACAAATACTTTAACACAGCTAAATCTTTGGATACTTATTCGCCTCCATATCCAAAATAAAAAAGATGTTTCTTCTATAAATTCTGCTGATACCAACTGCACACAAGAACAGTGGTGAGCAGGAGAAAATAGTCATAAAAGATTAAAAGACAGCAAGTCCCAACTGATCGGAGGATGATGCTTTACCAACAAAGAAAAAATGCTTTAACTTGCATTGTCATAATAGCACCAGAGACCTTTTAAAAGCATGAACTGAATATTCAGTTGAAAATTTGTGCACCTGAATGCACAGAAACTCCGTGTTCGTTTCCCCAAAGTGGAATCCTTTCCCACTGTTCTCACTGAACTGCAGCACACTAAAGTCGGCTGCCTACTCCCTTTATTCAGTGAGTCGATTTAGTCGCCAGTGACTCCCTCTGTGAGGCTTCAGTAAGACAGCTCACTCACATGGCTGTCCCATGAGTCTTATGGAATGGATAACCTCAATAAACGATACAAAGAAAGAAGTACGTCAATCTGTTTCGCTCTGAGATAAGTTAGTATTTTTATTACTTTCAATAAATCTGAAAATTAAGAAGATGTTTCATCATCAGATATATTGTTTCTCTTTGGTTAAGTTTCAACCACACTTGACAATATATTAAACCTGAGCCAACCTGCCTTTAGGCCTTGAGCCAGGCTAGTGGATACAGACTGTCAAACGGGCAACAAGCTCGGTAAAGCGAGGTGAGGTGGAGACACCTGCAAGTGTAAAAACCTCAAGATAACCACGTCAACTCAAGTGACATCCTCTAAACGTTGGAATCGGCCTCCTGTACGGAGGAAACCAAGGGGATTGGACGTCTCTTTCTCCTCACAGCCGGATCTGGCAGGGCCTTTCCCTGTGCTGCCATGGCGGGGGCAGGAGGAGGAACGGGGATGGGACGTCTCTTTTTGACAGAGGCGACGCTGCCAGCACGTTCGCTGAGGATCCCCTGAGCCACGCTTTCCATGTCATCAACTGTTGTGTGCATGGCATCAGCCATCTCCTTCTTAGTCACAGAGACAAAGCCGGGGTCTTTGGCCAGGGAGACCAGACCGCCCTGCACTAGAGCCTGGAAAAGGAAACATTTTATTATTATTACCTGTAATGGATCAGACATAAACCCATGGGTAAGTTATTTTGTTATTATGCATCAATACCTGACTATGAATAATGTTTATACTAATATGACAATTCATTGAACCCTGCAGATGAAGGCCTACAGACTCAACTACAGAACATCCATGAAACTTCAGCCTGAAATGAACATATAATATTTACCCGTATATTATATTTTACAGCTCAGCTTTAATTTTTAGTTTTTAATAAGTCTTTAAATGTATTTGGTTTGTAAATAATTATGACTTTGATTTGAGTTTTGGCTTTAACATCTCAAAGTTTAGCAACAAATTAATACTATACCTTCACTTCACCTTTTTTAAAGCTAAATAAATGTAGTTAAATCCAGGACAGGCTTAATTTGTGTCCAGGAAAATAGCCTGGTACTAAAAAAGGAGTTGAGCTTATTATCACCTATCTATGATAGATCTGACAGCGGATCAGGACATTTCCTGCTGATAGAGGTGCAAATTAATTGGTGTCAGAGATCCATTCTCACTTACCTCCTGGACAAGCTGGTCAGCAGCAGTCCGGGAGCTCTGGCTCTGACTGTCACCATAATTAGGGTCATAAGGGAACTGCAAGGAAAAGATTGCATCCATTCTGTTTATATAAGCTGTTCATCATCATTTACACCAGATGAGTTGACCTTAATATTACCTGTGTTTTGTCTGTTCTCACTGTAAAGTTCCAGGAGCGCAGGTTGCCTAGACAAGGGATAAAAGAATAAAGAAAAATGTAATGAATAGTTATGAAGACCAGACCCCCCCCCCTTTTCAGTCTGTAAAGTTCTACTTATTTACTTGATTTTATTCAAACATTACTTTTTCTAGAATCCTATATTTTGAACCATGTGTAATGTACAGAGCACAGAGAAGCAGTGTACACTAATATTATTGTTATTTAATGTGTATTAAAATCTTTTTTTCTAAACACTTGAGCAAAAGGTGTTATGAGACCTTGTTAATGTGGAAAATGTTTTAAGACTCCCAAGCCCTTCATGGGATTTCTGATTACAATTGCTTGTGTGCATTAGTCTCAAATTATCGTAGTGTCTATTTATGATATCCAAAGACCCCTTGACATACCTGGCTCTGCATCCTCACTGGGATTGTAAAACTCGTCGGGACTTCCTTCTCTATCAATTGAAAATCTGAAAGACAACAAAAAAGTGTTCAGCCTGAGCATATGTCACCTGGTCTCATTGAAAGATTGGAGTGTGCTGGGTACTCACTCTGCGAAGGCATTGTTGTTAGTGTTGCTTTTTGGTGCGTTTGTGGAGAAAAATTCAGTAGTAGGAACCAAGTCAGCAGAATTTGGTGGAGACTCGGATTCAGAGAATTTGAGGGGCCGCTGGTTGGTCATCTGCTGGGACTGGGCATTGACGGGCTCAGCAGAGAATGAGTCCACCCGGTTACCAAAGAGACCGTGTGTACGCTGAACATAACGAGCAAGACAAGCACAGACAATACACAGATGCTCAAATTGACCAGTCACCTTCAAAACACTGTTTATTGCTTGTTTCTTGTCTGTTCTGCCAAGTTGCAGTTGCAGTCAGTGTGTCTCACCTGGTAGATGCCTTCTTCTCCAGCCATAGCTCTGTCCATCTCGTCCTCATTCTGCAGGTCTCCTGAAATAGCTCTGTGCATCTCTGGAGCCACCTCGTCATCTATACTCCTCAGGCCTGCCTAAAAACATGGATGATGTGGGAAAATGAAGAGAAAAGGCACATGGCAGCGTGTAAACAAGGAGAGGCAGAAGAGGAAAGCTGAGGTTGAGTACGTGTAAGAAAAGAAACAGGTCGGATATACACTAGGTTGCACTTAGTCTCTGTAACAGTGTAGTACATAAAAAACTTGCTGATATAAAACAGATTTATTTTCATCATCCTGAATCCTGATGTTGCATTTGATACATTGTAAGACCTCATCATTCATCATTTCAAGTTCTGAACAGTTACATCAGCGACATACATATAAATGATGTCATAGTTTAGCATGTCATAAAAAATGTCATAGTATAACATGCCATAAAAAATGTCATGGTGTGCCATAAAAATTGTCATAGTATAGCAGGTCCTAAAAAATGTCATAGTATAAAGCATTTCATAAAAAGTGTCATAGTATATAGCATGTCATAACATATTGTTGCTAAATTAATTTATCAACTTTTAATACTTAAGACTCTGCAGATTCCCTGATTTCAAGAAGAAATATTCACATATCAATTTTGCATAGCATGCTATTCTGAAAAATGTTTTTCAGTTATTCAGTAATTGTCCATCTGCTATTTTTTAACATAACAATAATGAAGGGATTTTGACCCCATAAGGACCACTCACCTGGATCTCTGGGCCTGAGGCGTTCTTCTTACTGGGCCGGTAGCCATAGTACTCCTCCTGACGCTTCAAGAATTTACGGAAATGGTCCTGGAGCAGGAAGGTGGAGTAGAATTTTCCCACAGTCACCTCATCATCTGTAACCAGACAAGCCACAGTGCTGTCACTGTGAGAAATACTGGGTTATTTTGTAAAGGTGAAATGAACTATGTTGAGACTCACCTCCTATAGGGGGGATGACCTGGTCCAACAGTTTCATACTGGTGCGTTTCCAGATAGATTTTATAATGGCTCTCAGCTCCTCATTGGCCTGCTCAAAGTTACCTGTTCAGAACAATCCACAAAATAAGCGATGGAACTACAGTATGTACATCAAGTTGAAGCACATATACAATTTGATGCCCTGTACCTTCTGTTTTGATCTTAAGTGCAGTCCTGACCAAAGCAAAAAGGGTGGCATTGAAGGTGACGGTGCCATCACTGTTGAGAGGCATGTTCATACCAACCAAGCGCTGCAGACAGGAAGTTAAGATAAATTGGGCACCAGAGAGGAATAGAACAATCAAATACAATACAATTTTTAAGCATTAAAAATAAATAAATAAAAAAAAAATATATATATACACATATATACAGTATATTATTATATAGTAACCCACTCAATTCAACATTTTTATTATTATTATCATGATCATGATGAAGTGAATTATTTCTTAATGTTATTAATAATATTATTTCAGGTGGTGAAGGGATGCTTTGTTTTCTGCAATTTAGAGCTATCGAATATATTAGACAGGCTTTGTTGGTTGTTGTGTGTCTAAGTGGTTGTGTTATGCATCAAGTCTTATTTTGAGTATGAATGTTATGGGTGTGTATTCATATATTTTTGTTAAAGTATTGAATGAAAAATGAATGGGAACCCCAGGGAGAAGTGACTGTTACATCAGCCTCTTTCATTTTCATTTTTCATTTTTTCATTTTTACTTTACAATAATTCACTTTTACATGTTATTTTGTACAAATAAAAATGTGTTGAACACATTATATATGTGTTACATCTGTTAGCATATGGTTGACATACATTCTACTAAAAGTAAGCCTAATCTTATTTAATATTAATCTCTTCTAAAATGTCCAAAATTAGAGATATTCAATGTGTTATGGTCTCTCTTTTGTGTGTGTTGTGTCTTTGTATGCTATAATAGTACAATGTCCATCTACAGTGATTTTATCGTATTGTTAATGCTATCTTTCAAGAGTTATCATGGTCAGTTATATACAGTATATGCATGAACCACATGGCCTTTGACCCTGTTTATGACTGTACTGTATGTACCTTGCATGCAGCACGATGAGGACAGAACTTGCCAAATCCCAGTGGAGGTTGGATGCGTCGCAGCAGCGTCACCACGTCCAGATGTTTAATTCTCCCCCTATTAGTTTAGAGAAACATCTTTAACTATGTTCATGGGTACCTACCTAAATCTGGCCTATTTCTTGTGTTGACTGAACATAAATAAATTTAAGGGTAAAGTTTCATGAGTAGTGTTCGGGCTTACGTGGCTTCAGGGTCATATTCAGCCCAGATCTTCTTAAACTCGTCCAGATGGTGTGGACCAAGTAGAGACCAATCACGGGTCAGGTAGTCAAAGTTGTCCATGATGACAGCTACAAACAGGTTGAGGATCTGCAGTAGTAGTAGAAAAGGTTTTAACCCCTTTGGGCGAACAGCATTTTTTCAAATCATACAAGGAATGTTGAAATATAACAAGGTACACTAATGCAGCCAGAATATTAATGTTGCTGCCTACCAAGAAGGCACAGAGACAGTAGAAACTGAGGAAGTAGAAGACAGCAAAGTTGGACCCGCAGGTGTACTCCTCTTCTGGCAGGACGTCAGACTTAGGGTCACACTTCTTCCCATACATTGAAGCCATCATGACCTCCTGCCAAGCCTCTCCAGTAGCACACCTGGACATAAACAACAATGAAATCTTGGCCTCAGTTTTTGACCTTGAGCCAATGAGCTTTTAACCTGTGATCCTGGTTTATAGACTCACCGGAATAACATCAGAACAGCCTGAGGGAATGTCTGGAAGTTGTTGTTGCGGTTGATTTGGGTGCCATCCACTAAGGCTACCTTTCCAAAGATCTGAGGGTTTTTGTTTTACAATCACAGTCAAAATTGGTGACATAAACCTGTCAAAGTGGCATTGAACAGACACAAAATAACAATCTACAGAGGTTTACAATGTGTTCATCCAGAAAATTAGGATTGAAGCCTTGAAGCCTACCTGCATCCCGATGACAGCGTAGATAAAGAAGAGCATTATGATAAGCAAAGCTACGTGAGGGAGAGCCTGTAGACACAAACACAAAGTGTCAGGTTATTAAAAGTGTGTTAAAAGACGAGATTAAAAAAACTAAAAATGATGATGGCCACAGTGTGACAGACCTGGAAGGACTTGATAAACGTCCACAGCAGGTTACGGATGCCCTCTGAACGGTTCAGCAGCTTTACCAGACGCATGACACGGAAGAGTCGGAAGAAGGTGATGGAAACTGAAGCATTTTCAGATGCCTACGGATAAAAGAAATCCAGAGGATTTGAGGAAAATAAACTCAGAAAGAGAGAGACATTGTTATTTAATGGGAAACAGGGAAAGTCAAGGCTTACCGCAATTGCTTGCATAGGATTTGTCTCCTGCACAAAGTAGATGAAGAGACGAAAAACTGTTGTTACATACTTAATAAAAGTTATAATATCATTAATAAGAGGCACATAGCAGACGTAGCACTGACCTGTTAAACATTATTAAGGTATGATTTACAATCACAAATCAGGGTTAATATTAGAGAGCAATGTTTTCACCTTTGATGAGTTACAAAGCCTCCGGGTCTTAGTTTGCTGAAAACTATAATAACTGCCATTTCTAACTCATGCGATTTATTGTCAAAATATTAAAGGTCCCATATCATGCTTATTTTCAGATTCTACTTCTTCTAGAACATGTTTACATGCTTTAATGTTTAATGTTTTAATATTTAAAAAACCCATTATTTTCCCCAAACTGTCTATCTGAATAACCTGTATTCACACTCTGTTTTAGCATCTGTCTCTTTCAGCCGCCCTCATGCTCTGATTGGTCAGTGTTTCCAGATCTTCTGGTCTGCGCTATCTCTGCATCATCATGGCAACCAGAAAATGACTGTAACGGCACTGCAGTGGCACATTATACCTATAAATAGTATAGTTGACATCACAACTGTACAGAAGTCCTGACAAGTTATCTAACTTTTTACAATATGAGACCTTTAACGTCTTTTATGTCAATCCAGCCACCATTAATACTTGCTGTGCTAATATATTTAGTGCTGAGCTGAGTGTATAAATAATCCGAACTGAACTGAAACACAAGATATCCAACATATCTTGAGGTTTATCCTACATTTGCTCTGTAAGATTAGACGGACCCTAAAAATGCAGATGTTTGACCAACAGTTTGAGCGACACACAGTTCAGTACAGTAGTTCTACAGTTTAGTAGAGATCATAGTGGAGTGCTCACACAGCAAGGCTCATGCAGCAGTGCAGTGCAGTGAAGTTCAGATATTTACAGCACAGCCATGGAGACAGTACAGTCCTCCACTGGCAGCCAGGGCACTCTGTGGAGGATAGACAGATGAGCAGTGAGGTGCATGGAAGGATTGAGAGGGAAAGTAGGCAAAAGAAGAAGAAAAAGAAACAGGAGAGGTTGTGAAATTGGATGGTGAAAACAGAAATTGTGTTTGTGGATGAAAAAGGTGGGGACAATGCAGTGCAACAATGGAAAAACAGTGAAAAAAACATATATTGGGCTCTTTCTAATTTCAAGTGCGCAAATACACACAAACATCGAATCACAGAGAATACTTGTGGGAATAATGGAAAGTTTGGTGGTTTGATGATTGAAATGGCGACATTTCTTATGTTGCACAAGGGGCCGAGGAGGGTGAGAGCGGGAGAGTTGGAGTGGGAATGGCCAATGGCACTACTGACCAGGTCCTGTGAGCTAGTTCTGGTGTCACCAATCGGCTGCGGGGACACATTTATATGCTTCTGTGTCAGAGCATTGTCAGAATAAATAAATTCAGTGGTTTCATATCGAATCCAACTATTGACTGGGAATGTCTCATTAAGACAACACCAGAGACTTTCAGATACAGCACCTGCAATGAGAATCTGAAATCTGTTGAATTCATTAGAATAGACAAATACACAAGCTCTATTACTCACATCAACTTCGCTCAGGATGACATCAACAACGCTGCCGACGACGATGACGAAGTCAAAGACGTTCCAGGGGTCTCCAAAGTAGCCCTGCGCAGACAGATAAAGCATTGCTGACAGTGTATTGAATCGGGTGGATGACCATTTGTACCACAAAGTGTGAAGTCGTTACCCTCGCTTTGAAGGCCATGAGCTTGAGAATCATCTCCACAGTGAAGAGAACAGTGAAGATCAAGTTCAGAGTGTCTGACAGCTTGGTCACATGGTCAGACTGGTTACAGTGCTGTTCAACGTGGAAAGCATATGCACAGTAAAGAAACATGTTTCCCTGTACAATGAAATTCTTCCTTTGCTGTCCACAGAATGCCAAACAATGCAAAATCTAAGTATATAAAAAAAAGATAACATGAAATATTCATGACTGAAGAAGCAACATCAGAGGTTTTTTAAACATATTTAGGCATGTCTCTTGTCGTTGTAAACAGATGATCTTTGGAGTGTGTGGTTTCTATCAGAAACAATTGCGGTGAGTTTTTACTGAAGATGTATTCATCTTGCTGATGCCAGCACATCAAGCCTTAAAGTACATGCTGCGCTTTCTTTTCATATAATAAATAGATATGATGGCAAAACTTACAAAAAAAATCAATAAATAAGTCTTTGGATTTGTTGTCCTCTCCCACCATATTTCCATAAATAAAATTTGTTTTCTGAAAATGTACATGCAAAGTAAGGTTTTGTAAATGAACTGGTCCTCAGCATTAATGCGTTCCTAACCTCTCCACATCCCTCCCGATATGAATTAGCCATCCCAACTCAAGGGCCGGATGCATTTCAACATACCAATGCACACAATTGGATAGCACTATGACCGATTACGATCAGAGCAATGAACAAGGTGACGTATCTAGCTGACTTGGACAGCACAGCACTGTTGTCATTGGTTATGCCTGCCCATAATAAAAAGTACGATTTGATTGGTGAGTTGGGATTTTCTGACATAGTTAATGAGCTCCAACGGTTCATACCTAGAGGCAGCTGCAGAGTAAATTAAAAAATGCTGGAATATTATCTGTAAGCAGCCTCAATACAATCTCAATGTTTAAGGTTACAACGTGACCTTAATTTACATACCTGCATCCCAAGACACAAGGTGTTGAGCATAATTAGGAAGAACATGAGGTATTCAAAGTAGCAGGAGGTGACAATGTACCAGACTCTGTACTGGTAGGGGTTTTTGGGGATGTAGCACCTCAGAGGTCGAGCCTTCAGGGCGTACTGCACACATTGACGCTGAAGGGGAAGCAGAAGGTGTGTTGAAAGGAAAAAATAATTAGACGCTTGAGTAACATGTTTTATATTTAACTTGGAATGATTTGATGTGATTTCTGAGGTGTCTTAGCGTGCCTGGTTCTTGTCCAGCTCACAGTCCTTATACTCCTGCTCGCCCTGCTCCTGGAAAGTGACAATGACAAAGCCCACAAAGATGTTCATCATGAAGAAGGCGATGAGGATGATGTAGATGATGAAGAAGATGGACACATCCACGCGGTTGTTGAAGACAGGACCCATGTCTTCTTCGTCTGAATCAATGGCTCTGTATAACAGTCTGGGAAACAGATTGAGTGATGTTGAGAGGCGAGGGGAAATTGGCAGGATAAAGCTCAAAGATCATTGATACCAAAAAGGCTAATTTGTATAGATGAAATGTATAATTCAGTGGATTAAAAAGGATATATTGCCTCTACGACCATCTCAGGCTCCAGGAAATTGAATTACTTCCAAATCAATATCCACGTAATAAGATATTCTGTCTGCAAATTCAATCAAACAGGAAGAAAAATACAATTCATCAAATCAAAATTTATGCTGTGCTTACTTTGGCCAGCCCTCAAATGTGGAAATAGTGAAGAGAGCCAGCATGCCGTAGAGCACATTGTCAAAGTTGAAGTCACTGTTGATCCATTCTCTCTTAGCCAACGTTGTGTCTTGTAGGGAATTCTCCATGTGCTTCACAAAGTATCCCCTGAGAGCAGACACAGAGAACAGTGACTCTAAAATACAGTTTTGATAGATGAAATCTATGACGTGTGAAAGTTGTCTGCCTTACTGGCATTCCTCCCCTGTCATTTTCAATGGGTCTGTGCAGCTGTAGAATTTACCCTATAAGGGGAGAGGTTAAGGGACACATTTAATACAAAAGCAGCATCTATACTTAGTAGATTCATTTGGATATATGTTGCATATGGTGTCAACATCATCTTTTAAAAAGTTACCTTGAAGAGTTGCACTCCGATACAGGCAAACATGAAATTCAGCAGCATTGTGACCAGGACAATGTTACCGATGGTTTTGATGGCCACAAACACGCACTGGACCACATGCTGTCATGAAGGACAAACAATGACCACTCAATATTGTTAATACACATACTGTACTGAAGAACTTGAGTATTTCTATATTGAGCTACTTTATACTTCTGCTAAACTACATACAACAGAAGCAAGTACAGCACTTTTTACACTTATAATTGCTAATAAGTTTTCAGAATATGATTTTAGACAAAAACATTTGAAAAGCTCCTAAAATACAATGCATTTCTGAAGATACCAGTGGTTTCTGACCTTATTTGATGGTAAACATTTACGGCCCCCTATCATGTTTCTAATGTCTGTCCCAGGTACAAAGAGGTGAAAGTATCAAATATTTCACAAAAACAGCAAAGATTAGAGAATGAATATATTCATATAGATATTCATATAAAAAATGAATATACATTTGCCATCTCTTGCCCCCCCCGACTCTTAGGCTGGGAAACTCTACAAACAAACAACTTATAACAGTAATATTCTACTGCATTTTTACATTAATGCATCAGTAATAATGTCATATACAAATATGTCAGTCACAGCAGCCATTTTTATGCAGAACAATAACTATTACTCTTCATGCTTAGTATATTTTGCTGATAATACTTTTGTTCATTTACTTAAGTAGGACTTTGACTTGTAATGGAATATTTTTTTCTATCATTGTATTGGTTGTTTTATTTAAGTAAAAAATCGTATTACTTATAGACATTTCTTCAGGAATAATTACTGTATTTATGCGTGTGCTGTACCTTTAACCCCTTTGCTCTATTGATGGCCCTGAGAGGCCTCAGCACCCTCAGCACCCTGAGAATCTTCACCACAGAGATAGCACTGGATCTGCATTCAACAAAACAAAAAGAAGTCTTGATTTGTCTGTCTGGGGATACTAAAATGTGTAATTTAGGGGTAAAAATTAACAATAGGATTGTTATATATCTAGTATGGCAATATGAAAAGGTTTACTCACTCCATCCCCATAGAAAGCAGGGAGACTCCAACCACAAGCAGATCCAGGATGTTGAAGGAGTTACGGCAGAAGGAGCCCTCATGCATGAATGCTCCATATACTGTCATCTGTCAGTCAGATACATCAGAGTCACGCCCAGGAACAGATTCATGTTTAAGTATTTCTTTTAGCCAAAGGTACACGTGTCACATTGAATGTAAAAAAAAAAACAAGGGGGCCGGCTGTTGGCTGACTGGTTAGAGGGTGTGAATGCTGAAGGCCCTTGAGGCAGCGGTCGCAGGTTCAACTCAGACCTGAGCCCCCCCCCTCTCTTTCACCCCATTTCCTGTCTGTCCTTTTTAATAAAGGCTTGAAAAACTGCCAAAAAAATAATCTTAAAAAAAAAAAAACCCTGAGGAAAGTTGCTGATTAATCAATGTTAAATAACAGAAAATTAATCGGACTATTTTGATTAATAGATTAATTGATGATGAAAATAATTGCTATAGTTGCAGTCCTAATGTTGAATATTGTATGAAGAAACCTGCATCATCCTGCTCCAACCTACTTCTCCCATTCATAAAACAATTTCATCATTGTGAAACAAGATTCTAGTGGCCTGTGAAACATATAACGCTGTAACAGAGGGTTTTTTTCTTTGCAAGGATTACCATTAGAGATTGAGTTGTTTAGTTTTCTGCAATTTCCGCTTCCAAATTATCAAATGTAAAGCCGAGAATATCAGAAAAATATCAGTCAAACCCAAATAAGGCAGAACATGAAACATACAGCACATTACCTTCAGTACAATCTCAATGGTGAACACAGTTGTGAAGACAATATCAGCATAGGACAAGATCTGGAGGAAAAGCACACAGGGTTACTCTCAAAAGTGGCCTTCTTGCTACAGATAATATCGAATATGTAGTGGTAGACCTGGTCGTTACCATGTTTCTGTAGGACTTGGGATCTATGGGGTCCTCAGCTGCCAGGGAGATGGAGGAGAGCAGGATGAACAGAAGGATTAAGTTGGTGAAGGAAGAGGCATTGATGATCTTGTAACACAGCTTACGGAACCTGGATACCAAAGGATATGCAAAGACATACAGTCATGAGTGAGTTCAATTCACTGTTGTGTTTTCATAATATAGTATGAAATATAACCACTCATATAACCACTCTGTTGTTCTCAGGTTGGTATGTCTGGTTCCTACTTGTTCTGAGGGCCAAAAATGAAAAAGGAGCTGGCTTCAGGCAATGGAACGGCTTCTTCCTTAAGCTGCAGGTCGGCCATCGGTCGGGGCCGAGGGCTGATGGGGATTTCGGGCTCTACCTCCTCATCATCACCTACAGTGTGGAGGAGAGAGATTCAAAATTCTATAGTGCAAAAACAAATGAACTTATTGGTAGTAGTCACGTTACAGCATTATGGAAAACAGAGCAAAAATTCAAATTCAAGAGGAAGAAGAATTCCTTTATTAGTCCCGCAACGGGGAAATTCAATTCAAAAAGGAAATCTTCATATACTGAATCATGTTATAACCTTTATATGGTAGTCACCAGGGTAGTGTGAAAAAGGCCTAACTTTAGAATCTGCTACAAACCCGGCAGAGTCTAATAATAATGAGGGGTTACTATACTTAAACTGTAACATAGCCAAGAAAGCAGCACTGGTAAACAGCCAGTGTAATGAATACGTGCTACTGTGATCAGTGACCTCTTTCTGCCACAACTACACTGCTGAGAAATATGAGAGGTTTAAGAGGTCTAAGAGGTTGAGATGCAAGAAAGGTAAATGTTTAGACATTTGTTACCTGGGAAGTCATCAGGTGGGAATGGATCTTTCACTTCATTGACATTGGACTCAAACTCGTCAATTTTGAGCTGAAATATATATGTATTATAGTTACTAACGCTCCTGATTAATACATTTTGCCAATAGTAAATATGTGATATGCCACCAGAAGTTACACTAACCTTGGCTGTGGTGGGCATGCCCTCCATCTTGGCTCTCTGCTCTGCCAGTTTCTTAGCTATCCTCTCCCTTTCCTCATCAGTCTTTTCAGGCATTTTGGACCTGGAGAGTAGGCAGGTAAGGGAGCAGAGTTTAGCTATGAGAGAACAGAGCAGATCATCCCACTTAGATAAGGTAGTCTGTTATTCACCTTAGTAGCTTTCTCTTTAACTTCTCCTCCGCCTTTTCTTTCTGAGCTGAAGTCAGACTCTCAGCCTCTGCCAGGTTATCGACGGCGATGGCCAAGAAGACATTGAGGAGGATATCTGATCAAGCTGAGCTCAGGAAAACAAAAAACCTTATTTTCAAAATTCCATGCTATATATACAAGTTTTAGCCATGCCGCTACATGGCAATATTGGTCTAATGGTCAGTCCATCTTGGTTCAGGACATTTTCACATAAAAACAGAAACTGGGAGGATTGGTACACAGTTTAGTACAAATATTCAAGGTTTTCCATATACTGTATCCAAATCTGGGGATCCCCTGCCTTTTCCTCTAGAGCAACCAAGAGGATGACTTGTGATTTTGAGTGACATGAAATCCTGTGCACACATGTACTGTTTGTCCCTTCAGGATTAATGGATGACTTTGGTGTCCCCCTCCCCTATCATTTAGCAGCGTCATTGGGTTAAAACCCAGCTGTACTTTGGGTTTAGTGCTAATTAGCAAGTAAAGCCAGTATCATGCCTATAGACTCTTGGTCTTGTTAAATCCGAGAGGCCATTGTGAGAGTATGAAGGATACAGTTTCCACAGACAAAGAGGACAATAAAGTAGATGGCGACCAGGATGCCAGGAATGACAGGCCCACCATAGGCCATAATTCCATTGTACATTATGGTGGTCCAGTCCTCTCCTGTTAGGATCTGAGAGACAGAAAGAGTCAACAAATAGACAGGGATTCAGTAAGTCAGGTATGACAAGGATAGAGTAGATGCTGCTATGTGAATGCATCTAATATACAGCATGGATCATCAAAATCAGGCAAGAAAGTTTTAACAAAATCAAAGCTGACGCTGCTCAGAGTTTAAAGCAGAGAATCTATGAATCAGCGTCTAGCCTCACCTGAAATACACTGATGAGTGCCTGAGGGAAATTGTCAAAGTTACTGCGTCTCGATCTGTGGTCGGTAAAGTTGAATTTCCCCCCGAACACTTGCATGCCCAGGAGAGAGAAAATGACGATGAAGAGGAAGAGAAGAAGGAGCAGGGAGGCGATTGAGCGTACAGAGTTGAGGAGAGAGGCTACAAGATTACTCAAAGAGGTCCAATATCTGCAAAAAAGTTGGAAGAAAAGAGGGAATAATAACATTCAATCACACCACAACTAATTTAATACAACATGACCATTTGAGGCAACATGACTTACTTTGTTACTTTAAGAATCCTTAGCAGTCGGATACACCTGAGTACAGAGAAACCCAGGGGAGCCACGGCTCCTGCAGAGAACATGATCATCTCCAGGATACCGCATATCACCACAAAGAAGTCAAAGCGGTTAAACAGGGACATGAAATATGCCCTGGGACCCAGAGCATACATCTTCACAAACATCTCTATGATAAACAGCACCAGCAGTACACGACTGGCCACATCTGTTGAGATAAGAGAAAGTGAGACGATCAGATAAAGCTGGAAGTGATAGAGTTTCTGTAAAAAAATATTCACAGTAATACATATATTAATCACCAACCTTGCAGGGAGGTGAGCGATTCAGACTGGTGATGGTGCTCTGTTGCTATGGTCAGAGTATTGAGGAAGACGAGGAACATCACTATCCAGTAAAAGACCCTGGTTTTCACGTACACCAGGCACTTCATCCTGAAGAAACGGTTCCAGCGACAAGCCAGGCGGCTAAACACAAAAAAAGTCCTGGCTTACTGTGCTAGTTACTGTGAATACTGCTTAAAACATTTAAACATTTACATAACTGCAGACTCACTAGTAGTAAACAATTCGACTCTTGCCTTCCAGGTCATACAAGCTGTCTGTATCAGAGTCACTGGTTAAAGGCAGGAGTCCTGAGAAGAGAACAGTTGTTACTCAACAGTATCTCTACAGGGGAAGTCCTGAGGTGGGTTATAGTGCTGACCTTTGCCCTCCCGGTCAGCATCCAGGACTTCAGCATGAGTGATCCATTCCATGTAGCCGTGTAGGTCTTCATCCAACTGCTGACGCTCTCGCAACTTCTGGAATTCTCCCCGTGACTTGGCCTTCTCTCGCTCTTTGGTAAACTCTCTGAGTGGAACGACAAAGAAAAGTAAAACATCACATCATCTTGCTGTTTTAAGATGCAAGATGCAGACAGTAGAAAGGATAAAACATAAAAGTTGTCTTACCCACTGAGCACGCCCAGAACCAGATTGAGCACAAAGAAGGAACCCACCAGAATAAGGGGAACAAAGTAGACCCAGGGCCATTCGTTTCCTATTGCATCATTAATCTGAAAGACAACTCTGGGTCAGCCGCAAAAAAATGTATTCTGTTAGGTATGCTTTACACAATAAATACCTAAAATTGAGACAAATTTAAAGGTTTTGGTGGCAAGAGCACAAATTCCCCAACGCTAAAACTGAAAAACAACCAACCCAGTAGAGCACTTTGGTCCATCCCTCCATGGTGATGCACTGGTACACCGTAAGCATGGCAAAGCCAATGTTGTCAAAGTGGGTGATGCCATTGTTGGGACCCTCCCAACCTGGCCGACACTCAGAGCCATTGATTGTGCAGCGGCGTCCGTTTCCAGCCTGAGCGCAGGGTGCAGGCAGCTCACCTTCTGCTGTGGAATAGATATCTGCAGGCAAAAGAAGAGAGACATTTTTAATGTAGCTTCAGGTTAATACAACGTGTTATACAATATATCAGGTATGACTACAAGTGACAACATATGTAAAAGCCAAAGTGTCTAATTGTGCCCTTTATACATACTTGTGCCAGTGTAATAGCAGGTTTTATGCATTTTGCACTTGAAGAGCTCCAGTCCCATGATGGCATAGATGGTGACCAGTAAAAAGACCAGCAGGGCGATGTGGAGCAGAGGCAGCATGGCTTTGAGGATGGAGTTCATCACCACCTGCAGGCCTGAATGTAACAGTAAACAGTAAAACAAAAAAAGATCACAACAGCACAAAATCACTGTAGTGTTTCCAGAAAGGTTTCTTTTGCTGTATTTTTGGATTACAGAAGACGCTCTTACTGGGAACTCCAGAGACGAGACGTAAGGGCCGCAGCACTCTGAAGGCTCTCAGCGCCTTCATGTCAAACCCCCCACCCTTCTCCATTGGCACACCTGCTATCTTATTGATGGTATCCAAGGCAAAGGTGAAGAGACTGTAGTAAAAGATCACACAACCATAAGTACCTCTACCCTACTTGATTAAATGTAGACATTCAGCGGAACAATATTTCAGTTTTAATATTACTAAAAGATATATCACATTTCCAACTGTTAAAATTGAAGTGTCAGTGGCAGTTGATTACATGCGACCAAAGGGAAGCTGTGGTAGAGATATCCACCTGCAGCTCAGAGCTCATCTTACCCCATGAAGACGATGACAAAGTCCAATATGTTCCAACAGTTCCGTAAATAGGCGCCTTCATGGAACACGAGCCCATACGCCACTATCTTCAGAAAGCACTCTGCCGTGAATATGATCATGAAGATGTACTCTAAACTCTCCTGCAGAAATAGACAAACCAGTAAATTACATTTTATAAAGCTCACAACCTTAGGGGTCAATTCCTCAAGGATGGGATGATTGGTAAAAATGATAACTTTGGCATTTAGGCACCTGCTAGGAGGAATAGCAGTATTTGCTGCTGGTATTAGATGAACTCATTAACTTTCATAACCTATGGGCTAATTTTGTATGATGTAATAAGAAGATTACATCTAGATGTTCTAATGTTCATAAAACAAATTATTTTATTCATAGTGTGTCTGAAACTGCATGTCTTGTTAAACAGATATTTTGCTGATTTGATCCGGTTCTGTGTCATGGCAATGTGGGCAGCATGTCCACACGAGGGAAGGCAAACGGCGCTCATTAATAAGCACTGCCTATATTGCCATGAAACAGAACTGGAATTAAAAGGGTAAAGCCCCCTCCTGAAAAAGCTCACGCTGCGCTCACTGCGTCTCTTCACTATTATAACAACCAGGGGATGACTGTAACTACACTGTAGCAGCACTTTCTACCTGAATATATAGAGTAAAGTTGTGACAACAAAATCGTACGGAGTTGTTATGGCTCGTTTAACCGTTTCTGAATACAGGCTTTGTGCATTGCTCTGCGGATTGAGTGTTTTTATACATTCACAGTATTTATATAGCACTTCAACCTGCTTTACAATTAAAAAAAGACATGGAAGTCTCCCTTTTTATAATATGGGACCTTTAAATGCTTAGTTCAGAGGTTAAATAAAATCATCTGTTTACAAGTCAGTGTTTTTTTTTTAGAGAGCAGCTGGACATCGGGCTGATTATGGTTTTCTTCAGTAGTGAATGCAACTGACAACAAATAAATGCAGAAGTTGGAAGTAAGTAAGTAGAAGTAAGACTAACAGTTCTGCAATGTTAGGGTAGGGTTACTTTGCTACCAAATACACTCCATTGCACACGATTGCTTATTTGAAAAAAATGCTTGAAACTGTCATCAATAGACAGACCACTTCTTCATTTGTTGTAGGAGAAGAAGCTGTAATATGAGAGCAGTATGATAGAGTTTCCAGGGAATGCAACCCCAACTGCATGTATCATCAAAATCCGAGAGTTCATTTGAGGTGCAGCATACTATAAATGATATATGATATGGTGTTTATTTTCCTTCGATCCTTTTAAACAAATCATGTCAATATGTTTTGGCTGAACCATCCAGCAGCAGTCACTAAGCCCAAGGCCAATCTTGTATACATAAGCAATGTATAGACATTGCATTTATAGACTAATACTCAATAAATGTTATTCAAATTAATCAGAGAAGGGCCACAAGTAGAGCTGTCCTGCTACATCATGTATCAACGTTACAAGCCATCATATTTAGTATATGAGTATGAATGTGGTTACATGAGGTAACATCCGTGGACTCTCCTGTATCCACATGCGTCAGTGGAGGGATGTTGCCTGGGCCGACCTACTTCTAACAGCACCAGGAGGGTGAAGCTCACCAGCTCTTCTTACATCGTTCACCTCTGAGGAATGGCTCAGTAAAAAGTAAGAAGTGAGAAGGACTTGGGAGAAGGCTGGTGAGTGGGCCATAGCAAAGATATTAAAGAAATGTGGTCAGCTTCAGGTCCAGACACCTAATGACTTGATGAATTTCGCTGTCAATCCCTTGGGTACCAACAAGATGGATAGCTTTAACCTAGCGATGTGTGAAGGTTATAGAATGGATGGTGGAAAGCAAGTTGTGGCTGGCTACGGGGGATCATTTATTGACATTCGAGCTGGATCCAGATATCAAGTCTTGGACAATGAACCTCCTCAATACCATAACACCAGTGTCAATAAAATCTCAAATACTCCAGACATTGGCAAGATGTGTAAACTATGGAAGAGCAAACATATATCTTTTGCTCACTACACCCTGCATAGACATTGATCATCCCTGGGTTGTATTTGTTCAGTCACCCACTTTTAATACACTATCAACATCCTCACAGCAATGTAAACACACACACACGCACACACACACACACACACACACACACACACACACACACACACACACACACACACACACACACACACACACACACACACACACACACACACACACACACACACACACACACACACACCTGTGAGGTTGAAATACAATAACATCTGTAAACACATCAGCAGCATCCATTGGTCAAACACCTGCCACCAGATAGTTTACACTACTTTAACATGAGTGACTTTGAATTACCTGCCATGTAGAGTGAAAGGAGCCATGAACGCCCTTTTTAACTGCATAATAAATGCTTTATATAATAATTGTGTTTAGCAAAAAAAGATAAAACAGCAAGGAAACTATTTTGTATTCAATCATTTTGGGGGCATTTAAATGTATTAATTAATTCATAATAACAATGATCATATGGCAATTCTGCATTTATCTTTGTATTCTGTAAATGTATCCATGAAGGTTTCACTCATATCATATCCCACATTGGTAATTCATTTTTCTGCTATTGTCTTGTTTTATGGCCAGTTTCTGATTAGAGAAGGATAAACTAATCACAGTTGTTTGATGACATGTTCCTCTGCAGACACAGATGGGACTCCAAATAAAGAACTGAGTTACGTGCGAAAGCATTTAAATTGGGCCTGGCACTCAGACCAGTGACCAGCTGCAATTCTTAGATATGAAGCATCTAACTTTGCTGGCTCAAAGAAGTCATGTTAAAGTTGCACAGCCCTCTACTTGTTATGGCATAAATACTAGAGACCTTGAGTTAAATGTGTTCTCTTTCTTTTCCATACCTGAGGAGCCAAAGCTCCTCATAGAGTCCTGAGTCATACGCCATAGAGAGTGTGTTGTGTTCACAGTCATACTCACCAAGCTTGTGTTGGTGTTATTACTGTCTTCTTCAGGCATGGGCAGGAACACAGCCAAAGCGATACAGTTTGCAAAGATGGTCAATAAGATGATAATCTCAAAGGTTCTGGATAGGTAAACTCAGGATCATAACAATAATACATGAAGAGGACAGGTAAACTCCCAGGGACCCCCGAAAGGAACATTAACAAAATACAATGTATCTGGAATAATTCATTATGATAATATGTGTTAATTGTGTACATGGCCAGTTTATAGATAAGATAGTCTTGAAAATAAATTGTCCATTTCTCTATCTGTGTATGTTTAGTGATTTAATGTCACCCAACAAATAAATCAAACTCTGCTAACATTGATTAGTGCCTCCAAATGGTGCCTGTAACATCATCCCTATAACAGCCCATCTGGTAGCCGTCAAAACGGTCACAGTAAATGTAACATTGTCTGCTGTGCTGCTTCATTCTCGTCCATAGGGGGCTCTCTATGAGAATTCCCCTGCCAGGTCAGCATCATGTCTCCCTGTGATGCCGCAGGACAGCTGCACAGCCCAAGAATATGACCAAACCATTTAAACAGACTACTCATCAGGGGGAAAAAAACTGTTTGGTTATTCTATCAAGACTTGTATTTACTCTCACAGCTGTGAGCATTGATACACTTTGTAAATAGTAAATAAATAATACTTAATAAGTAAAATAATAAGGATTTAGGAGGTTTAGTCCATGTCTCTGATTTTGGCTCTGAACAGAGCACCCATGCCCTTTGTGACAGAATCACATACCAATGTGATTAAACTGTTGCAGTAAAAAACTCATGACCTGGTTAAGCATATGGAGACAAAGTTCAATGAAACTATTGAGAAAAATGGTAATTATTTCCACTGTAATGTTGCTATTATGACAATATGGCTTTCGCTGGATGGATATTATTAATGGAATCTATTTTGGTGGTAAAATATCTATTATCCAGGAATGGGCCTCGGGCTAAAAGTTGGAAACCCCCTATAGGGGCCAAAACATCACTCAGCAGTCTGCCTTGTGTTCAGGATTCTAGGCTAACAGTGCCAGCATTTCAGAGCGGCTATTTCCACATTAAAAGCAGAATGTCAGCAATCAAGACATTGACGGATGGCTTCGTTATTTGCTTGTCTGCCAGATGTAAATAGGTTGGCTTAAGAAGCTCTCCAGGTGAAAATACGGCCACAAACTGGACTTTCAAACAGGGCTGCCTGATACATAACAAAAGTCTTAACACTTAAGGGATCGACTTAACACTGATTTGAAAGAGACATAGCTTGGGTGGACTTATCACAGGTGAACTAAATGGCTGATTATTCACTGGCCTGCAGACACTTAATGTCTGTAGCTGTCAGTGTTCTTAACCACAGCACACTGTTAGAATTGTATAATACATTGACATAGCCTTGTATACCATACATTCACCTTTTTAAGCCAATTTCTACTTTATATTACAGACAAAAATACTGTAAGTTGTGTATAACGTAGGTGTGTGTGTTTGTGTGTGTGTGTGTGTGTCATAAAAAAAGGATACTTCCACTCCACAATGCTGATGCAGGCCTTGCGGAAAGGATTTTTGAGGGTGAAGAAGAAGAGGGATCTTGCAGGTCGAGGGTTTCCCCCTGTGGCTTGTAGCTTCTTCAGCTTCTCCCTCTGCTTCCTCTTCAGCTCCTCTTCATTCATGATAACCGGCTTGGCTTCTGCATTGGCCGCCATCTTGACACCTCCACCTGAGACAAGCTCCCAGTCCTGTAGAAATGTCTCTTCTCACTGTATAATCCCAAACTGAGGCACTTTATAACTTCCCGTTGTGAAGGCCCCTGGGTTCCAGACCTGCCGATCCTATGTGCGCTCCTCCGCCGCCCTCTCTCCCCTCTCCTTCTGACTCTGTCTCCCTCACGCAGAGCCACAGGCCTTTCCTCCTGACTGAGGGCCTCTGACAAAAAAAGCCCCCTCGGCAGGGCAAAATAACAGGATCCCAGAGTGGCTGGAGAAGCAGTTGGCCATGCTGTAGTTTAAATTTAGACTGTGAACGACTGACAGGCCATGCTTGGGGATGGTTAAAGGGGTGGCAGTGGGGGTGGAAGGTGGAAGATGGGAGTAGATCAAGGGAGTGGGGTGGGGGGTTGGGGCAGGGCAGCAGTGGCAGACGAGAGCACAAAGGGGAGAGCCATAGTTTGGGGGATCTTGCAGTAGCAAAGTATCATCACTAGCCCCTTGAACCTGCCCTGACTTTCAAAACAGCCTCAGCTGCTTTGCTGTTGGACCCGGGTGTTGAACTCTGAACTGTGAATACATGGTGAGCAGAGACGAAGGGAAAATACACATGGATGTTTCTGCATCCTGTGTAGGACTCTGTGCAAGGACTTTAGGGCTGGGTGACGTGGTCATTAACACTTTACTCCCCCAATAAAGTATTTATAAGCAGTATACAAACATTTAGTATATGGTTTAGGTTTAAAATGTATTTGTCAACAACTATAACCTCTCCTGCTGAGCATCCATAAGGAAAATGAAAACTACATTGTTGTGTTATAAACACTTACAAAATGTTTGTACAATGGGTCGCAATATAGAAAATGCAAGCAAAACTTAACATATGCATCAAACTGATGTTTAATTTGACGCATAACTTCAGACCTAAATCAAGAATTTGAACAGCTCATTTGCTGAGTTGGTGATTAAAATGTGCTCAGAATCTTTAACTTGGACCACAGCGTTTTGTAAGATTATTAAAATATGTTCTTACTATCAAAACTATCGCCCTATCCCTAAATAAATGTGTTTGGACAGTGCTACATGTGATTTTGGTATAAAAAAAATATGACATATGTGAAACAGCCAAAAGTTTTCCCAAAACCTTAATACATCACTAAATGTGAGGATGAAGTTAATGATAAAGCAACATTTCTGTACAGTAGTGCAAACTGAGAGCACACATATTGAGTACTCTGTCGCCCCCTATTGTTCATCAACAATAGCAGTGACTTCTGCAAACATCCAGAGAGGTGAAAAACAAAAATAGTATGTTATATTTTTTGGAGGGGAAGTATTTTCTTTTTATTTCACATCAAGCAGAATGTATAGACATGAGCAGTGCAATACTTCAGTTAGGCTGGAGATAAATATAAATACAAAACACTTATATGAAATTATACTTAAATCAATCAAAAACATTCCCATTATAAAACAACCAACAAAAAACAGACAAACAAACTTCCGTAATTCACATTGTGCATGAGGTAATATGGGTCAGTGTGCCATATTAAAACTTTTCCAACAGGGAGCTTCAGTAGCAGCATACAAGGGGGATTTCAATGACACATAATCATGCATGAAGGCCCTTCAAAGCCATGAGGCATCCTGATTCTGCCGCACTTCACCGCATTATGAGCAGCTTTACTGACTTCGAAAATTCTCCAGTGGCAAAAAGTTGATTAAACTGAAGATGGCTTAAAAACTCTGTTAAATGTCCTGTTCTCCATTTCTCTCTTTGTGTAGGAATGTTTGTCCAATCAGTTTCCACAGTTAAATTCAAGATAAAATACATTGTTTCAGCTAACACTTGGGTGATATATGATAGTGGATGTTATATTTGCCAAAATGTATTGGTAGAACTTACCATTTTTGCACTGGAATTTGCTGCAACAGATTCACCCGGACAAGTAGAGAAACAGAAAAAGGCACATATTGGGGCCATCTTAAAAGGTAGCAATGTCAAAGCTTTAAAGCCCAGCATTGACCATCCTTTAATTACTCTATTAGTGCAAATTATACTAAATATGCCTAGGTTACAATGCAAAGCAATGGGGTACAAATACATATAATAATTACCATAAATAAATTATTATTAGTTCTTAACCAGGGAAATGCACAAGGCTTGACAATAGCATAGGTAGAGTATGCTTCCTACAGTAATAGCTATATAGACCATTCACAAACATAAAGGGTACCTGTTCTGAGATAACTTTATAAAGTATGCTACAAGAAAAACAGTCGAGTATTATGCCAAATTAGCAAGAAGTTAACAAGAAAAATTAAGAAGCTTCTAAGCTAATTACAGCCTAGGTTAATAGAGATAAAATGTTCTTACTTTATCAAGACATTCAGAATCTGTGGAATTGAAAATTGCTGAAATGATTGAGATGATAGCTTTTAACAGTGCTTAAACACGCAGTTTATTTCACAACTGCAACTTAACCTAAAATGTACCATATATTAAATAAAAAACATCTGCTTGTTTGATCAGTGTTTACATTTTTCTTCACGAGGAAATACTTATTCAGAGGGTGCAGAACACAGCAATGACAAAGAGTGTTAGTAATAGTGCAGCTGGTGACTGTAATAGCGCTGAGCCCAGGAAAGTTACCTACTCTACACCTGCTCTGAAGTGAGCTGTAGGGTTTAACTAAGCAACTTGTGGCGGTCAAAAACTGTCTTGCGCTGTTCCTGGACCTGCTTTTTCCAGCGCTGCTGTGCTCCCTCAACCCGCTCCAGCACTGTGTTTGCTTTGGCCTGCGCACTGTCCACCGGTGGACGCATCTCCTGAACACACACACACAGAAACAAAGAATAAATAATAAAAAAAAAATGTTCATGAGTGTTGCGTTCCCAGGTAGCCACTTAGTAGAGAGTGTGTAGCATGTATGAGTCCTTGTCACAGAGGCCTGTGTTCAAATCTAGCCATTTTCTGCATGTCATTCTATTTGTTTGTCTGTTTATAAGTGCATAATAAAGGAATTATTAACCCTAAAAAAACATTGTTCTCACTTTAGATCTGGTAGCTGCAAAAAACATACTTAACTGCTAATAAATGCATAATAATGTGTTACTATTATCAACAGAAATAATGTTAATTAGCATCTTGTAAGGATGTATAAGGCCCTTATTACCTAATTAACTAACGCTTCTTACAAGCCTTAATATAAAGCGCATGCATTGATCACACGTGTTTGTTTGAATGGTTACCTCAGAGTCCTCCTCATTGTGCAGTGGCTGGGTGTATGCGTCATGTTTGCGGATAAGCGGATCGACCAACAGCAGGAACAGCATGTAGAGCAGCAGTGCACCCACAACAGACAGGTAAATGATGATGGTTACCTGGAACAGACACAATGGAAAACATGTAGAAATACTAACATAATTATCACCACGTTACCACGCTGGCATCAACCCATGACAACAATACTTCCTGCTCATCTTCACCAGGACTTAACTTATCTCTATAAGCAATTTCTGTTTTAGGTATACATTTCATTCACAATTGAAGAGATTTCATAATGTTTTACGGAATCCTGTTGTGTGGCATAAAGATTGAATGAGGCATGTACCAAAAGTTAGAGTAAAACCCAAAGAAAGCTGGTGGTACCTTGATGGTGTTGCTACTTCGTTCCTCGTACTTGCACTCGCACAACAAACAGTAAGCTTCCACATCATGGCCAGGCACCGGCATGGGCTCCACTACATGGAGGCAGTTACTGTAAAAACACAAGTGTCAAGTAGCTAAGGGATGGACAAATTCTTAATCATGTTTCTCTACAGGACAAAAACAAGATGACTGAAAATCTAAATAAAAGGTTTTTCTTACCAATCCTTCTGGGACACATTTCTGTTATATATGTGGCCAGTGATGTTTCTGTATGGTGGACAGATGCACTTGCAGCGAACGTCCTCGAAATTCTGTAGTAGTCAGGAAAAGTGGGTTAAAGTGGCCCCAGAGTTTGCCTACCTTGTGTTCAGTGCTTTAGTATCTGACACTGAGGGGGAGTGGTGGCACAACGTGGCAGCTGGGAGTCACAGGGTTGCTTACCCTACGCTGTTATTAGCTAGGGGCTAAACCACCACAAAGTCACACTCAGAAACTTGTCCTGTCCTTCATTAAATACCAAGAAAACTACCTCACACTTCTAGTGGGTCATTGGTGATGATAGAGAGGGATTACTTGTATATACATCGTTTTGTTTTTTACTGTAAAACTACATATTAAACCTTGAATAAATATAATAAAAGATATTTTACAAAAACATTAGTTACATTAGATGATCACCTAACAAAGTCAGAATCTTAAGACTTGAATGCAACCTTTACTTTTTCTGTCAACTCAAAGAAAGGCTGGTGCATTTGTTTTGGTCTTGCCTGTGTAAAAAAAACTGTGACACAATTAATAGCTGATAATGTTGGCCCTCGATTTACATTGCTTTAGAAAAATATATAGTTTGGATACAACAGGGACTTTTGCTTTCAGTTTTCATAATTTGTGTATTTTGAGCAAAGTTCAAAAATCCAAACGTACAAGCAAGAAGCCTTTACCTGTAATCTATGTCAATGTGAAGCTGAATGAATCAGGTCTACGTTAATAACGTGACTAAATAAGATTAAATAAATCACGCAATGATAAAGAGTTGTATTTGACGCTTTCAAAACCTACATAACATATTAATTAAATACGTACTCCCTATATCTCTTTAACAAAACGGAAACCAATCGGTTTAGGGAATGGCACTACTGAGAGTTTGTGAAAGAATCATGTAGCATGTGTGGCGCAGCATATTTTACCTTCGCCTCTACAAAAACAGCGTCCAGCAGGAACAAGGTCACTACTGCAGGTGCAACAAAGGGCCAAGATCCTCCCCGACCAGACAACATCTTCCCACCGGCAACACGCTTTGCTAGACGGGTGCAGAATCACCAGAAGCACCTCTGTCAAATCAGATTTCTGCAGTTAGCCAGCTAGCAAGAAAAACAGCAGCACAAAGGAGTTAACTGCGCTGACACTAAAGCTAAAGACAACCTTACGATGAAACAACAGCAGTAATACAGTTAACTCACGTTGTGATAGTAGCTGGTGTGTTTGTTATTTCTGTGCATTCAGGATGTGGACGGGATGAAGGAAGCTACGCACTATAGCCCATTTTTTAATTTATTTATTTTATGTTACAGTCGCCCAAATGAGCTTCCTACTTCCGGGTTGTCGTCATATATGTGCGGCACATGCAGCGACACTGTCACCTACTGGACACAAATACAAGTACTTCAGGACTTGCATTCAATGGTTCATTTCTTAATTCCCGTATTTAGGTAAAAGCAGCAATACCACAGTGTAGAAATACTGTTAAAAATTACATCAAGTAAAAAGTCCTGCATTTAAAATATTGTGATCAAAACTATTAGCATAAAAAGTACTTAAAGGTTGAATATGTAGACTCTTCATTAAAAGGTATAATAAAAAAAAAAAAATACACCCATGGGGCGTTTTGAGGGGTACAGAATGAAAGTATTGCTTTTCCATAAAAATATATTTAGTCTGAATTAATATTTAATATATATATATATTTTTTACAGATTTTACAATGAGTTTCTGTCAAGTTCTGTTTACATTGTACCAGCCAATAGCAGCCGGCATTGTGGGTTGCCAGGGTTGTCTTTTGTTCGGTGCAGCTACTGTAGGCTGGCACTGGGAGAAATAGAGTTTGCCAATCCTGCAGCTGAGTGATGGGAGACGGGCAACAATGAGAGTCAATATAGGCCAACCATTCACTCGAAGGACTGAGATAAAGGAGTTCAACAGCAATAAAACGCACGCCGAAATGGCTACGTTTCTCCATGATCGGTAAGATAACTTTCATGTTTACTTAGCTGTAACGGTAACTGTTAGTCAAACTCCTTTGCAATACTTGTTTTATGGTGCGATTTGCCAGAGGGGATGGGTTCAAACAGGCTCAAACAGACTCCGGTCTCCTGTAGGCTACTGGACCGTGTCGGACGAACATGGCAACGTGAGAGCTGGAATTATTTTTTGTTGTGGCGACTACGATTTTGAGACACTAGATGGCGGTGTTCTGCTCATTCTACATATTCAACCTTTAAAGCACCACAAGTAGCCTAATGCCTAATGCCTAATGCGAGTGTTAGGGTCGGGTGGAGACTAATAAAAAAAATAAAATCTAAATAAGTTTTAAAAAAGTACCACAAATAAAAGTCCTCATATACAGAATGATCCATTTAGCAATAATATCATTGGACTATGATTATTGATGTATTAATATGTAAACATCACTATTACAGCTGGGAAAGGAACCGCTAAATTCAGCTACTTTAGATTATGCCACATATCTTCCATAACACATCATAATTCATTAGTTGACTTAAATATGAATCTACAAAGTAACTAGTAACTAATGTTGTCAAATGAATGCAGTGCAGTAAAAAGTACAATACTAGCTTCCAAAATGTTGTGAAGTAAATGTATAAATTAGCACGAAATGGAAATACAAGTACTTCAAAATTATACTTCAGTGTAGAGTACTGAGTTGAATGTACTTAATTACATTCCAACACTGTATCTACTACAATTTTATACTTTTTACTCGTATTTCACAGCTTTTTTAAAACACAATATAATCTAATATATAATAACGAATATGATGGATTGTTACTTACAGGGAAATAATGAGGAAAATAGTGAAACTAAGTACTCAGACCCCGACATGGGTAGGGCTCTTGGAAAGCCTGACTAAATGTTTGCTTTTTTACCTTGTATTTTTAAACCCAACTGATGCAAATTAACAAAATGTTTAATAACTAAGAGTAAGTTATGAATTATTTTTTAATATATCTTCCTACCTGTATTAAGAGCAGCATATGGATTGACATAATAATATAACATTGACAAGAGACTTTCTGAGTATTTTTACATTTTGTTGATGATATTTCAGTACTTCAACATTTTCAATGCAGGTATTTAACTTGTCATGAAGTATTTGTACACTGTGGTATTGCATCTTTTCATTACCCTTTGTTTTTCCTCTTCCGTACACTTTTATTCTAGAGTATCTGGAGTAGCAAACATCTGTGTAATGTTCATTGTTGTTCATATTTATGGTAACATACAATTAATATTCTGTATTGTTTTAAAAACATGACTTATCAGTATATTTTCCCATATCTTTTAGTCAACTTTGTCAAATCCTGTCTCCCTGGTGGAATTTGAAATGTAAGCTCCAGCTTCTTGACCCAATCGATACCTCTATTTCCTGGTAATCCTGCTTTCACATCTCTCTGTATAGTAAGATACTCATACCTTTAATAAGACATAGAAATCAATGGCTCACAAATTCAGTCTGGACCACTTGAGCTTGTGGTCACAGAGATCAATTGAGACCATGTTTATTTCTCTAATGAGCTATGATATCAGTGTGAACAGCGCAACCCCATCCTCTGTGTAACCTCAATCATGCATTTGACCCTTAATTCAAAGATTTATAAAAACTGCAATGCTGTAATCATTTTCATGTATGTACATATTTATATTATATTTATTTCACTCCTCAGTTACATTTGTTCAATACGTTTGGATTAACATCTTGGTTACTTTTACACACAATCCTCACTTCATGTTTGAGTGCTTTTTTCCTTATGTCCTCCCATCTGATCTTCCATCTTATTGTCATTTTTATTTTATTATTGTCATTATTTTGTCTTTTATATGACTAGTGCTTTTAATTGGCTGAGTAAATAGCCCACATTTCACTGTGCCATTGAGCCTGCATATACTATGACTTATAAAACTGAAACATGAACTTGAATGTTTGTTGGTGGAAATAAACCATCACTGAAACACTATTGAGTAAAGTGGGATGTTTTTATGTATACATTGGTTAGTATGAATGATGGAAGACTACATAAGCAACTATGAAACACAAACACAAGCAGTCATGGCCAGAGTATATCCACAGTTCATATCAGAAAACAGGATGTGGATGAATGTGAACCCTGAAAGAAAACAACAATGTTGGCATGATTAGAGATTTCATTTGTTTAGAGGTTTACTGTGAAGAAAAATGTTCAATTAGGGCCAAGCTCAAGTAATTCTGTCATGTATGCACTTATTAATTACATGCATTTTTTGGATCATATTATGAGGAATATTTTATTTAATAACTCTTTTCAATCAATCACATTGTTTGTGCACAACCCTGAAAAAGAAATGACATACCGTTCAGCAGATACCGATACCGTTAATGCATGCATTTACTCATCTGTGTAATAAAAACCAAGTCATTTGGTAGCTATCATGCACGTTGTATCATAAACCAGCTCATAAGCTCTCTTCCATTTGTGACTTATGCGAGCCATCTACTTATATTTCGTTCTCTCAGTCCTGTCATTGTAAGCCACTTAGCTCTCTGTCTTCTCTGATGCATGGCTGCCCTTTACACCCTTTGGCCAATTACAGCATAAATGACAGTGGCTGGAGCTCAGTGCCAGGTCTCATTATCAGTTCAGAGCTCACATGAAGAAGAAAAAGGAGATTTATTTCCTTTTTAGGTTGACCTTAAAATATAATTCATTTGAGAAAGAAAATAAATCCAGTTGCTATATGTAAAACAGTTTATTAGCTTTAAATAAAAATGTAATTGATGCAGACAGACACAAATGTTTTGAAAAGTCTGTGGGCAGTGGACCGCGCACACAATCTGACTATAAAGCAGCAAAGGAAAATTATCCATAATGGAAACACTGCAGAGAAATAGAACTTATAAACAAGCTCAGAAGATGCCTGGTTCTCTTATTTGTCAAGGTACTTGAAATTATTGACTGAATCACATTATTCAAAGCATTACTTTTCATGGGACTGAAAACAGTGGGCGGTTTGCCCACTAGGAGATGCTGTAGGGCCCAAGGCAAAGCAAACTGATCTTCACCAGCAGACTTTGGTTAAAGCAGACTTTGGAGTGGCCTAGAGGAGTGTAGATAAGATGGAGGAGGGTAGGTAACGTAAAAACAAGATGTAATATGTTGTGAAATCCACAGGTGAAGCTACATAGAGAGTACATAAAAAAAACATTGAATTCAATTATAAGCTAAATGACAGGTCTCTAGTGTTACAGCATACAAAGAGACTGAACTGCTTTTAGTGTAAATGATTGTGGATTTATACGTCAAATTGCATGTGATTTATAGCATCCAAATAAAGTCATACATGTCCTAAAAGAAGAAGCTACCTGTATCTTTATCTCACACTTTCAAAACACCCCTTAACCTTTCAGCATTGTTCTTTTTGACCTTTATCACATCATCTGCAGCGTTTCTTTGCTCTCCAACCTTCCTCTGTATCATGCTTTTGTAGAGAACACTGTTTGAATAACAAGACTATCTCTGGTAACCGTTTACTCTCCTCTCCTTCAGGCTGAGGTGATGCATTGTGGGCAGCAGGACTATTCTAATAGACACACATGGTAATTACAGTAGTGGGAGGCAGCAGACAGTGGTGGTCCAGGGACAGCACAAAACTATAAATCACAACGCCTGGTTCCGCCCTCCTGAGCGTGGCCGATCACGCTCAACCAAAAAGCAATTCTGCCAACATGTGTTTGCACATTTGTCTTCATCAGCCGTTAGCTTGTTTTGGGCTCCTGCCACTGAATTTTTCTTCCTGCGGTAATCAAACTTAGTATACTTCTCAAGTGTTTAAGTTCAAGTCCACTATATTACACTAAACAATTAGCCACACTTGAGATGTAGCGAGCATAATTATTCTGGAAAAAGCAGCAACATGAATGGGTGTATAGGGTATTCTGTGTTTACTTTGAACATTATGGGGACCGTAGAAAAGCACAGACAAGAATGAACCCACAAAATACATAAAAAACATACCAGTAATCTGTGGAACCTTTGTTTAAGGTATTGTTTGTTGTTTTTTTTTAGGTAGCTTTTAGGTGGCAATAGCAAAGGTGTTAGAAAAGTAGGCAGTGATGGTAATTCAGAGTACAGTGTGTGTCCTCTCCTGCTTTATCCGTACGGACAGCTGCCTGTCAGCCAGCTGAGCCTATGCAGGGAAGAGGTGGCTGCTGAGGAGCTGGTGTCAGCAAGGTGAGAGCAGAGCCCAGCTACGCTGAGCTGAGCTGAGCCGAGCTGAAATGGATGCAGAGGAGAGAGTACCTCCTGCCTCTGAGGGACATAGATTTTCAGCAAGGAAACAGACTGCTGGAGCAGGAGACTCAGCCAGACAGAACATGAAAGCCAAGAGCGGTCATGACACATGATGGACACAAACGCAGGTAGAGAAGCTGCCTTCTCCTCCTCCTCCTCCTCCTCCTCCTCCTCCTCCTCCTCCTCCTCCTCCTCCTCCTCCTCCTGCTCCTCCTCCTCCTTCCCACTGCCTCATCCACGCTATTCCTCTCCTTCAGAAACAAGACCCCTGAAGAAGAGGGGAAAAGGGAAAGGAGAGATGATCGCAATGGCTTCCAGTTGAACCTTATAACCCTCTGTAATTCAGTAATGGGTCTTTGATGTTGCCCAAGATGTTTAGAGGGATGCAGGGAAGCTTCAAAGAAAGCTATAGGCCAATCATAGAATTGTGGCATGTCGGTAGCAGAAAAAAACACCAAGCTGCCAGCAATCCACATGCATCCTTCAAGAGAGACCAGGGGTCAGGCAGGAAGACAGCTGAAAACAATAGCGAGAAATAAAAGGTGACATGAATTGAAAGGTAGATAAATAGCTGCAGGGGAGGAAGGAAGTTTGTTGTTGGTATAAAATGGATGTGATGTAAGCTTTGGTCTCGGAAAAATCTGCCAGTTGGTTTAACAAGGCTTGGCAGGTCGGTCAATAGACTTCTCAGCCATTAACATCAGCATTTTAGTGACACAAACGCCCAGTGTTTGACTGATTTATACATCCAGGGATGCATAGAATCCTTAAGGATAAAAATGCTACACACCTGATCAAGACAGCGAGCAAACAAAACAGATGCACACAGACCCATATCAGAAATGGTATGTGGCACCCGTTTCTGTGTCAGCTGCCTGAAAGCATAAGGGGAAAACTTAGGGGTGTGTCTGACAATATGATGACAGATCAGAAAATATTGTCAAGTCTAATCTTTCCGAGAGGGACCTCACCCGTAGTTTACCCTGCCTGTGGGGGAGGGCGTCGCTATGTGGTCGAAGGTCTTTCCTTTAATGGGATGGCGATGAGTTGCGGTAATCTAGTCAATGTTTCCCCCATACTCTGTCCCCAGAGATTCCCTTGTTGTGGCAGTTTGTAATCCACCTGTTCCAGCTGCAGGTCACATCTGCAGGTATGATGGGTTTCATCCGCAGGGGCCTCCTCCTCCAAATGCCATTGCGACTCAACTTCCTCTGTTTCGGCATTTACTACAATCTGACCTGGCAGCTCAGTGGTGTGCCACAATGGACTAGCCCCCAGCACTTTCGCAAACACAAACTTAAACAATAGTACACTTAGGACATAGATGCCTTAAAGTACACGTCACATAAGAGGATGAGGTAACCATCTTCTCAAGACAAAGGAAATATTGGTACATTTTCTCCCTCTGAGACCACAACTGGCTTACGATGAATCAAATGTAAACCGTGCGATCTGAGACCCAACTTGTCATCTCACAGCTTCAGAAATCAATAGAGCCCCACGTCTGATCTCGACACACGGGTGAGGCAGACTGGACCTTAAAAGGAGGCAGGGAAGCAGAAAGAGATGTAAAGAAGGCAGGCACAGAGGAAAGATGAGGAAGAGACATGAGGATCGAGGAAGGGGATGTTTGTCAGAAAATAAGGGTTGATCAATTCAGATTGGGGAAATGAGAGGATTATGTTAAGGTGTTGTTTTTGAATAACCCCCCCCCCCCCACAAAATATATTTTTCTCACGCTCCTCTAGTTGTTCATGATGTTGGAAAGTCATCTATGAGATTTTTTCCTCCCCCATAATGAATTTTGTTTGTGGCAATGATAAAATCAATCAAAATCAATCAAATGTGTCCTCCCATAAATAGTCTTCTCATTACTCTGGACAAAACGTTTTCCATAGAATGGCTTGAGACGATGAGATGTCGGAGTCCTTTTTAAATATAAATATTTTAATGTTGTTTGTGCACCACAAACAACATTTTGGTAACTTCAGATATCTCAAACCAAAACTATCTGCCTGGCAAGATACCACAAGGGGTAAATAAGAAAATTTGTTTTTTTGGTAATATACAGTAGGTGATCTAACTTGTTAAAATCGATGATGGACGTGACGTTTGTTTTGATACAAAGATATTGGGCCTAATGCAGCAACCTTCTTCTCTTAAATTTCCCCTTAATTTTCCAAGGTGCAATTGCTTCCTGCTTATACGCCTATACCATCTATGCTCATGCTTGTACATGCGCACTTGTGCCGTGCCAATGCACACCCCTCTCAACTGGTCAAGGGCTGCAAAGCGTACAGCGTTGTTCCTAGGTTCAGTTGCACTCACACTGGTCAAACAAACTAGACTGTAGCCGTGAATTGTGCATGGTCATGGGCATGGTAGGAATGGCAAGTGTGAGTGCGCACTAAAAGACTTTGATGAGTGAAATCGGTGGTGATCCCCTTTAATATAGAGTTGACACCTTGCATCGCTTTATTGGGTGGTCTTACTCAGTGTCTCTCATTGGCCAATTTGCTATCAGTAATTCAGTGTATTTTTATTAACCTAATTTGAAGAATTCCTTTGCACCGAATTAATTCCCATCATCTGTCCTGCTGCTTTACACCTAGGTAGAGCAAAGCTGCCCGATCTTGTTTAATGGCTTCTAACGTATCTCGCTCTCTCTGGACTTTATTGACTTTATCAATAGGCTGTCTCTTAAAAGAGGAGTGAAAAGACTGTTTAACAAACCTGAGAAAGGCAAAACGGGGATCTTAAAAACGACAGGGGAAACAGAATGAGAGAGAGAGAGAGAGAGAGAGAGAGAGAGAGAGAGAGAGAGAGAGAGAGAGAGAGAGAGAGAGAGAGAGAGAGAGAGAGAGAGAGAGAGAGAGAGAGAGAGAGAGAGAGAGAGAGAGAGAGAGAGAGAGAAACTAGGAGAAACCGAGAGAGAAAAGGGAAAAGACAGAAAACCTAGAGGAGGTGGGGTTAGAGAGAGACGCTCCACTGCCTGGCTGACAAACAGAGGGTCCCTCCAGAGTCAGGCAGATGAGAAGGAAAGGAGGAGAAAGGGAGAGGGGTGGTAGAAAAGGAGGGGAGTTTGATGTGGGCAGTCAACCCCACAACACCCCCCCACCCCATCCCCGCACCCCCAGCAGCAGAAAATCTATGCCTGCTCTCTTAGTATTCCTCCCATCTCTTGTGAAGGCTCTGTGGAGGGGAGCGCAGACAAGTGGACTGCTAGTGAGGCCCTGGCCAGCCGTGTGTGATGCTAGCTGGGAGTTTTCTTCCTTCCCTCCTTTTTAGGACGGGGTGTTTGCTCAGGGCTGACAGGACAGGCAGAGTGCCCGGTCACTTGAAAACCTCCACTCGGGACCTGAACTGGACACATCCTCCCTGTACACCCCCTTTCCTCTCCCCTTCCTTTTTTTATTTTATTGTTTTTAACTTATTTATTTTAATTCTTAAAACCTGTAGATCAACTATACGGACCAGCTATTTCAGACTGCACCTGAGAGTACTGATGAAAAAAAGAAACAAAGTGCAACTAAGATGTTTTCTTTATAGAGGTATTAATTCTTTGTATTTGCTAAATAGTTTTTGTGAGCATCCATTTTTCCAGACCTTTAACTACAAATTGCAATTGCCATTTTACCATTTTCAAATTGATTTTATACCTTACAGGTTGCTATGGGCTCCATTTATTTCAGTACAGTTTGAAAAATCAATAATAATAATAGTAATAATAATAATATAACAACAGCATAAACTTTATTAATGCTTCTTGGGGGAAGATAGGGTACATGGTAAACATTACACATGCTTTGCATCATGATGTTAGTATTTAGCTCAAAGCACCTCTCACCAAAATTGTCAAAATTGACAATCGGGCCAGAGGCTTAAAATGATCGTATTTCGAGAAAAATCATCACATGTGAACAAACACACATCTTCAAATCTACCCTTATTGTTTTCATTCTTTGTTTTATTAGGTATTCGTCTGTAAGCAATACCCCACTATTGCAAATTTACATTTCAAGGCACCATGACTGGAAGCCTTCTTATTCTGCATAAAAACAGCTAAGGACATAAGCTAAGCTAATTAAATAAATAACTGTTCTTTCTCTTTTCAAATTTTTATCTTGCAGCGGTAGAGTCACGCTCTATAGCCTATCCTACATCAAGCATGATTCTTTGGAAAGAAGTCATGTGAGAAAAGATGCGTAAACACAGAAAAAGGATCCATATTTTGCTATCCTGATCATGTCGGAAAATACATTAAAATGAGACAGCACAGACTGAAACCAACTACTAATTGTAAGAGTCACAAAATGATTATCGTATATTATGGTTGAATTACCATACATTAGGGAAATATTATTGTATAAATGCCATAATTAGCGTACATCTGGCCATTAGCATGGCTGTAGACTACTTGTTTGTAAATGCAAGTCTACACAACAAAATACATCTGACAAAAAAAAAGATGATAAATGGTCCACCATCAGTGATGGATTTCATCGCATTGAAATTTTTATATGGCAGTGGTATTTATGGAAAACAATGGCTGCCCAGAAAGTTGGAAATCCAAATCAAAAAAATCTTTAGCAAATGATCTGCAATACTGTAAACTAAGCTTCACGCAATTTGGAGCGTGTAAGGTGTAAATAGCAAAAAGAACTGTAAAGTCCTTAGAAGATACAGGGGCGCTGGTTTGAATTCCCAGACCAAAGTGGAAAATTTAGGCGATGAAAATTGTGGTGGGAATTAAACTGGTGAGATTAAATGAACTGCAGACAAAGATTTGTATTTAAGGGTTAATTTATAAAAAGGTTTTAAGAGCAAATACAGAGTCACCCTCGAGTAAGGATCAGAAAAGGATGTATTTAGAAGACATCTCATGATACGTCTAGACACAAGAAAGAAACAGAAGACAGAAACTGTAACAGGGCAAAAGTTAACCTGAAAGCTTGTTTAAGCCAGGTTGGTGGTTTAATTTAGGATTTCAGATGTGGTCAATTAATCACATGGTCAGCTGAAATCACCTAAAATGATAAACACATAAAGCTAGCACAATTTTCTGTTCACAAAAAAAGAATTAAATTTCTGCTCTGCTCTGCGACTACTGTTAATGTACCCTTCAGCAAGGCACACAATTCCAAAGCAGCTCAGTGGCAAACAGTGTGTGTGAACAGCGACCTGTATTAATGGTAATGTGAAGCAAAGGATGTGACCTTCCCTGGATAAATGAAGGTTAGTGTTACTGCTCTTCTACACACTTGCCCTGTCTGCGTGAGCGTTTTTTAACTACATTTACACACAGTCACACATTGTTTTCTGACAAAAATGACAATGTTATTGATCTGTGTGTATCTATAATCTCCTTTATCACTGCTGCACCATGACTACTAAACCACGGACACATAAAGCTTTGTTGTCCTAAACATCCTCTTCAAAAAAGTACCCCATTTCTCTGTCACCTTGAGCCTGCTTCGTCATGCTTGTGTGATCACTCTAAAGGTCACAGCTTGTAGCTACTGTCATTAGCTGTCACTCTCCCACACTTCCTCCCGCTCCCTGCCTCTTTCCTCCTTCAAGTCGCTCTCTGTCATGAGCTTCTCTCTTTGGAACACAGATCAAAGTGCCATCTTTGGCTGGACTTTGAAGGTTAAGGGAAGTGAGATGCAATCCCAAACGCAGATGAGCCCACCACGTGTCTGCGTGCATATGTGTTAGCTGTTCGGATGTGCAGATGTGCAGCGAAGAGAGACAAGTTGATCAAGGTGGCTCTTCTGGGAGCACAGTATCTTTAGGTGTTACAGCGTATCAGACAGTATGCCGGTTGCAATTACAGTTGTGTTTGAGACAGAGAGTCTACAGCTCTCTGAGGATCCACAGCGCGAGGGAAGAGGAGGAGACGAAATGTGTTTTTCGGCACTTCAACAGCAGCTAAACAATGTTTAATATTTGTAATAGCAGTTAGAGCATACATGTATACCAATTATATTTTTTAATCAGGGATACAGAGAACAATAGCACAATACTGTTTTGTGAATGCAAACACAACGTTTATTGAGCTGAATTCTGCTTGAGCACACGAATGCAATGAAAGAGAGGACATGTTGCTGGAAATCCAACAGACGATACAAAACAGCAATGATACCGGAGTGCCTTAAATTCCACCGCACACAGGGTGACCGCATGTGGTTAATTGAAACATATTTGAGTGAGAGGAGGGAGAGTAAGAGGAGAATAAGTAAAGAGACAGCAAACACAGGTGTGGCATTTTATCTGTTGGGGAGGTGAGGGGTAATCATGGCAAATTTTAATCAGTTCAGATCAATTATTCATGGTCAGGGGCCTAGCGAGCTGATTTCCAAAATGCCCCTTCTCTCTCTCTCTCTCTGACAGCCCTGTATGAATTATTCACACTGCATTTACACAAAGAACTCCATCTCTGATACCTGATCATTCAGTTAGAAACATTATGCAACAGGGAATGTCAATTAGAAATGGGGGAATGAGTCTCTTGGTGTGTGCACGATAAAAAGGAAAACAAAGCAACTCAAGGAGAAGCAAGAGATAGAGAAAAGATAACACACACTCTGAAAAGTATTGAAGAACCCTAAACTTCATGGAGAGGAGCTCTCAGCTTTAATGGGCTCAACTCAAGTCATGATTGTCCCCGTGCCCCGTGTCCACTATTCATCCATCAGTTTATCCACTCGCTAAGTGAACTTCACTTATAATGTGCACTGCATCAGACCGGGGGACTCAACCCAGCTTCATGTTCAAGAATTAATCATTTCCCTTGCAACTCTCTCCTCCTACTTCCTCCAAAACACTTCTTCCAGCCACCGCTGCTCATTCAGAATGATACTGATACCTCATTTTCATCTTCACCGAATCACCCCCATCTCCTTCCTCTTGCACTTGATTTACTGGCTGCCCCAGGCTGTTTGTAGTTAGAATACAAACCTGGTGCTCGTCTAAAGCCAACTTTCCTGCACCTCAAGGCCATCAGGGGTGTATGCACCGACCACTGCAAGCTATTTAGCTCTCCTTTCCCCCAGTCATTTTTCCACATAGTCACCACTCTTCTCCCTGCTGGGTCCCAGAAGGTGAAAATGACCTTGCTTCTCTGGTCTGAAAAGCAGTCACACCCCCTTGTCCATCATTTACTGAAAACTTGTGTTTTCAAGCAGCTCCACATCCCCACTGAATCTAGTTTTTAAGTGCAGATGACTGGTTTTATCTCTCTTCTTAGCATTTGTCTTCTCCTCTTTTTCATTAGCTATTCAAGATAGACCATAGTCTGTATAAAAGAGATAGAATGTACTGTCTGGGCACTGGTCCTGATTCTTGCTTTCATTGGAAAAATTGATTAGCTCTTGAGGAATTTTGCTCTGGATGAGATTGCCATCCATATAATTCAGGTGTAAGTGAGGGGGAAAAAAAACTTATACTGGTGGGAATGTCATTGGTTTTGCAAGCATTTAGTCATAAACCTTGAAGGTCATGATCAATCATGATGAAGGTCATGACAATTCATCCTGATGGGCAAATAAGTGTCTGATTCAAATTTCATGACATTTTACTCAAAACCACAAGTGTCAACTTCATGGTGGTGGTAGAGAAAACATCAGGGGATAATCATGGTCAAGAGGATGCGTCCTCTGGAAACCATGGATGTCTGAACAAATTTTGTGCCAATCCATTCAGTAGATGTTGAGCTATTTTACGGTATAAGTGAAACTCTGACCAGCTGGTGGAACTAGAGAAAAGGTCATATGATCGCCAAAATCATTAGGATTAGTCCTTTGGGCACCCTCGAAATCTGCAAATATTCACGGCAATCCATCTCAATGTGCGCCTGAATGGTTAAATTTTCTCCTGATGAGCAGCCTCTGCCATCAGTTTATGAATGTGTGGGAATGGGTGAATGTAGCAAGTACTGTAAAAGCGCCTTGAGTGGTCCGAAGACTAGAAAGGTGATGTATAAATTGTATTTCCCCTTTCAGGATTAATAAAGGACTTCTTCTTCTTCTATAAGTCCATTGACCATTTACCAACATTGCCATCCATAGATCAATTCTGCTAAAAAATGCAAAATGAAACCTAAGGTGAACGCTACAGTCATCATACATGCTGACACATTACAGGACATTTTGAGAACATGCTGTCTAAAACGTCAGTCTCAAAACTCACTAGTACAAGGACAGAGGAAGTAGAGGGATAAGTGTAAGGGAGAGAAGGGGTGGTCGGGCAGCAAAAGGCAGATAAATAGACAGGAGAGAAATGAGAAAGTGTAATTCTTGCTTGGCGCAATTTATCATGCCGTACCCGACAGAGCCACCAACCATAAGTCACCAAATAATCACTCTCAATAATTCGCAGGGATCTCTTGTGTCATCCCTTCCCCTCTGCCTGCCCTTGTAACACATTCCCATGACACAAGGTCAAACCACATGCCCACTAATACTCTTCATAAATGCAGTTTGACCAAACCAGGTTTGACTCCACTGACTGTATTGCTGTGTTGCATGACAACATGTTAGAAGGGGGCACACTATTCCCAGTGTTTATTTTTTATTTTTTATAGTAATTCTGCATCTCACCAGCTGGACTAAGAGGCGATCACAATTGACCTCCCCCTTGGAACGTCCCTCTGCATCACTAATACAACATTCACTGTCTTTTCCTTGCATTTGAATCATATCTTCCGCTACTGTGGAGACACTCAGAATCAGCCAACGTGTCTTTGATTTCCACCTACTTTATAGAGAGATAAGACTCCAATTTTTCAACGGATATGCATTCTGCAGGACGAAAATATAGAGACATGAGGGTAAATCATCCAAAATAAATTAAGAAGTCAAGGATAATTGAATGTAGGAACTGAAGGACTTGATCATGACTGAAAGAGATTATGAGGCAGATAAATGTATCATTTTTCAAACAGCATGTGTCTTGGTCGGGATAGCGGGCCAGTCCATTCATCCTCGTCATGTTGCTGTCAAAGTCCTGCTGCAGACGAGTGATGACCACCCTTGTCAGACCAAGCGCCGTCTGTCTCCCTCTGAATGATAGAAATGTAGAGTGTGTCTGTACTGAAGGACGGATCAATTTCTTTCAATCTGTCCCTTACATCTCTGTGCTTTCCCTTGTCATACCTTGAAAATCACCGAAATCTCTTCTCTACTGAAATAGAAGATTTGGAGGTTTTTTTTCCTCCATTATCTGAATCATTTTCCACACCTTTCATACATAGGTAGGGTTTTCACTCTGACACCTGTCCCTGCTGTGTGTCACTTCTTGACCTTTTCTCTGCATGCGTGTCCATCATCTCTTTTGTCTGTGACTGCTGGCTTGGGTGGTCATGTGTGAGGTGTGTGTTTATTTCACAGCACGGCACAGGAGGGGATCGCCATCAACTTGGGGACGCTCTGAAAATGTCATTGTTTGGTTGTGCTCTCCTTTCTGACGCAGTTTATACAGCAGCGATGATTTTTTTTTTTCTCGCCCAGCGCAGCCTTCTGCTTTGTCTGCCTGGAATCAGGAACGGTAAATAAGTGGTAATGGGAGTGAATGGGAGGGGAAGTCAGCCAATGTCTTTCTGTCATCACTTTAGAAGGTTGCGACCCTAAAGCACGGTGGCACAGAGCTGCTAAATTATTCAGGCTGTATCTCAAGCCCCGATCTCTGGAGAAGACGGGCCTGTGATTGCTTGGAGCGGACTGACTGACATTTGCACATGAAAATCGCCTCTGTTTCCCCCAAACACCCGTTCTGCTCAAAGGAAACATTAGAGGGACCTTGGTTCTGTGTGATGTAGGCTCTGGCTTGTGGTGGGAAGCTCTGGGTTGCGGGAGGGTTGGTGGTTGATGAAGCATTGCTTTTCAGATGTGAACAATCAGACTCAATCAACTCCGGAAGAAACAAGCTCCAGTAGAAGTAAAGTTCCATCGCGTGGTGAAATTTTGGTTTAGGGTAAATTAATATCCTACAGGTGTCAATATAATGAGCATAAAGGCAGTTTGAAAATTGGAGTGGCAGAGCAGGACCTAGGGGACTAGCTGACTCATAAATCATCTTTCTGAGCAGGGTCAAGGGCCATTTGACTGAGACATGAGTAGAATTGTGATTTTAGTTATGGAGATATTTTTTCACCAATAATGCAATAATAAATAACGCCTATCCTAGCATACTTATTGATTAAATGCCAGCATTTTTTGTACATAGAAATTCCAGATGGCTGGGATTCATGCAAAAAGAAGAAAATGAATCAATGTATTCTAAAAGGCCACTGCATGCTATCTCAAGTGTGTGGTTGAACATCTCTGTAATGATGCATTACAGGTCTATTCATGCTGCAAGGCCAGCAAAGTACATAACTACTCTCTAATTGCAAATCAAGGTTTGTTTCATTATAATTTATTATAATACATATTCAATAGATTGTTACCAAAACAGTCTATACAATCCAAGTGGTTGTTAAGTGTTATTTGGCCAATTAAGGCTGGAGAGGTTTTGATTAATAAGACTCCATCCAGAATTCAGTTTAAGTAAGCGAGCAGGAGAATGTGTGTGTGTGTGTGTGTATGTGTGTGTGTGTGTGTGTGTGTGTGTGTGTGTGTGTGTGTGTGTGTGTGTGTGTGTGTGTGTGTGTGTGTGTGTGTGTGTGTGTGTGTGTGTGTGTGTGTGTGTGTGAGGGAGGGAAGAGAATGAGAACATTCCTCTGTATGCTGGACCATGTCTCTGAGCTGTAGGCGAAAGGGAGCTGGGGTGACGGGTGGGGGCGGGGGTGGGTAGGTGCAGGGGATAACTGGCCCTGCTGGGAGGGAGGAGGACGAGGAGGAGGAGAACACTGCTACTGAGAGAGAGGGTGTGAGAAAGGAAGAAGGAGAGGGTGGAGCATCGGACAGATGACAAATTGTGATTAATAAATGTGGCTCAGGACAGCAGTGTAGAGGGTTGTTATTAATAGAGAGAATTAGAGTGGCTGTGCAACTCAATCTGCACACTGTCACTCTGCATCAGGCCCCATAATCAGAGCCTAATGAAACAGCACAGCACCAGGATGTAGACACATCCACACCTGTGCACAAATCTCACAAATCTAATGTACACTAAACACACATAGAGAAAATAATAAATTTCATGTCAAGGGTGCAAGAACAATGTAACACATAGATAAATAAACTTCATATTCATTTTTGAATGATCTTGCTGGAAACGTGCAAGACCTCAATTTCGTTTCCTCTTTGTCCATGATATATGCTACAGCAGCCTTATTTTCAAGGGCCAAACCATATACATACATTGGATGTATCAGGGACCATTCCTGACTCATGTACAGACATGACTGTAAATGCAGCAATGTAGATGTCTTTTTTCTTATTCATTTTTTTATTAAAAAAAATATTTGGGGCAGTTTTTTCAACCATTTATTATATAGGACAGACAGGAAATGGGGTGAGAGAGGGGGGGGGGGTGGGCATGCAGCAAAGGGCTGCACGCTGGAGTCGAACCCGCAGTTGCTGCTGCTGCTGCCTGGAGGACCTTCAGCGCCTTTAAATGGGGGTGACTGCTCTAACCACTTAGCCACCGGCTGCTCCATCTTGTTCCTTATTGTACAGTTGTCGTAGATTCCTTGGTTTTAGACTTGCCCCAAATAACCTCTTTATATCCCTAATGACCTCTAAATTGATTTACAAGAGAGTAGTCTCTCACAGCAAAGAATGGGAGCTTGATAGCTGGATTTATGTCAGTGTTAACGGTGGAAGACGTGAGCAGCGGTCCCCCGGGAGTGACGGCTGCTTCGTGCCTCTTGGGGACGATATGTCATCATCCCTCAGAGATGATGCTCAGTTTGTGTTGGTCACACTCCCTGCACTGGTGTGGATTGTGTGACAGTGCCACTATCTCAAAACAAAACACAATGTGTCACATATACCTATATACTGTATGACATACTGTATATCACTGACTGAGATGGCTGAAATCATTCCAACCATTACTCTGTTTGCAAGAAACTTTTGTGTTATGCCATGCATATCAGAATGAAAAAAAACATACTGAGTTATTTAAATGTTGCTGTGAATGGCTGTATAGAGTAAAGAAATAGTATGTCTTTTAGAAACTATGCAGTCAAACCAGCCATAGCAGTAGAGAAATAACATGAGTAATGTGGCCATAAATAAGTTCCTGCTACTCTCCTCCTTATTTACACGGAACAGAAGAGAGAAAAGCTACAGCTCGAATTATGCAGGCGTTAGCACAAAAGACGGAGATTTATTCTTGTATCATAATATATGAAATTAATTATTAAACAAACTAATTATTCAAACAGCCCAGTGCTGATACTCCCATGGACCCTTTTTCTATCGGTGACAGTGGAGAATGTGTGAGTCACAGTGAAGTGACACGATAAAGCAACTGCACTGAATAAAAAAAAGACACATTTAATCAACATAATGCATAATGCTGAAATTTTAGGTGAGTGTGAATACTCAGGTGAACAAATCAAGAAGAGAACAGGGAGAGAGGGAGACAGACAGCTGAAAGACATGCCCATATTTCAATATTAATCACCTCAGTAATATTTTAACAGGCTTTAAAAATCCAATCCTGAGCATATTGCCTCTGACTGTTGGCAATGATTATCCGCCCCATGCTGCTTAGGACCTCTGAGCACTGTTCTAGCGGGCCAGACTGACTGACCCTGCTAACTGGGGATGACAAAGCATTTAGCCCCCCCCACGCGATGCTAAGCTATACCACCATTTCCCAATGGAAATATCACACACAAATCCGTCCACACCCTCCGACTCCAACCCAAAACTTGGTGATTATACGCCTTTTCCTGCCCGATGGGATGAGGTCGGTTGATCCCTACGTGGTCATACAGTGGTCATCATATCTGAGGAGAGAGAGGTCCAGGAGGTGGCGGTTGATAAAAAGAGTCATCAATACTGTATGTAGACCTATTTGCCTTGCTCCCAAATGCTTTGGCCATTAAACTTTAAACTTGCTGGTCTGCGGATCTGCTTGTCACACAGGTGACACAAGACTCCAGGGAAATGATGATATGAGCTAAAAACCTGCCCAAGATGTTTCTTAAATGAAAGGTGAACAGGAAGCATAGTTTAGTCCATGTGGCCTCACATTATGCCCTACTGTTATTGTTCAAAAAGAGTAGAATTCCTGCACACTGTCTAACTCGAAAAAAATAATTGAATAAATAGTAATAGCAGTTGCAACATTTCGGTATAGACTTTCATCAGGCAAAAGGGTTCAGGTTTTGCCTGATGACAGGGGTGAAAAAACACGTTCTCAGGATTTTTTTTTTTTGCATATATGAAACTCATACCATGCAACCATAAATCACCACTTTGTAGAGGCTCGCCATTGCATTGTAGTGGAGGAGAGAGATGGAATGTGGAGTCAGAAATGTATTCGTCAAACATTATTTGTTCCAACATTTCAATAATTTCTTTTTAGATGTGAATGTAAAATGTGAAGAATGTGAAGTCTGAAAATACATTTGTTCAATGTTGAATAATTTAGGGTATTTTGATTGGGGTTTATTGTTTTTTAGATATGGGGGGGGCATGTCCCCCCTGTCCCCCCCAGGATCTGCCCCCATGCCTGATGAAGGTCTGGTACTGAAACATTGCAACTGCTATTGACATTTATCCAATTATTTTTTGCAAGCTAGACAGTGTGCGGGAATTCTACTCTTCTTGAACTCAACGCTTCCCTTTCCTACGCACCTGTCTCAAGTTACAGATGTGCTAGTATACCTCTGGTTTGCCTACTGTCATTGTAACACTGACAAAATTCATACCAGAATACAAAACACGGTTTTCCATTATGGTGCAAAAACACTTTGTCTTCGTATACCTTTGTGTGTGTGCATGTGTCTCATTGTAAACCCGAGAGAAAGGTATTGCATGTGTTTTAGGTAAAGGAAAAAGAGCAGCACAATGTGTGGGGCAGGGTGTCTCACTAATGAGGCTTTATAGCTGTGGGATGCAAGTCACACACACAGACAATGGTCTGGGGAACATTTAGTGTCTCCTCTCCATTCCTCACACATCATGCTGAGGCATCCTTTACTTAGTCACCGTCTTCTGTCTTCTCTTCTCCGGCACACAGAAGATGAAAACATCTGCCTTCGTTTTGCAACACTTTATCAAACATTTTTTTCCTGGTAAGAGTTTGCCTCTAACAACAGGCGAATGTCAGGCTAACAAGACACAGATGGGAGGTTTCTGTACAGCTTACAAATAATGATAAGAATAATTATTGGAAAATAAAATACAAAAAGGCATGTTAGCCCTTGCTATAGGTTGCTATTTCATATCATTATCTCTGTACATGTGGCTGTGGACTACAGGTTTTTTATTAGACACAAAAGAGCATAATACAAAAACTGGTATGATGTATAGGAAAGAGAGAGAGAGAGAGGGAGAGAGAGAGAGAGAGAGAGAGAGAGAGAGAGAGAGAGAGAGAGAGAGAGAAAGAGAGAGAGAGAGGTGGTGGTGGTGGTGGTGGTGGGGGGGGGGTAGAGAGAGAGAGAGTGTGTGTGTTTAAGAAAGAGAGATCTAACAGGTGTCGACTAGGACTGCCCATGGACCAAGCAATGCGATAAGCGATACAGTCACATTCATTCTGTGCGTCAGGTCGTTGTGCGCCCCTCATTTGGAAATGCGTCAAAAAGTGCTCAAACAGGTATTTTCCGGGCTTCATTTCCTCTGAAGATAGCGGCATTTAAACTCCATTTTCTACCTGGAAAGAAAAGAGAGGATTAAGCGCTGATTAAGAAACTCTCATCACTTTCCTGGCATCTCCTGCGCGCCCGTCGGCTCTCCTCCGGCTCTCCATTCAAAGTCCTTGAGTCATTTTGGTGGGACGCGGATTGAACAGATGCAACGGGGACTTCTATCCTCCAGTAATATTTTTGGATCATTAAGAGCAGATGGTGAGTCATTTCTTTCTTTCTTTTTTTTCCTGTTTCTTTTAACTGTTCTTCAAATTCAACCAGAAACATTTTCATGGCGCATTGTAGACAGTCACACATTTGACTTAATTTACATTTATTAAAAAAAATACAATAAAATACAATACAATTATTATTTTGTTTAAAAAAAAATTAAAACATTTAGATCTGTAACAGCAGATTTTTATATTAATTTTAAACACTTTGAATTAATGCAATTATATTACAGTGAAAGATGTATATAAGGGTAAATAAGTAATCAAGTGTTGAATGGCTTTGCTCTTTTTGTTATTCGTTCCAGATGCAGATATAGAGGAGGAACCTATCAAAAGTGTTATGGGTTTCCTGAAAATGTCACCTTTTTAATGTGGAAAGCGGAAACAAGATCGAAGTGAGATGCTTGTGTCAGGAAAACCTCTGTGATCAACTTTTGTCACTTACAGACATGGCATTAAGTGAGACATCCACAAGTTAAATCTTTTTTTTAAGGGGGGGGAGGGCTTGAAAGAAGATTTTTCTTAAAAAAAAAACAACCCTGTAAATCATATTTCATCCAGCAAAACAAACAATTCCTCCACTCCCTCCTTGATGAGCTGAATTTGGCACCAGCCCTTGTTTCTCCATACTTTTAATAAGCTCAGCTTCCACAACATCGCTCTCGGTGCCAGTCATGGTGTCTGTCTAATGCTGAAAAATAAACCGAACTGGAGGAAAACGGGGGAAGTCAAAAAAGGTTAAGCAGACCTCATCAAATAAATTATGTTTTTTGTAGTATTTCACCACAAATCTGAGACATCCAGATTTTTGTGTTTATTTCCTTAAACACTGTGACGTGTAAAGTTTTCATTCTTTTAACCATAGGCTTTTAAATACTGTCATTCCTGATCCCTTGGACGTTTCAATCATTTTTCAAGGATCGTCTCATCCGCTTATTTCCTTCCTGGCGGTCTTCCATTTTGCATTCTCACATACTTTGCCCAGTGATACGCAGTTTTCTTTCTTCACCTTTTTATACCATACTGGTTCTTTGAGAGGCTTCATCCTGGCCGGCACTATTCCAGCCAAGGGGGAAGAGGACTTCCTGACGCTGGCCGCTTCACGGCTCAGCCGCAGGAAACGCGTCATTGGAGCTGCTGTAGGTGTGGCCATGGTTCTAATACTGTTGGTGGCCATTCCCCTGCTGGTCCACACAACCAAAGGGGGGAACACTGGAAATGCAGGGAGTCATTACGAAATGCTTGGGAGCTGCAGGATGGTATGTGACCCCTATGCTACGTCTCAGCCTGGCCAGGAGCTGACAGCTGTGTCTCCACCGCCCCAGGATTACTCTGGGAAGAAGCTAAAGTCTGGGCTTCGTGGGCCCCCAGGAATCCCTGGCCCTCAAGGAGCACGTGGACCCCCTGGAGAGCCAGGCAAACCAGGACCACAAGGGCCACAAGGTCCAGGTCCTGGTGGCTACTCTCCCTCACTCTACACTCCCAAAATTGCCTTTTACGCAGGGCTACGCAAGCAGCATGAAGGGAGTGAAATACTGAAGTTTGATGACGTGGTGACCAATGTAGGTAACTACTATGAGCCCACCACTGGCAAGTTCACATGTCCTCTCCCTGGCATCTACTTCTTCACCTACCATGTTCTAATGAGAGGTGGTGATGGGACCAGCATGTGGGCAGACCTGAAGAAGAACGGACAGGTTAGTAAATGTGTGTGTGCATGCACGCATTTAGATGTGTGAACAACAGAGGGTCTACATGTACAGTATGTGTTTATATATATATATGCACACACATGACCATACAACAGATTTTCTTTCACTGCTGACCATCCTGTGTTACCATTGACTAGCATTCACCTCAGTATCATTGAGCTCTTCAGATTCAGCGCACATTCCACTTAGCAGGTGGAAACATGACAGCCAAAGAATGAAATAGCAATCGTTCTCTTCATTAAGGGGAATCCCTGCTATACAGTCTAAAATCACAGCTACGGATATTTGCATTCTCACATGTACTGTGGCTAAATGACAAGTGGCAGAATGCAGCTGCCGCTGCCAAAAGGAACTGTCTAATTAGTAAGTATCATACACAGAGCTTGATTATCTCCTAAACAAAGTGCAAAAGAGCACAGGAGAAATGTCTGTCAGTATGTGGACCAGTCAGTTTACACCTCAGCTAAATAAATATTTAATGTAAAATTGACAGTCCACTCATCCACTCCCTCATTCCCCAGACACTAATTAAAGGCAGAGGGGCTGATGAGGGGAAAAAGGAGAGACGAGGTGGGATAAATCACAGGAATTTCATCAGAGGACTCCAAATTCAGGAAACATTCCTCAAGTTGCTATTCATTCATTCATTCACCAAGGACCTCAAATGCAAATACTCCCTGCTCAGACCTCACTCTCTAGACAAGTAGTGCACCAAGGAACAAGTGTACATGGGCTAATGTAGGCTCACACACGCTGTATGGTTTGAATCCACATTTGTAAATAAGGTTTATATACATATGACCTTGTATATCCCACAAAGGTGAATAGGTGTTTAAGGCTGCCATTAATGTCCTATATTGCCATTAAAGTCATCTTAGTCTGCTAAATAATGTATACATTTTAGATTAGATCCCCTGAACACCCGCTATACTTTCCTCTTCTAACCTCTCCCCAGCTTGTTCATTGATTCTCCATTAATTATCTTTTCACTCAACTCAATCATTTAACCTCACCAAGGTCCATGTGACACCCGCCTCCTTTAACAGGTATGTTAAATAGAGCACTCACCTAACAAGGATCTACCTAGAGATGCAGGTGGATGGAAATATATGAAGTGCTGTCTGATCATGTTTGGAGTTATTGAAGCCCTGAGGCATAGGTATCGTCTCCCTGTCAATCAGTGGCTAGGTTTACTACATGGGCACTATGTCTGACAGGTGGCATTCCTAACTATACAATCAAACAGCCTGTTTTTATCATTGCTGTAGGTGCTGAGGTTTTACTGGATATTTTGTCTGCCCATTGGGTTTGTCTGAACCCCCTCCAGCACACACACACACACACACACACACACACACACACACACACACACACACACACACACACACACACACACACACACACACACACACACACACACACACACACACACACACACACACACACACACACACACACACACACACACACACACACACACACACACACACAAAAATAATTGCCGTAGCCACAAATTTGCCACCTTCCCTTTTATACTCGCTGTTGTAACTTTTACATCTTAGTGGATAAGGTAATTTGTAACCTTGGGTTTGTTAGGCAGCCAGTCCTACAGATTCATGACTTAGACAGGTTCAGCGCGAATGAATGAAACACTAGAGACTCGACGTGCCCCAACGTCTACTTGGAAACAGTGAAAGTAGAAAGTAGGGTGAGCAAAACAAGACAAGTGAGTTGATGGGAAGATCAGGGGTGGAGCAGAGGAAGATAGATGACTTAATGGAGGTGTGGAGACAGTGGGCTGGTAGACGAGGCATCAGGGAGGCTGGTGGTGAAGGCCGGGATGAGATCAGGCACGATGACCAATGGACACCCACGTCTAGGCTTGACAAGTGATCAAGGTCGGCCAGAGAAAGAGAGAAAATTGGATTGCAAACTGCGTTTATGGACCAATTACAGATAGGGAGTGTTTCAAACCAGTAAATTAATTAATTCTGCCAATAGATTTCCTCTGGGAAGTGTTGATGTATAACTCCTGTAACTTTGCTAATGATTTGGCAGTTGGACTTATGTCACGTGACACGAGTGTGGTATAATGCGATGCCAGGATCTCAGGAGGATGTGCTGACTGTGGCCGAGCTTCAGGGGGATTCCTATAGATCCGATAGCTATTACCTTCACTAAATCCCCACTCTGTAAAGCCTACCTGCTCACACTTCAATCTAACGTTCACAAATCATTGCAGTATGACAGGGTTTCAGAGTTAGGGGATTTGTGATTGAAGGGGTCACACTTCAGTTGCTTCCATGTTTGTAATGTGATGGTAATTGACTTTCAGCTCCAATGTATGATGTGGATGATGTTCAACACTGTTATCCTGTTAAATGTTGAAGGTCCCATATTGTAAAAAGTGAGATACCATGTCTTTTTTTCTTTACTATGTAGAAGGTTGAGGTGCTATTTAAATACTATGACAGTATTAAAACACTCAATCCTCAGAGAAATGCACACGGCCTGTAAACTTTAAACGAGCCGTCAAGACTTCTGTGTACTCTATATATAGGCAGATAGTGCCATTACAATGCTGTTACAGTCGTTCCCCGGCTGCAATGACGATGCAGAGATGCCGAGATGTAGAAGACCCAGAAACGCTGACCAGTCAGAGACGGACAACTGTTAAAAATAAACCTTTCGGCTAACAGTGAAACATTTTCAGGAGTGTTGATCAATGTGCATTGTACCTGAAAAAATTAAATAAAAGAATGAAAATAGTAAAATAATTCAGACCATTAATATAGCAGCAAACAAATATTTGCTTTGTGAAAATATAGTGGAGTAACGGTGACCTGAGCAGAGAATGAACTCACTCTCATGTGTGTGTCTCCTATGTGTATGTGTTGTAATCTGAGCAGGTGGCCACTAAGAAAAACTCAGTATTTCATGCACTGGGGTAAGATCTGTGAGAGTCAGTACTTTAAGTACAGGTCCTTTGAAGAGACGTGCTAAAAACAAACGTTTAAGAGAAAAATAATGTGTTTTTTGAACATTACAGCATGTAAACATGTTCTATTAGAAGTATGAACCTGAAAATGAGCATAATATGATAACCCAGTTTGGAAAGATGATGTATTCATGTTATATCCTTAGATACTTTGTGATTGAATATTGATTAAGTCTTAAAATAAATAGTTATGAATGCACTTCTCATTGGCGCTTAATCACTTTATTCCTAAATCACTGTCAAGGATATATGACTTGTTTGCTACTTAATATTCCAGCTAGGTAGCAAATGTTATTAAGACAGTCTATGCTAATGTTGGCATGCTTTATGCTGTGAAGGCTGTTAATACGTCATGCGTACCTTCTCAACATGCTGCACAACTTTTCCTTTTCCCCTCATTAACTAGTATCGGGGCTGTTCACCTACTCATTTATATTCCCATAGGGCACCACATAATATCTATATTAAATATTCTTAATACAATGCGCAATGTAGACAAATAGATACTGAGCTGGCTCCCATTTAATCTCTCCCTTGTATTTTCACCTGTCACAGACTCTTTTAATAGCTCAGTTTAAGGTCAAGTTATTTCACACGGCAGTGTTAAAATGTCATCACTCGCTGTAATGGCCGCTACCTGTATTAACTTCTCCAGTGCAGACGTATATATGCTACAGGTGAAATATAATTAGCTTCAGAGTGAAGGGCAAGAAAGTATTAGATACTTATTACTGTATATTGTTCTGTGAAGATAAATCAAATGTCTTTTAAGTCGGATATCTCAATAAAATATCAAAATGTCCCTCTGATGAAACACATACTTAAAATAAGTTAATATCTTTCATATTGTGTAGAGGTTTGACCATTATAGAGCAGTGGACCACAGACTGTAATACTAAATGGCAGGTCATAGCAATCCATGGTATGCTTCAGTGCTACAGTCACTTGTGGCCATGTAATCCCCAGGCTCCCAAAGGAGAGTGAAAACCTATTCAATAAATATTCTATTTCCACAACATTGCCCCCCTCACCAGCCCCAATGCTCCTGCCATGTGTTGGAGTCCCTTAGGTAAGTTTAACAGCTACTTTTCTATTGTCTCCGCTCTAAGAGGTCAGTATATCTCACTGAATGAATCCTGTCAGTTTTATTACCAGTGGAGCACAGACCCACAGATAAAAACAAGACTTCATATACACCCACATCTCACCGGTCTCACAAAATAGCCTCACTTGATCAGTCTGTTACTCTAGGCCCCCTCCCTCCCCTTTCCTCAGCCCCCTGGCCCTTGTTTTTGTTTTTTCCCCCCTCCCTTCTTTTTGTCTATCCTTGTCTGTCTTCAGCACTGCAGCTCCACTTGTATAGAAAATGACACCGCAGCTGCTCCCCACAACACCACCACCACCACCACCTTCGCCACCCCTTCCTACTCCCTCCTCCTCGCCTGTGCCCCAGCACAACCCCCCACCCCCCACCCCCACTCCTGCTCCCAGGCGTGTTTACTGGAGGCCCTATAATGAAAGGGCTAGGCGGAGACAGAGACAGCCACAGGCAAACCCCGGGGGCCCCTGCCTCACGGCTCACAACCCATCCAGCTCCAGGATCAGCACAGTGTGCTGCCTGGTTCACACGGATCAGTCTGTGTCCTCCAGCCGTATCCATCTCCTCTGTCGGCTTCCTGTCCTAATCCCACCACGGCTCCCTCACGCCTCTCTGTCTGGCGTCTACATTAATAGATGCCTTGTATTTTTCCTTCATGCACAGGACACCATCTGTAGCCTCAATTCATATAACATATATTGGGAAAATGAGATCGAAACTGACTGATGAATATTATTCTGTTGTACAGTACTCTGCTGCACTTTCATGCATTAAGTCATGAGAATCAAAGAAGGCCTGAGGGGCGAAAGATCTCTGTACATCTCCGTCCGTTACACTGTTTGGCCAAAATAATGAGCAGGATGACATATGCCTTGTGTCGATAGGAAGTCACAAGAACAACATCACTGTCAGATGCAGCCAAAGATGCAAATGTGATATTGGCTGTCACTACACATGTCAAGCAGAACAACAATATAACCTTTACAGATGACAAAGGATTGGTGCCATTATTTGAGAGATGGTCTTATGGGGGCCTAGGAAAGAGTTTGTTCAGTGATTAATTATACTAATTGGCCAGCCCGGATAACACAATAGTACCCAAAACGTAAAAAAACAAAAAGAATTGGGATTATATCTGTGGGCTGTTCATTTAAAAAAAAAAATCTCTTCTTGATTTTCTTTTGAGGAACATGGATAAAACTAGAATGGCAAATACAAATATAAAGGATGTGAGATTACATAAGAATATTTGAATCTCTCCAACTGAACCATATTTCCATTAAAGGATCCATTAACAAACCAGTTACCAGCATATTTGTAAACCTCTCAACCATAGGATGAGGTCATTCTACAGAAATGGTGTTTTTTGACCATTTTGTTGCCCTATATGCCATATTACCATTGGCGCCCCTTAATGATGTTTTAATTTCCATAAACTTTCACTTAACTTATTTTAAAACATATTTTATGCAGCAATTCAGTAGTATATACATATGATTTCTACGAGACAGGGATGCCATGAGCGTATATCTACATGCACACCAAAATAAGAATTTAAAGAAATTAGTGAGGTGACATTACAATATCTTGATTATGTAAATTAATTTTGCACATGATTTTAAAGATATAAAGTTTTCTGGTTGTCTGAACAGATCTTTTATCTTTTTTCTTTTACTTCCTCCCACACACTCTTTGTCATAGACAGACTGGGGAAAAGACGTGTCACTATATCTGACTTTCACCTCATTGTTTTTCTCCGCTGATGCCATGTTTCTTTCTAATTCCTTTTTGTTTAACTTTTCCTACATAATGCAGCTTCAGTTCACACTTATCCTACATCAAAATGTGAAAAGATGAATAGCCCTAGGCTGCGTTCTGCCTAAAAACACCTCTTTGGATTACAGCATCTGAAATATAATGAAACAAGACTGCTGCAGTAGTGTAACAATTGTTATGGTCCGTTTTGCTGTGTGGTTGTTGAGCTGCGAAGCCTCAGGAGATCGACTTCTCTGCTCCCTTAATCAATCTGGTTTAGACTGGATACAGGGACATGCTTTACCACTTGTACGTTTCAAGCAACATCCATGACCTGCATTTAATTTAAGGAGACCTACAGATAGTGTACAAGAAATTGAACACAACTCAAGGATTGATGGATGGTGAACAATATGGCACAGGCAAGGGCAAAATGGACAGGGGGGGGGGGCTTTCTTTTCAGTTACAGTAATTCAGGCTCTGTTGCTCAGTGATTGACTGTTTTCAAATTGATGCATGCTCATTGGGGAGATAGAGGCCCCAGTGAGGGGAATGACATGATGGTAGTTGAGTTGCAGATCATATTCTGTGGCTGTCATGGAGATGTGCGTGGCTTGTCTGGTTCCTGACACAGATTGAGTGCTCCCACCGTAGATGGACACTGAGCCAGACACAGGGCCACTGATGGCTGACATATGTCTGATGATTGGAGCTGCTTCACTAGAATTGTTGATACAGCCGACGTAGGAAATTTAGCAACCTAGTATATGATTATACTTCAATCTTTTGCATGACTTAAATATCACTTCATTAAATAATGCTTGGTATGTCGCTCATAAGATTAAAAGTACAATAATAAATAGACAAATCCTGTTTGTGTACATGTGTACACACTACATGTGTAACCCAATCTAGGCATATGTATTTAAATGTCTACAATGAGTAAACCCAATTAAATGTGTTAACAAACAAGTAAAGATCCACTGCTGCTGGGTCAATAAGACCAAACTCACACACAGCATGCAAATGTGAAACTGTCTGGCTTCAGCACAGCAACTCAATATCATGCATATTGAGCCGGCCCAGGATCATAAGCAACAGGTCAATAGCTGGTACAGATAGTGATGCTGTTTCTCGGCTGCGCTAGTTTCCCCAAAGACAACCTGCTGTCCCCAGTGAGTCCGCTTATCTCCACAAACCAATCAGATCACCATCCTCAATCCTTCGCCCTGAGCCCCAGCTGTGGCTGATCAATAACAGGCAGAGTGGCTGTGGTCTCTGTTCACCTTTGGGGGTCACAGGTCACAGTCCTATTCATTTGTTTATCCAGAATAAATGCAAAGGTGATGTCATACTCATGAGTGTCTCATGGAAGCTTTTGGAAGCTGTTAATAATTGATCATGACCCAGCCTGAAAAAAGGCGATAGGAATGAGATATAGCAGTTTTAGTTTTTAAAGATCCCATATTATGCTCATTTTCAGGTTTATACTTGTATTATGGGTTTCTACTAGAACATGTTTACATGATTTAATTTTCAAAAAACGCATTATTTTTTCTCATACTGTCTGTCTGAATATACTTGTTTTCACTCTGTCTGAAACGCTCCGTTTTAGTGCCGGTCTCTTTAGGCCGGTCTCTTTAAGCCCCCCTCCTGAAAAAGCTGCTTCTGCTCGGTCTTCCACTTCCAACACTTTCTACCTATATTTATTAGAGTTGGGACTTCACAACCACATTCAATTCCTGACGGCTTGTTTAAAGGCACAGATTCTGAGTATAGGCTGTGTATATTTCTATGGGGATTGAGTATTTATACAGTTCCATAACCTGCTTTATAATAAAAACACATATGGAAAGGCCACTTTTTACAATATGGGACCTTTAAAGAGCTGCTGAGCTCCTGGAGGTGTCGAGTAAGTGACATTTGTAAGTGTTTGTTCAGTTTCGCCCATGTTCTAATTTTCAATGCGTGTGTCCTCTGTGGGTGACAGGTAAGAGCCAGCGCCATCGCTCAAGACGCTGATCAGAATTACGACTACGCCTCCAACAGTGTGATCCTGCATTTGGACGTGGGTGATGAGGTGTGTGTGCAGCTGGATGGAGGAAAGGTCCACGGAGGGAACACAAACAAGTACAGCACCTTCTCTGGCTTCCTCATCTATCCAGACTGAATCTAATCCTTACTCACAGAGAATGGACACCAAAACACACACACACACACACACACACACACACACACACACACGTATGCAAATGAATGCAAATACACAGACATGCACATGCACGCACGCACGCACGCACGCACACACACACACACACACACACACTCACACACTTGTACGTATGCAAATTAATGCAAATACACGGACATGCACACACACACATTGCCTGCATGTACACACAAACAGATACACACATTAATGCAAGCAAGCACACACATACAGACATCCTGAGATTACAACAGAGTACAGAAGTGTGGCTAGAGTGAAAATTAAGTTAAGTGGAATTTAGTGGAGTTGTGTGATTTTGAGCCAAACATCGTGCAATTATTGATGCCCTTTGTGCAAATATGAATATCAGAAGATGTACAGTATAGGTTCACATAACAATTGCACGCTGTGGCTCTGAAATATCTAAAATACTTTAATTAGTTGCATATACTGACATTGTGTGAACTAGAATATAACACCATCAGTCTAATTGTTTTTTTTAATGCAATAATGATGTTGAGGGTGCCATTAATCAAGAAGATTAAGCTGAGGCAAACACACACCTACTGTATTCCAGTCTTTACCTTATACATTTCTGCATTTCTGCTCTCCGTTCCTGTGACCTCTGGTCGAATGGCCTGTCTATATTTTGCAAATCATTGTTGTAAAATATTTTCCAGATGTGAATTACACCAGTTGAAATGAACCCTCCTGTTGTGATTCACCCTGCATCAGGGCGTACTGATTAAAATAAGGCCAACTGGATAAACACAGATGTTTGCCCCGCTGTTCCTGTTTCCATCATGACACAGGATATTACACAGCAAGATAAAACAAAAACATATTACAAGGCGACACATTCTCTGGATGGCCCTTGTGTGTGATGAAGTTTTAATTGCCAAGTGCATTATTGCCAATATTGTGTGTATGTGTGCGTGTGTGTGTTTCAGTATGAGTGGATATAAAGATACAGTAATATAATGAGGGAGTGAAAAGTAAAAGCTGGAGTGTTTTACTTATGTTAAATGTTGTACAATACATTACAGGCACGCTACTGTAATTACACTGCCATACTTACTTAGTACTTTATTTTTGAGAGACCCAGTCAAAGTATCATCATATGTATAAACAGTAATCCTGGGATGGCCTATCTGGTATGTTGAATAGGATCAGTAGACAATTACTATTAAAATATCTATCCCTACCGTGTCTGTGTTCTTACATGCTTTTTTGGCGTGGCAAAGTTCAGGGCTGAATAAAGGCATGAAGGTATGTTCAACAGTCATAAACACACGCAGAACCTTGTTCGGGTATATTTGGTGTGACCACTTGAACTGACTGGGGAGAAGTGAATATGTGACAAGACTGCACGGGCTTACAGCTGAGATCGAAGCAACAGTGGAGGAGTCACTGCCTGCTGCAACATGGATTTCCAATATGTCTTAAGACACTGTTTAAGACTCAAACATTAATACCGCTAGCGTATATTGATCCCTGCTTATAATACACCCAGGATCTCCAAAATCCAGCCGATGTATACATTTTAAATGTAACAATATTCTGATCAATTGTGCAAACAAACCAAATTGGTTCAGTGTCCAATGAGGCTTGACAGTGTTTATCAGAATTTTGAACTAAGATCATTTGTTGGAGAGCTCAACAATACCAACAAATACGCCCAGGGAATATGTGAAATCATCCTTAAATAATATTGCTACATTTATCTTAATTCCTTGATAGTCCAACAGGGATTTTATGGAAGTCATTGTGCCCTTTCTCCCTCACACACAACCACTTATCCAGTGATTGTATATGTCTGAATATAGTGTTATGGAAAATAAAACTTAATCAGTTCCTAAATTTTATTTATCAAAGTATGAACTGCAATTTATAACTATTTTCATTATGAATTACGGTTGTTTTTTTGATTAAACATATGATTGTGTGGTCTTTTAAATGTCCAGAAAAAAAAAAAAAAAACTTCTTCAAATGTCTTGTTTTGTTTGAGCAACAGTATCAAAACTCAAATACATTCAGTTTAATACAAGCGAACGAAAAATAAGCAAATGCTCCCATTTGAGAAGCTGGAACCTGTGGATATTGGGCATTATTACATGAAAATTAATCTGACAGTAGACCAAACCTGCCATTCTATCTCTGTGCCAATAGTCAGTGTTACCCAATAATCTAGCTGTTACTTTTGTTTTTAAATCAAATTAAGAGAAAGGTAATTGGAATACCATTTTGTTTTTGCCATTGCCACTAGCTTGAATAGACTGAAATATTTAATAAATCTAGTCTTATGGTTTCTGAATAATCCATAAACTGTTACAAATGGTGTGAAAGAACTCATAAAAACTGTAGATCTCTAAACTGTGAGTGTCATTTCACAATACATAATTGGGCAAAAACAATCGTACCTAACTGCTTATCACAACTATGTGTGATATAAAACTACAGTCAGTTGATCAATATCCCCACTTTAACAGTTTCTAAACCAGGAAGAGTAGTCCTCAACATTAAAGAGAATGAATGCTGAATACCACTTAGATTACTGGCTAAAATAAAAGTAGCTAATTAAAGTAGAAGAGCTGGTGTCATTCTAGACTTATTGAATCTGTTGCTCCCGAGCAGAGAAAGAGGAATGTAGCCTCGCCGTGTTTGGGCCCAGCCCCCGGCGCTCTCTCCTGGCAGATTCCAGTTGAAAGTTAATTGGACGGGGAGAGGTCTGAGACGGGCTGTGCTGAGGCCCATTAGTGATTCCCCTGTCGAATGCAGAGCCACGAGGATCACAGACTCACAAATAGGAGGATTAAAATAATCAATAGCCTTGACTTCCATCGACCACACACATACACAACCTGAGTAATTAGTGGACAACCTATTCAGCAGCGGACTATGACACCCTCCTGAACCTTACCCCACACACACACACACTCCAATAGCTGTGGTGCTTAATGAGGGGAAATATTTGTAGCTGCTTGTAAAGAAAATGTAGAAAAGGTCAGGAAGCCACCAAACAGCTTTCTACTGCTCATATCCTGGTGCTTTGTCACCAAATCCTTTCTAGGAAAATGTACAGCATGGACAGAAAATATGTAAAATGAAATATTTAGGGGCTGAAATTTGAGTTTGCAATGCCCCTAAACAATGGGAGAAACCCTTAATTGTGTCAGTTAGCCATTAATGGTTTATATTGACTTGAGTAACCAAGCTTACACTCATTTAAATTCTTCATTGAGCTAGAGAGCAGCTTAAGTTATGACTCTTGGATCATCCTGAACATTTTCACAGTAAAGTGGTTCCTTTCACATTGCCGATTCCAGCAGCAACACTGCCCTCTTGTGTTGATGGAAGAAAACAATGCACACCATAAATCCTAACAAGGCAATAACAGATCTTGCAACTTTTTCTATTGAATCAAACTAAATCAGGCCAAAACAACAATGATGAGTTTTCAGGAAAAAAAACATTTATTTAAATGCAGCAACAAAACTTTGGTGAAGTAAAATAAATGGGAAGTCATTTGAAATGTTTCTTCTACCTCATGACAGTACGGCTTTGAATATACTGGTTTACCACAGGATCAGAGGAACATTTTCCTCAGCCAAAGAAAGTCTTCGCCAATGAACAGTAGGTTGCTGTAAAGTTATGTATACCGTATATATTAATGTCCCATCCAACACTGACACTAGTATCAATATTTACAGTATATCATTATCAATTTATATAATCTTAAGAGCTGCATCTTGGAATGTTATTGCAAACAATGCAAGCATTAAGACTCGAATGCATACTAGTTGGTCACAAATGTGAATGGGCCTGCCAACATTAACCAGGGTCATTTGTGGTCTTTTGTAGGGAATGTAAAGGCACTTCTTAAATTAAATGTGGAAAACTAATCCATGGAAAAGCTCAGAGGGGCTATAGAAGCTAACTGCAAAAAGAGGGTACATGTGACAGGGTAAAAAAAAAAAAAAAAAAAGTTAGACGCTCCTCATCTTCATCCATTCATGACCATCCTGACCAGTTCTGTAAAAGAGAGGAGAGAGACAAGTGTGAGGCTCATGGTCTTGATATGACAGAGACCCACTCCAGCTACAGCATGTGTTGCTAAGCCCCCCTCCTCATCCAGCTTTAGTGAGCCTGGTTGAGAGATGCTGCATTTAGAGCCAGATCCCCCATATTATGTTAATCCGGGGGAAAGAAGGGTAAAAGAGGGTACTGAGAGAAAGAGGTGAGGTAATCATCTCTATCTCCTATTTAGCCAAAGCATTTGGCCATGTCTATGATCCAAGAAGAACTGGTTAGAGAAGCCATCCTCGCCGCTTGCTTTCCTCTAGTTGAGAAGCAGAGAAAAGAGGAGAAGATCAAGGGAGCTAAAGTCCAGTCAGAGCGCGGTCAGCTACTAATTCAGCTTCCATCAGTAGAGAAAAAAAACAAATCAGCAAAAAAAGCAACTCATTGCAATTCTCTGGTTAGTAGAAAAAGGGACTGGTCCACTCTCCCAAAGCTGGTGGCTGTATTCCAATGTAAATAAAAATGTCTACAATGTAACGTCTATTTGACCCGTCTGTGAAAAGAGCAGCACCACTATCACCAACAGAGGAAAAAGACTATTTTACTAGCACCAATGACATGCAAATGAGATTAGAAGACCTGTCTTCAGCTCTTATAACTTGACAGTGGCCACCAGGCTTTTCCTGAATGAGACCAGTCACTTCCCTGTGTGTCCACCATATCCCCTTATAAACTGAGGGGGGGCCCAAGACACATGCAGAGGGGCATGCTGCAGCCAGGGGCCAGAGATAGAGGGCTGCAGAAGAGACAGAACAGCAGGCTACACATGGGTCAAAGCCTCAGGACTAAAGACAAGAGGGACTGCCAGGCTTTCCCACAGGCTCCTATGGGTCAAATCTTCTTTGCAACAGCATATTGTTCATGTTTGCAAATATGGAGAACACAAGTACTGCTGATTTGTGTTAGAATGACCTCATGGGAGCGGATTATTTAACTATTGAACTGCAGGAAAGCCTGGAGGTGCCATCTCATGGTATACCAAATGCCCATACCGGCCCTCAGCCTGACATGATGTGGCGGACAAATGCTGTGAAGGAAGAACAGTTGACACACTGTCAGTAGTTGACATTTATAAAGGGCGTCTTACAGCATTCAATAAACCATGATGTAAGTGTAAAGACGCATGAAAGACAGAAAACAGTAACATGGATAGATGGCCTCCTCATAAGACCAAATCAAGCATTACATGACAGCACACATACAGTACTGTACAATGCATGACAAAGGTTTCATTATCACATTGCCAAGACTGAAGATGAGGTTTAATTACATAGTTTGCAGGTTTGTGGCAATCGCATCGGCACACATCAGTGTAGAAAAGGCCATGACAGTCGTTGTCTAAGACGCTTGACCAATCAGTGTCGAGAGTCAGCCTATTGGGCCCCGTCACTAATCACTTGCGTACAGGCAGCTGAAGCCTGAAGAGGATGGATCGCAACAGCTGTGAATGGACCGTTTTTTTTTTTTATAGTTATTTTCCTGTTTTTGGACTTTGCGAGGTGATCATTCTAGCCCAGAACGTAGGTTTGGCTGTTATTACACTGTCACAGGTCTTAATCTGTTTATAATAAATAATTTATTATAATCTGTACAGCCATGTTCATACTTCAGTTGTGTTGTGCTAGCCACAACGTACCAACGCTTTACAGACAGACTAGCACTAAATAGGTGCAGATCAACGTTTTTCTCCACAAGGAATAATTTAGTTGAGACTGATGTGGCCAGTTCTCAGTTTTTGTTAATGTGCATTATTCCTAAATCCCCCCCCACATATATGGAAATAAATGGAATTACAATCAGCCGAATTATGGCAAGTGTGGCATCTTGACCTTTGACCTATTTCTTTCCCTCTCACCTTCATAATTGATGCAGCCATTTGCGTCTTCGTGTCCCGCCAAGAGTGTCTCAACCTCCTCCTCTGACATTTTTTCACCTGAAACAGAAAAAGAAATATTTATAATTTTACATTTTAATATACAATTTGATGCGATTCAATGCAATCTGAGAGGTCTCAACATTTGTCTAACGAAGACATTCATTTTCCATAATACATTTAAATAAGCCAACTTAAAGAGTGGCACTGCTACTTACCTACTTTCAAGACCATGAAACCCCAATGATTCGTTACCTTGTATTATGGCATCATTTCAGAATAACATGTCCGTGTGTATTACTTCAACAGACACAGGTAGACGGACCCCCCCCTAAAATGTGACTTGCCTAGTGTGGTGAGGACATGACGAAGCTCTGCTCCCATTACTGTGCCGTTGCCCTCCTTATCAAAGACACGCAGCCCCTCCACAAAATCCTCCATGGAACCCTGGTCTTTATTCTTAGCGATGGCCTGGAACATAGGCAAGAATTGCTCGAAGTCTAGCATCTTGGAGTTCATCTCTGCAAAAAGAAATAGAATAAATAAGAAAAGATATACTTTATTGTCCCAGTGCAAAAGTTGTCTTGAACATTAGTGTCTGCAGTATTAAAAAAAACAAAAAAAGAATCACAAGGAAAAAAACAGTTTAAAGCAAATTCAAATCAGAAGTGCAGACAGTGCAATAGATAAGTAATCATTGTCAATAAAAGGTCTTTAATGAAGCTGCAACACACAACACTGCAAATGACAGCACAGTAAATTTATTTACATTAAAGACATTACACCAAATAAGTTATTTTGTTCTGCTCACCCTCAGCCTTGGGGTTACCCAGGACCTTGAGCACCTCAGCATTGACAGGGTTCTGTCCCAGAGCACGCATGACATCCCCACACTGGCTGAAGCTGATCTTGCCATCTCCTGTCCTGTCGAACAGCAGGAATGCCTCCTTAAACTCTGGAGAATACACAGACACATGACTAATTAGGCTAGGGTTATGAATTGTAGAAATTCAGAGATCCGCACACGCATGGAGGAATGATATGGAGAAAGCAAGAAAACTGGAAATAGATTAAAACAGAAAAGACAGAATGAGCAGACAAGACAAAACCTAGATAATGCCGTGATCTAGCCTAAATTTAAAGTGAGCAGGCAGGGCACAGCACCGCAACAACAATCCTGCATATGTTTCATATTAGGGCTGCAGCTGTAATCGAGTAATTTTGCGTTAAAATGAATTAGAAGCATTGTGTCCGGGTTAGGCAGAGGTGGATTAATGCAGACTGGCATAGGGGCCCCAGGTGTGCAGGGGCCCTGGATTGGGCAGACTTATTTACTACACTCGGGGAGAAGAAAAAATGCCTCCTATTAGGGCCCTTAGAAACATTTAAAAAAAATAAAAAATATGTCACTGATTGGGACACTCTTACCCAATCATGTGGCCGGTATAAGGTCAGTTTTGTGGTAAAATGATACAATCACTCACTGTTACTAGACAGAATAGCAGCAAAATGTTAGAGAGAAAATGTGATAGAGCACGAAAAAGCACAATGACTGAAACAGCAAAAATTCCTAAATTGAAAGAATTTTTAAGATTGTAGACTACTGTTCTCGCTGGGTTTTTCCTGATAAAGCATAATCAATAATGTGGGGGGGAACAAACAGTAGCCTAGGGGACCAAGACCACCTTAATCCACCACTGGGGGTAGGCCCATTTGGTGTGGTAACCTAACAGGGGGGTGTGTGCGCGCGCATGAGGGGGAGAGAGAGGAGATGTGTGTTGAAGGAAGTACACTCGCAATTAAACATGAATAAGTTTACCATTTAAACAATTCAAAATGTTGCATAAAAGTCCTGTGACACGCGTGTTTACTCAAACAGGTTTCAAAGACAAATAGATAATTTCAAAAAGTAATGAGCGTCTTACTCTCTTGCCGTTTACCGTAACAAGCAACGTACAAAACACAACTGACTTATTTGCTCAAACAACTATAAAGACTGTACAGGGAGGTAATGTTATGTTTAACATTGTCATGAAAAACTAATCAGAGGCACTGAAAAGGACAGCTAACGTGTCACATTTCTCTTCCTGTTTCACCGTAACTACAGCAAACAGACTCCTTAAACCAGAACACTGGCGCTCGGTGAAGTGGCGTTACGGGATGTTTTTAGCTCAGATGCTGAATCGTCGATGTCGTGTTGTTGTGGTATAAAAGTAGGCACCTTTTTGCAGGGCTCCAGTATAGCTTTTTTCCACTAGAAGCATTGTGGCCCCCCAACTGAAAATTTTAGGGGCGCAACCAGAAATTTCAATGTGCTGTTTAAATTCAATCTTATTTACAGTGCAAAATCATAACAAAAGTTCTCTCAGGACACTTTACAGAGTAGGTATTAAATTAAGTGTCATTTTTTTGTGCTCTTGAAGATGCAACATATCACCGTCATGATAGTACAATATAAAAGACAAAAAAAACACCATACATTCAGAATAAGTGGTATGACGAGACCCTCCGCTCACGAGAACAGACGATACACGATATTGAGTCCACGAGAACGAGACGAGATTTTAACACCATTTTATAATGTCAGTATTTTCTTTACAAAGGGGTTGATTTTGGGTAAGCCATGGTTTAGTTTAAAAACTGTAAACAATAAAAAGTTTAGCAATTTCATTTGATAAAATAATAAATGAACCAGCCAATTGTTTTAAATTAGCTATGCTAATTTTTGTGAGTCTTAAATCAATAAATACCACAAACTGTGCATAATTTAGTCAATATGCAAAAACAAAAAAAACGACTTTAATAAAACAATGTGAAATTTATACAACATATCTGTTTCAGTTAAGGTTTGTGTCAATCCAGTGTCATCTCTAATATTAAGTCACTCATTTTACAGTAGCAAACAAAAGTTAAAATGAATGTCAGTAGTTCAGTTTTAGTTATTAATATTACCAGACTCAGCAAGAGTATCTGGCAGAAAGGTCTTGCAGATAGCGTGCACATTTACTTTACAAAATGTCATCTAACATCCCTACTGTTTGCCAACTCAACTTTGACAACATTTTACTGTACTGTTAAACAGTAAATTGTAAGTATTGAGTATTTTTGTTCTTCGTTAAGTGGAATTGCCTTGGCTTTATCATCTATGAACAATGATGCATTGTTGTCATTGATCAGGTTGATTAATGTAACCATTATCAAACATCAGGCATTCTACTTAGACTCAACAGTCAAACAAAAAGCTTAGCTAAGATCTAGCAATCAGGGAGACAGTCATATTACACAATATCCAGGCAGTATTCTGGTGCTAATGTTAAAGGACAAGCTAGTCCTTAAAAAGCTCAGGCACTGTTGTGGAGTTTTTCCTGTTCTGAGGAATGTGCCTCTTCCCATCTGGCTGTTAACACTTTTCCCAACACCATATTTGGTATTAGAGGAGTGGAGGAAAGTAGGAGGAGGGTGAGAGTTTGTTTCAACTAAACAAACCAGCCCTAGGACAAGAAAAAAAAGAAAAAAAATACAGCACTGTATCCAGCACCAAAAAAGGGCACGCTCTCAGTAGGAGATGAGCAGCTTGGAAGATAACAGGCAAAGTTTATGGCAAACTGACACAACCAGGTATGATTAGAGGCTAACAGAGCAAGGCTCATGAGCTTATATATGAGCTTTGGCTACGTTTGGCTTTGTGAGTACTGCTAATGCATGATTGGCCACATACAAAAAAAAACAACACTGCAACAGACGGTCAAAGCTTGCATGTATTGTAACGTTATATGTAAAATACTGATTTCTGACGTACTTAACAGTGCAAAGCAACTCTCATTCACATAAAACAAGATTTGGGTTTTCCCAAAAACCAACATGCAGATCACACCCTAAACACTCCGAGATAGCCATGAGTTTTGTGCTAAGGCGGTCCTCCTTTCACTGACTTACCATGAATCTGATCCAGGTTAAATTCAATCTGGAAAGGACAAGCAGTTGCAAGTGGAAGGTGATAAATAGTACGGAAATAAAGAAGGAAAACCTAGCCTATAACCACGAATACTACTATGAAAGGCAGGCAAAGAGCAGGGTGATAGTGGAGATTCAGGATAAAGTGCCGCCTGAACCAAGCAACAATGAAAGCATGCAAAACAAGTGCGATCTGGAAAATGTCACAACACAAAATAAAAACTCACCAAGGATTTGATCTTCCGAGAAGTCAGACTGTTCAGAGAGAAATTAACATAGGCTAAGTTAACGTAACATGGAAGTGGTTCTCCTAGCTCCGCAGGGCTAGCTTGGGTTAACTTCAAAAGGCGTTTGAACACATTTTTCAGATAGTTAGAGTCACTCAAACCAGATATTCCCTAATAATAGCACATTCAGCAATGACGGATGCACCCGCGGGTACTTTTGTGGCGTTAATTAGCTTGTACGATTAACTTCATCTGACGTTACCGTGCAAGCTAATGTTAGCTTCTCAAAAGTTGCACTTCCGCTAGCAACCCGCGAGCCAATTCCGATATACAAAACTCATCTTTTACATATTTGCAGAGGCTAAACGGTTTTCTCGAAACAATAAGCTAATAACACACAAGATAGATGGTTTGTGCTAGTTTAGTCGAGCAGAACAAAAAAACCCACCATGGTTGTGTTGGCTGAGGTGCGTCGTGGGCGTTGGCAAACCTAAGGATATGTCACGGCTCTCAGGACACGGCTTTAAAACCCTAGCAGCCGTGCGTCATGACGTACAGCACGCACGACGTCCCAGCAGGGCGAACAGCTACGCTCCATATATAGGAATAGAGATCTAGATAGAGTCCATGGGTATGGCTTTTGATGTGCACTCATTATATGCCTTAAATCTCCTTGAACTATTCACTTTACATAGAAACATAACGTTTCCTCTGTGCCTTAGTGTAAATTTAAACATTTAAAAAATGTTGTATATATTGTTCCTGTTATTCTTATATTGTATACTTCCCTGTGTTGATATTGTTCATATTTTTCTATAACTATCTAGAATTTATTGTTTCTTACTGATGCTTCTTTTATGTTTTCTATCCACTCTGCTGCTGCTGTATGGAAATTTCCCCTTTGTGGCACTAATGAAAAAATATCTTATCTTATCTTGACTTAAGTCTTAATAAGTAAATGCATAAATAAATGTATGAACAAATACAGGAATAAATAAATAAATGCATCATTAATGAAAAAATGCATGAAAAAATGTATAGATAAATAAATAAAATAATAAAGAAATTAAGCAATAAATAAATAAATGTATAAATATATGCATCGATAAATAAATAAAATAATTTATATATATTTCGACATTTTTGTTCACCTACAGTTAATTACGGATTTCTGTGTCCATATGTTAATGAGGTAGGAGGTGCTATTTATTCATGCATTTATTTATTTATGCATTTATTTATTTATTAATTGAGACTTGAGTTATGTTTAGTCCTTCATAACTTTATTGTAGCAGTGATACATACAATAAAGTAACTGTAGGTAAAAGCTCTGATCTGAATTGAATCCTTAACAGAGCAAAGGTAAGAAGGCCCAAATGTCAAGTATTCTGATCAGCCTGTCCCTTCATTAATATTGCATTTGTGTGCTCATCTTAGATCTGAGTTTAAAACATGAATTTACAAGCAGGATTTTGGCCTGCAGCACGCACGACATCCTACCGGGGCGAACAGCTACACTGCATAAATAGGAATAGAGATCTAAATACAGTCTATGGATATGGCTTGTGATTTACAGTACATGCATTGAATGCCTTAAATCTCCTTGAACTAGTCCCTTTATGGTAGCAGTGACCGAGACAGCACATACAATAAAGTAACTTTAGGAGTAAAAGCTTACTTTAAAATCTGAATTTAATCCTTAACAGAAGAAAGATAAGAAGGCCCAAATGTCTCGCTTCTGATTAGCCTGCCCTTACATTAATCATGAATTTGTGTAATCACCCTAGATCTGCTGTATCTACAAGCAGGTTTTTGTGACATCACAGCTAGTGTGAAGGGGACATTTGAAGTCTCAAATGCACACAAAAATGGACTAGAAAATGGACTCAGTGGAGTGGGAGACATATTGTGGCAAGTAGTTGAACTTTTAAAATTATAAAAGTGCATATTCATGCTTTTATGATTAAGGACTTTTAGCAAGGTGCACTGTTTTTGTTGAAAACCACATCAGACAGAAATTATTATTCCAAGGATAGTATGCCATTTTATGTCTTAAAATGTTCAGAGGGGATTTTTAATAAAAAAACATTTAGCCTGCCCTCAACGTTACAAAATAATCAGAGTCAATGGACTTTGTCACTTTGTGACGAGTGTTTAACTTGGATGATTTTGACCCAACTTGCGTAAATGAATGCATGATTGCAGTGAATTACAAGGCTTTGCAGTAAGGATGGATCGTTTAAGGTCTGTGTGATCATAGAATGATGCCACAGACCATCTCTAAGCAGCCTGGCTGGAGCGCTGTCTTTTTGAAGCTCTGGCCTCTGTGAGCATAAGCGAGTGTTTTAACATGGCCCACATACAGTATCCCCACAGGCTAAACGGGACAGTCTAACTCCATAGAATCATGCAGTAACAGTAACACAGTGTAACACTTAAAGCATGAGGATGGCTGCAAAGCTAAAGCAGAAACAAAGCTAAAGCGTGTTAGTACAAAGTCTAATGTGGGCATCAGTATAGTTTGAGATATTTAGTTTCTTCAACATATATTTACATTCAAATGTGTCTGGTAATGTAATTTAAACATGTTTTCAATGATCAAAGTAGGCTACTTGATGTTGACTTAATCCCTATATGTCCTGATATTTGATAATTATGAATTAAATGTATTAGAATTTATATTATTACAATATCGTATATTGACTTCATGCCCAGTCATTAAGAGGGCTAAAAAGAAATGGGACTCAAATTTTAGATGACCATAATAATTTGTACCAAAAACACAAGAGCTTTCTTTTTCACATATGCATAGATATAACATACGAAGAAAGGACCTTCTCAAATTGTGATATCTATAAGAGCTGTGACAAGGAAATGTATTGGAGGTATTTTACAACTGAAAAATGAAAGTATAATCCAAACAGACTCTGCAGAGATTCTGAATAACCTCATTCTCGTTACTCGATGCCTTATTGCCTTGCATGTTGTATTTTGTATAAGGTAAGCAGCAATTTGCCACTATCAAGCTGAATGAAAAGAACATGTACATTATCTCACAAGCTATTATCCAAGTTACAGGACAGAATTATGAAGCCAGTTTTAGGTTTGAAAAATAGGTCAAGTCACTAAATTATTAATCTAGTGAACAATTTCCACACTGAGTTTCAAAATAGAGATTTGGTTTTGTTATTCTTGTAATAATCACGTGTAGGTCAAGTATCTATGTAGGTCACATTCATTTGTTGGAATCACCTTTCTACTGAAAGAAATAGCTCAAACTGTGGCAGCCTTTCTCCCTAAGGAGGACACTTAGTGACTGGAATCCTTACTTTCAGTGCCCCATTTCTCTGCTTGGTTTAGATTCAGTCTCATTCCAGATTGATGCTAACAGCTTTTCAGCAGCATCAGAATCATAAAGCATCTGCATGTCATGTTTTTTTCACATAACTAACTGAAAAACAAATTACTTTTGTGTATCTCTAGTTGAGATTTACTATTTTGGCTAAGATTAATAACCACATGAAATAAGATGCCCCACATTAGCTTTGTGATTTTAAAAAAAGCATACCGTACTCACCTCCAAAGTACTGGGATCAAATGGTGAATCTGAAAGACGTAGCATCCTAGGTTTTAGCTCTGGACCTGGTTTTGGAGCTGAAGTAGCCGTAGGGAGGCAGGGGTAAGGAGGACCCAGTCTGGGTTGGGTCACTGGTGAAAGAGACTTCTTAATGGAGGATTCCCTTTTAGGAGCCATTCCTAACGTCCTGGACAGCTAAAAACGTCAGCTATGGCTGCTGAGAGGAGATATCAAGCTATGAAGTAAAATTGTGTCAGTTGTGCATGTGGTGTGGAGGGGTGGGGTGGGGTGGGAAACAGAGGGGAGGAGAAAAGCAGGTTGATGATGCTGATGATGCTCAGGGACTTGCAGGTGGAAGAAGCAGAGGTGGACATGTGAGGGAATTTGTGAAGCTAAGCGTATAAGAGGAATAAAGATGAACGCTGAAGTGTAGTATGAACAGGGGTTAAGATATAGAAAGAAACAGGCTATAACTCCAAGCACATGCTTTTATTTGGGTCAGAAATGTGTGTGTATGGGGGTGTGAAGCAGCAATGTGAAGGGTGTCTGTACACAAGGAACTACGAGTGGGATGTCATTAAATATCCACACATGGATATTGTGCGCAGTATGGTATATATTTTTTGCCATATTTTTGCCACATTGCATTGATTACTATGGACCAGTCCCAGCCTGGTCAGATGCGCACATGAACTGATGAAGCCTCTTGGATGAATAGAATAGAATAGAATAGAATAGAATTACTTTAATGATCCCAGACTGGGAAATTATTTTGTAACAGCAGTAGTGGGTCAGCAAATAAAAACTTTGTACATAACATAAATAGAATCAAATATATACATAGTGTATATATATAGTGCACAGTGTGCTATAAACAATAAACATTAATAATATATACAACAAAATATGGAAAATATACTATAACAATAATAATATATACAAAAAAAAAACAGTAGAGAGAGCAGAGTTCTCTGTCAGGCAGAGAGGTGAAACGTCTTCCTAGACAAATAACCAAGTCCAGTTGCTTTTGACTGAAATTGCTTTGAGGATAACGATGACCTGGACAAATGAGAACATTCACAGGCTCATTGATTACTATGGTTTTGACCAAAATAAGCAAAGCTTTTGCTTGTAACACATGCAAATGGATTCAAATGCATGTGAAACACAACCATCTGAAGTTCATGGAGAAATAAAAATAATATAACTTGCTTTATTTCATTAAATTGTATGTTTTTGTTCTTCTATCGGTGGAATAATGTAACTTTTATGAAAGGATTTTAATACTTTTTCTATCACCTGTTTACAGAGGTGGAAGAATTACTCAGAGCTTTAAGCAAATAGTAATACCACAGCATAGAAAGACTCTGTTACAAGTAAAAGTCTTGCATTCAAAATGTTACGTAAGTAAAAGTACAAAAGTATTAGCATCAAAATCTACTTCAAGTACAAAAAGTAGAAATACTCATTATGCAGAATGGTCTGTTTCTGAATATTATATTATTGGTTTATAGTTACTGAGATTGTAAATATCACTTTAATGTTGCAGCTGATAAAGGTCAGGCTAATTACTTTATACGCTGTTGTGTAGCTTTATCTATAACAATATATCATATTTGTTGATAATATTTGCATTAATAATCGTAATCTGTAAAGTTACTAGTAACTAAAGTTACCAAATAAATGTAGTGGTGTAAAATGTACAATATTTCCTATAAATGTAGTGGAGTAGAAGTATAAAGTAGCATAACATGGAATTACTCAAGTAAAGTACTAATACCTCAAAGTTGTACTAGTAGAAGAAGAAGAAGAATTACTTTATTACTCCCACAACGGGGAAATTGAATGTTTTCACTCTTATTATTATACATGTGACACACACAGGCCCGAAATACACACATGCACAGACAGGCCCTATACATGCAATTAAGGAGAGATGTTAGAGCGAGGGGGCTGCCAGTGACCAGCGCCCCGAGCAGTTGGGGGTTCGGTGCCTTGCTCAACAGCACCTCGGCAGTGCCCAGGAGATGAACTGGCACCTCTCCAGCCACCAGTCCACGCTCTATACATGGTCCACACAGGGACTTGATCCAGCGACCCTACGGTTCCCAGCCAAGTCACCTATGGACTGAGGTACTGCCGCCCAATAGTAGAGTACTTGAGTAAATGTACTTAGTTTCTTTCTACCACTGTCGTTGGTAAATATAGAGAAAAGTTATAAGGATATACATTTTATTTCAGACTGCTATTTTCAGTCTGCCTATACAATGTATCCCCTCTCTAAAACGTACAGATGATGTCCTACCATTGAGTGTTTGAGTGTAATTTTGCACATTGGTCAGTGGTGAAAGAAATACTCAGGGTTTTTACTTTACGTTTTACTAAAACTACAAAAGTATTAGCATCAAAATGTGCTTAAAGTACAAAAAGTACTCATTATGCAGGATGGCTTGTTTCAAAATAAAATATTATTCGATTATAATTGTTGAGAGATTCATGTAAATATCACTTAAATCAGCACAGCAGTGTATAAAGTAATTAAATTGTTTTACCAGCTGCAACATTAATCTATAACAATATATCCCACTTGTTGATAATATTTTGTATCATTAATCAGAATCTGTAAAGTCACTAGTAACTAAAGTCATAAATGTAGTGGAGTAAAAAGTACAATATTTCCTCTGAAATGAAGCAGAATAGAAGTATAAAGTAGCGTAATATGGAATTACTCAAGTACAAATATGTGAAAGTTGTACTTAAGTATTTAGAGTTAATGTACTTTACTTACTTTAGTTACTTTCGACCACTGCCTGTTTATGTACACAATATGACACAACCAAAGAGAGACAGTTGTTCAAAATAGTACCACTAGATGTCACTATTATATAACAGGAGAGCACGGCCCACAACGCTTTTGGCTTCAACTCAATACAAAAACAAAACACAACAAATCTCTGTTAATTGAGTCGCGGGTCTACTTCATGCATGTTTTGATACAACACAGAGACCCCATGGCAGTATTTTTATTTTTTAAAGTTTAGGCCTATAGGCTTATAATAATAACAACGATGATTATGCATTATCAATCTGTCCATTCGTCCATCCACCCAAATGTAGAGAGTAACTAAACACAGTTACTGAAGTTTGTACTAAGTAAAACTTTTAGGTATAGCCTACTTTACTGGAATATTTCTATTTCCTGCAACTTTATACTTCGACTCAACTATTTCAGAGGAAAATATGGTAGTCTACGCTTTTTACTCCATTACATTTATCTGACAGCTTTAGTTACTTTGCAGATTCAGAGTAATAATTCAAAATAAATAATCAACGAAGAAAAATATGAGGTATTGATTAAGATAATACAATTATAAGATATCGTTCTGAAATTGGCCATTCTGCACAATGATAAGCCTTGATGGTACTTTTGTAATTTTACTTAGTAGGCTCAAATGATTTAAATATGGCTTTCAGAGTGACGTAGTCTGTTATTTCGATAATTAATGATTCACGTCACTGACCGGTAAACAGATTTACAACTTCTAGCGTCACTCTAGCCGATGCAACAATAATCAATGCTTTGCACTCATCAGTGGATCTTTGGGCACAATCCATGGCGCGCTCAATGGGCCTTGAAATTACCGTTTATCTGGCTCGAGCGTCAAAACAATAGGGACATAAGACCCTTGCTGCGAGACCAACGGCACGAACTGGCACTTTAATAGCGGATCGAACATGCAACACGAGGGAAAAAGACCCCCCAACAAAGTCAAGCCGGGTACGCCCATTATCAACATAACAAGAAATTAAATGAAAAGTACAACAAAGAACAGCTTTTTAATATTTTATTTTTGAAATGTTAATAGATTCTGTCATCCTGCAGCCTATTCACTTGCCATCTGATTGCTGCTGAGTCTGCTGAGCAGACAGCTCAGTGTTAAGAAGATTAGCAGTGCCTCACGTTTTCCTCATCATTTGCAACAATAATCCACCACAAAGGGCTAATAACAACAGGGATATCCTGCAGGTCTGCTTTCAAATAGATTACTTATAATAAGATCTACCAGAATTACCAAATTGAAATAGTATCCTATTATGATATACAGTCTGTATAATTCCAAACATGTCAAATTAATTTTCAAAATCATTAGACACTTCATTGGAAAAATCACCATCATCGTTTTCCCTTTCTTTCATTTTTTATGCAGGGTTGTGAAAGCAAATTCAATTACTCCAACTTAAAGGAAATGTTTCAACAGATCCTCTGAGGTGCCCCAACTGACTAATGAAATTATGGCAGTTCTCCTAATGTCATTCAAAGTCCCCCCCCTGCTACACAAAATCTCCAAACCACCTGATTTATTTTTAATGATATTACACCCCTCAGTTGGCTGTGTCATGGTAATACTCGGGGCTGCTCCAGCTGCCTCTAGATCACATTAGCCAGGCTTAATATTGACAGTGCCGGGCCCACTAAACAATGAGGCTATGGGGATAGGGAGCTTAGAGGCTGCCTAGCCAATGGGCATACTGCAGGAGGTAGAGGAGTTGCTGGCCAGGATGCTCCTGTTCCCTATGCCCTGGAGGACTGGCACCATCATTAGGCAGCATCTTCTATAGTCCTGCAGAGCTTTAAACCCACCACCACCTAGATCCAGACCCCAGCCATCAAAACCATACTGACAAGGGACCATCAAACTAGTGGCAACTTAGATCTCTGCTATTCTTTCACCGGATGGCAAGACCTACTAGGATAACAGCTCATCAGCTGCACCATGTGTAGGTTTCTGCTGTGACAAATTCTTTAGAAGGCTTGGGGAGATCAGGCTCACCTTGTGTCTTCAAGGAGTTAGCTGTTGCAAGTTCATCTTCAAGACTACAGATGCATAAAAGTGTTTTTTGAATTCTGTCCACAGAAATTCAATTAAATAAATACATAATCTCTCAATAAAATGTTTTTCACCATATTTTGTCATTTTGGGTCCTATACACCAAAACGCAAGAAACCCCCTTTTTCAACCCAATTTGATTAGAAAAGTGCTTTTATCCGTTGGACTAATTTATGTTGTAGGCTTGTCTAGTTGCTGTATTTGCATAATGGTCACACTGGGAATCAGGCTGGGACACTTGTGGGACACTTGCACCTGATCACAGAGACACCATGGCTCTTTGCCAATCACACCTCCACAGTCGATTCTCCCAATTAAAAATCACCTGTATTTGTCCTTGGATTTGTCAGGTTGTTCAACATCAGTTAGATGTCCCATTGCACTGAGGATTTTTCTTCTGTCACAAATTGTTGTTTGGATCGGAGGGGATTTTGCACAGGGGCCCACAGATTACCGTTGTTGATTAGTGGTTGGGTGTAATCCTTTCAGCCCCTCTCTCTCCAAAACACCCCTGGGATATGCCCATCTCCCTGAGGACCGGCAGCATGGCAGATGGATCCTCCTCCCCCTCTTCTGCCCTCTCTAACAGCACACCCAAAAACACTGTTGATGTCCTGGGACGGAGGTTGTAAAGTATCCTGAATATGAAACCATAGGCACCTTTGTTAAATGGCTCTCTCCCCACTTAGTGAGAGATGCCCTCAGGCCTGATTCCCATTCTGTAGCTACATTTCAGCCCGATTGGAATGTTTTCCAAATCCATTAGCCCAAAGGAAGATGAATAAGCTGCACACAATCTGCTCATTTTGCCTGGATGAGATGCTGCTAGATCTTATCCAAACTCACCAGAAGAAACCAGAAGACTCTAAGTTGTTGACATCTTAGTTTTATGGATATGGAAAGCCATTTACCTCCAAAAATGTATGCTGGTGTGATGTCAAAACATGGGATTATATTCCTACACAATGAGATGATTGTCCACTTTTCTGTGAGGCATCAATTGGCACACATGCCTTTCTTTTTGTGTCTACAGCCATTGTGCGACTTGTGTGTTCATGCACAAAAGATATAATGTACAGTATGTCAGCTGCAGGTGTTAACAGTAATAACCTGCACTTGGAAACTTCAATTTATACTATAATCTTCATAATTTTTATAGTTTGATGTACACAGAGAAATATAATGGCATGATGTTCAACTTTGAAATGATTTAACACAAATACAGTACTTTTTTGACATACTTATACTTGAGTATTAAGTCTATGCTACTTTACTTCTACTCCACTACATTTTAGATATATTATTGTGCTTTTTACTGCATTGCAATCATCTGAAATGTGCTGTTACTTTTTAGAAGAAAAGATATAAATATATAAATACACATAAGTACGTATCTAAAATTGGCTCCACATAGAACTATAACATTAACATCATCTTACATGTATTTTTAGTGATACAATAATATAAAACTGTGAGCCATTCTGCATAATGAATGACTGAAATTTCAGGGAAATCTTCTTGTTTATGCTTTTGTACTTTAACTTCAGTAAAGTTTCTGACTTTTACTTGTATTCTAGTATTTCTACACTGTAGTATTGCTACTTTTTGAAAAGGTCCACCACTGCATTTAGAATTATGTAGCATATCTCCTTTAAGTATGTTTTACATTGAAAACTGAATGATGAACGGTGTAAGAATCAGTTATCAAGTGATTTAACTAAGGTGAAAAGTCCATGATTCGCATTACAACTGTGTGTGTTTATGTACGTGTGTAAGCACATGATGTCCCCCTGTGTGCAGCAGAGTCAGTAGGACTGTCCGTCCGTCCCTCAGGAAAGTCTGCTATGTAACCATATTCAGCCTCAGTGAGCAGCGAACTGAGCCCTGAGACTTCTTAACACACTATTAGTGTAAAGCTTAGCAAAAAATTAAACAGCCAGCTTAAGTGTATATAAATAGTATAGACTTGCTCAAGAAAACTTTCTCAAAAGTGCTACAGATAAAACTTGAAAATGTATACAAAATAAATACAAATGGTTGACAACCTTACTTTTAATTTTGGTTTGACAACATTTAATCTCTTTAGTCTAACTATCCTGTGCCACATCACCCCCACCCCTTACCACGCCAACCCCTCTTGCAAATCCTCGCTCCCTCCATCTTTTATGATCACGACAAGGGGCTCAGCTTTCAGAAGCGGTCCAGGGAGCATGTGTGTAGAGCTTTAATTCCTATTGTATTCGTGTCTTGGTGTGTGCGTGTGTGAGTGAGTGTGTCTGTGTTTTAGCGAAAGAGGGAGAGGGAGATAGAGATGAAGAAAAAGACAGGAACAAGGACCCATCTGTCAGCACAGCACACGAATCCCTCCCATTCCACTCAAGTCCCAAGGGACCAGGGCGAGAGACAACTCACTTGTGGCAGTGTTTTTTGTAAGGACGGGGGTTACCTTCATTAATAGCAACAACAGCCCTTAAATAGCTAATGTAAGACTGGTACTCTTTTGGTCAAATCATTAAACAATAACTTATTTTGGACAGCTCACACCTAACTTCAACATGCCAGTGCTACAATAACACCAAACAAAATACATACAAAGACCTTGTGAATTGTATACACTTTAAATATCTTAGGGACATGGTAAGTCAGTCATGGACTGCATAACTTTGTTAAAAAGTAAATTTGATAGATACATATTTTGGAGCACCCAGGTTAAAATCATGCAAACTCATCAAAAGTTGGTTCAGATCAGATGTTTCCACTGTGACCTCTTCCAGAAGGCTGGCTATATATGTTGCTGCTTAAAATGGGAGCAGGACACAATTCCCTTCACAATAGTCAGTCAGTCATTTGGGAAACCAGTGGGGATTGTGGGAGACTGCGGCTCCAATTCCCCATGTAGGCTGCAGGTGTGGTGGAGGCCACACTCACTCATGGGACAGGAGGGTTAGGTAATGCATGTATGTTTGTGGGGGGTAGGGTGCATGTACCTGGGGACCTTTGGGTACATCGCATTAGGGCTGTTGCCACACACACACAGACACACACAGACATACACACACACACGGCTCATCTTTCTCTCTGCCCACATGCCTGTATGGCCAGTGCACTGACACGAGTGATTAAGGACCGAAGTGGATAAATGCTGTTTCAGCACGAGACATCATCTTGGGGCAAGCGGTGACGCGTGAGCATCCAAGCAACAGATGCCCCCACCCCCCAACGCTTCCTATATCCAGCCATCTGTTAGGGTCTGTTCAATAAATCGTTGGATAAGTGCCTGTTTTTACGCGATGTTGCAGATTACCCACGTGAACATATCATAGACGTAGAAATACATCGCACACTCAGAAACATGGAAAACACAGTGCAGTTGGCAAAGTTCAATCTCTCTCAGTCTCGCACACAGCTGTGCGCAATCGCGCGCACAATGGGATCAATGCGGGGGCACGTGCGGCTCGCGAGACCCAGGCTGTCAATGGCCAGTGATGACAATAGACCCCCACTGCGCTGCGGCTCGCCACGCACGAGGACAGGCGGGCGTTTATTGTGTCGTGGTATTTGTAGTCAAATCTGGGGAAAATGCTCAATATTGAGATACGATTAGTATAAACAATAAAGACCATATATTGTATCAATACCTGCACGGATTGCGTTCAAAAGTCAAGTCTCAGTGTGTTGATAAAGTTTTACCATACGGAAAACAATAAAAAACAAACAAACAAACAAATGAAAAATTAAATAAAGTAGAAATTAGCCTACAGTAATATTACTGTAGGTTATCTTTCATCATTAGGTCTATACAGTATTGAGTCAGGTTTTAAGCCTACCACAAAGTACCTGTCTGTTCATCATTGCACCAATCGATTCAATAATCAGATAGCCCTTGGGGGCAGAATATGACGCTAAAAATGGAAGAAAACAATTGTATGACAACGCACACACCTGCTCTCTGCACACAAGCTGTCAAAATCACTTAAATACGCACACATGGAAGAGCGTCTCTTTCCTGAGCGAAGACCAGGCCTACACTGTGTTTAATTAAGTGTAAAATTCCTAATCCAACCGACTAATGAAGAGAGAGACAATCGATTAAGCTGGTTAACACACGGAATTAAAACAGAATAATGGATTTTTTTTGGTTAGTTCCACATTTCCAAGAGTAAAGATGTATACTGTTGCTTTAGGGGGAACATATAGGCTCTGTTCAGAACTTCATTTCTGCTTTATTTGGCCGCAACACCATCACAGATGCATCGTCCCAAAGATAGGCATAGGTAAAAAAGATGGTGCAAGGACAAAAATTCTGGCCCACATTTCTTCTGTTGTGGCCAAAAACCTTTGTAGTGACACGGCTAAAAATTCTAACCAGGTTACACAATATTTTTTTTTTCCCAATTTTTTTTATACAAGTTTGCAGACAAGTACACAGGAAAAGGCATTACAGCCTGTTACACAATATCTTGTTAAGAAGAGGAAATATCATGCGTCAGATTAGTATGATGCTGAGCAATTTGGCTATGTGTGGTGTGGTAAAAAATAATCTGTGGCTAATGAAAATGTGCAAGTCCCATAGATGTGGGTAGATTATGTGCCTGTGAGCAAATGTATCATCAGATATGCTCCATACTGTTCCCAACATCCTTTATGATAGGTTCTATTTATTTTTTCAATGTGTGCGCGAACCCTCCTTCAGGACCTCCTGATTTGCAAATAAATCACTGTCTGCACGTGCACCCCGTGCGCGCTCTCTCGCAGTCCCTCACTTATTTGCTGGGTAAAAACTTCTGGCCACGAGCCCGCCACGCGCGTTTGGATGAGTTGATGGTGGGTGGGTGGGGCGCCCGAGGGAGGGGCTAACCCGGCTAAAGGCAAAGAAATCAGCCCGTTCGTGCCATTTGGAGATGAAAGTTCCACGCGCACTCATGGTTATCTGAGGAAGCTGAAGAGTTTGCGACAGTGGCGGATACACGAAGAGAGAGAAACGCAACGACTCTGGAATAAGCACTCAGTTGCAGGTCTTTTTAAATTAGCATAGCCTTTCGGTTATTTTGCACAGAACGAGCAGTAACTCCAAACAGGTGAGTTTACAAATACGTTCATTATCAGTCCAGTATAAAGAAAAGGTTTAAAATAAGTCTTATTAGGGAACCTAATTCGGGGAACAAAATTCACCATATGCACTTGTGATGCCTTGCAAAGTGCAAAAACAAATTCACTAAAGCTTATTTACAAAAACATCTTATATATTTGCAGTGTTCTTTTTTTTGCTCAGTAGCATATAGGCTAGCCTTGACACATGCGCGTCTCAAGTTCTGAATTCATAAATTACACTAATCTGCCCCACTTTTACGCATCAGTGCACAATAATTAACTGGGGCATTTGTTTTTCTCTTAAAACAGTACAAAATGATCGGTCGCAGGTCTGCTTTTTAACAACAATAGTGTGAATTCCTTATAACATCTGAGCTGTGCATTTATTCTATAAGATAACAAAAAGTAATAATACTATTTATAAAAAAACCGTAGATGTGTGTGTGTTGCTTGTCCGCATGTGTGCTAAATTGTATGTTGCATTAATCTTTGAGCTTTATGTGCTGAGTAAATCCCGTCGTGTCCCAGATTGACAGCGTCTCTATAGCGACAACAGCATCACAGCAGCGAATCATTCATGGTAAAACCTTGTCATCTATTCGTTAATATCGGAATATAATAATACATTTAAAAAAAAAAAACATAGCTTTGGAATGTCAGACAGAGCCACCACCTCTGGAGTAAGAGGATTGAACACTGCAGTGCTGAAATAAGTTCTCTATTTCATGGGACAGTAGTTGCCATACAGTAACTTTCAGGCAGTGCTTCTTGCTCCTGTTCCCAATCATTAACAATACAAAATCTTAACATTACATTAGTGAGTAGCATTTACATTTAGGGATTGACACTTGAGGTTGTATCTGTTGATTTACAGATTTTCTTTTTTTGTGCTGTGTTTCTTCAGATCAAAATGATGACCAAACCCTTTGGAAAGAGCGGGGATGTGAGTGAGCTGGTGAGCTCCCTCGGCTGGCTGGAGGAGGACGATGGCAGCTCTCAGGATGGAGAGGAAAGCCATGGCCTGATTGTAGGGGGCCGAATCCACTCCTGCACAGAACTGGGCAGTGAGGATATGGAGGAAGAAGAGGAGGATGACGATAATGAGGAGATTGGACCAAATGGAGAACAGGCACCCAAAAGGAGAGGCCCTAAGAAGAAGAAGATGACCAAAGCAAGACAGGAGAGGTTTCGTGCCCGGCGAGTCAAAGCCAACGCCAGAGAACGTTCCCGCATGCACGGGCTCAATGATGCCCTGGAGAATCTGCGCAGAGTGATGCCCTGCTACTCCAAGACACAGAAACTGTCAAAGATTGAGACTCTACGGCTGGCACGCAACTATATCTGGGCTCTGTCTGAGTCGCTTGAGAGTGGCCAGTCCCCTGAGAGCAACGGCTTTGTAGAGATGCTGTGTAAAGGTCTGTCTCAGCCCACCAGTAACCTCGTGGCTGGCTGTTTGCAGCTGGGACCCACTCCAATAATGCTCAACAAGCTGGACGACAAGTGCGGAGGCCCGGGGATGGGCGGTGTGGGGGGTCAGGCTGGCCATCCCCTCAGCTACCCGTCTCCAGGCCTTCCCAGCCCCCCCTATGGCTCCCTGGAGGCTTCCCACCTCCTCCATATGAAGGGGTTCAAGGGGCCTGTATATGACAACCCCTCCCCTAACGAGTGCAGCAGCGGCACCCCACCATATGATGGGCCCCTCACTCCCCCACTGAGCATCAGTGGCAACTTTGCCCTGAAGCAGGAGCCCTCTCCCCGTGAGTCTGAGAGGAACTACACACACCACCCTGGCCACCATGCCCACTACCTCTCATCCCACCATTACCCCACTCCCATGACTGGCAGTCTACCAGGGGGGCCTCAGGGCCACCCACTTTTTCAAGCTTCCCGCTATGAGCTACCCCTGGATGTGGCCTTTGACTCCTTCACTCCCTCTCACTTGGTCGCCTCTCAGATGGGCAGCATCTGAAGTCTCACAGTGAACCGCTGAGAAGACCAGTGATTGATTCTGCTATAAAACTGGCCAGGCGAGAAGCACTGATCTTGAATGAACTGCTGTACAAATGATGGCCGTGGTAATGACTGTATAGATAAATGGTTTGCATTATGTTGTCTAGTACTCTGGGAGAGCACTGAATGCTCAGAGAGAGACTCATCACCTTAACTCAATCTACCTGATACGCACCCATAACCTTTAATATTTAATTTATTTTTTTTGTTATGATTGTTATTTGGATTCTAATTATTTCTGCAGAAGTTGCCCTCAGTTGTTACAAAATGACTAAAGATTATTTTACAAAATCAGATATCCACACTAAAGCATTACGCTGTTTCAAGTGAACAAAAACATGAGAACTTTGATAGATCTGCATGTTTGCATGTGAAAAAGATCCATCCAGTGTTAACCTAAATTGTGCACTGAGGCCTTCAGCCAATGCCCCCCTTGCCATAAGAAAAAGCAATGCATTTATTTATATCTGTATTTAATATTTATTTTGATAACGTCTTGTCCTTTTTATATTGTTCTCAGCACAGTTTTTATTTCAGTCTTCTTGGTTTTGTTGTCAGTCACTAGCAGCTGTACTGTATTTAATTTATTTATTTGAGGTCTTTCAGGTACTTCATTTGGTGTCATAAGTCTTTTTGTCATACTGTACTGTTGTAAATATTTTGCTGTTTCGCACTTAATTGAATAAATATTCTTATATTATATGCTATTTCCATAGTAACAATATTTGCCATGTGTTTTCTTCTGTCATGATGTAATCCCAAACTTACAATTTCAGTTCAACAAGTTTGTGCCTCCCAATATAGCTGAGAGTACTTTTATGCAGCTCCAATACATCAATTCAGGTCATTCAACTGAAAGTGAATGTGATGTTTTACATTAAAAAAAGATGTCATTATTGCATTTACATTGTGAGATACCTGGTAGTCCCCAAACTTTACTCAAGGCACCACAAGTCATTTTGATTATTTTCTGTGATTTCACAACAAATTCAAAATTAACTAAAGAAGTTCCAGTTATTGTAATTAATATTGAGAGGTGAATCAATGGCATCTCACGCCCTATGAAGGTTCCCGTACTACATTACAGTTTCAGGTGTTTTACTGAAGTCAGACAATATTGCAGTCATTAAGTACAGTTTTTTAAATTTAGCATGTATTGTCAGAACATCTCACAGTACGTTGAGATGAAGGCATAATATTGTATAAAACAACTCCAATACATTAACAATATAAACAAAAGGGAATTTCATATTTAATAAAAATATTATTCATGTTAAGTGGTTTCACAATAACGAAAATGGACAAACTAATTAAAAAAATAAGAAAGTTCCTGGAATATAGAAGAACTCTGTGGAATAGAGATCTGCTGCAGGATGTGTGAATGTGTTTGATGCCATTCAGAGGCTTGCTCTAGGGTTTCTATCAGGTCAGGCGGGAGGCTGTTGTGGGCCATGGGAAAACAGCTCTGGGGAACAGGTGAATGTGTCACAGCGGCTTTTCTGAGTCTCTGCTGCTCGCAGTCTCTCACACATGTCCCATTTTCCCATCTAGTTCATGCCAAAACACTGTAGGGCAAGTGTTCACTTTCAAATAATTCATCCGCATTAACTCAAAGAGAAAAGCACCAGATTTCTGTTCAGATGCAGCACGCCAACATAAATTTAGTAAATCAATTGGTCAGATGTTTTCTTTATATATTTTGATGATAAACTCCACTCACAGTATATCATAAAATCTTTAAGTTGAAAGAAGGAAGAGGAATATAATATTCTGATGCTGATTTCCAGATCAGCTCAAACTGGCACAGTTCCTAACATTTATATCACTCGACTGATGACAAAAGTCAGTTTTGACTTTAATGATTGCGTTGAAGGGCATAATTGCTCTTGAAATAAACAAAGAACAGGGTGGGAGAGCATAAAGATGAAGAGGTGAGAGCAAGAGCATGGTGTGTTCAGAGTGTGTTTATTATTGTGGCCCTTTAGGCAATTGTAAGAAGGGGAAGGTGCCTCAGAGGCTGTTGTCCAAGTGGACTTCCCCCCTCTTCAGCTACCTCTCCAAAAGGTTTGTCTTTTCCAGTCCAGGCAACAGTGGAGAAAGGCTGGATGAGAAAAAGGGAACGATTGTTTTACTGGGCGCCACTGGTCCATTGTGAACGCAGCCTGTTCTTTCTCTTGACCTGTGACCCGTATTGTTGTGCAGCTTCTCGTTTGGGGAGGGCCGACAGCTGGGGGAACTACGGGGGGGCTGATGGACAGCTGGGCCAATTTGAGGGGAGAGAGAGGGAGAAGAAAGTGAGAGCATGAGATAGAGAGAGGGAAAGGGGAATTTGGGGGGAAAAAGGAGAAGTGGAAAGACAAGGAAAGGCCAGAAGAGGTGACTAAGGTCCTTGCTCCCTATTCACAAGTTTGTCATCTGTGCTCCTGTGTGTCAGCCTTAGCATAGGAATGACACATAGCTTTACACACAGGCAGACATTTGGCCTGTGAGAAAGTACTGGCAGAGTTAGCTGGCGTACACCCTCTTTGTGTCTTTGCGGTTTTGTTACTGCAAAAGCGGTGGGGGCAGAGTATATGGATTATTCTCCTGAGTCCAAATACATGAGTGGGTGGATATAGAAATAATCCACATAAATTAACTTTGGATACACGATTACAAAACACAGATGCAGGATAGTCTCTGGAAATTTGGACATGGCTATACAGAGGTAGTTTGATAGTTACATGGAACAATTGACTAAAAATATAGAAAAGGTATGCATTTTATCATCTCAAATACATAGTTCAGGTTCAGTTTAATATTTTATATAACGGGTGCAAAGAACATTTATGACAAATGCTTGAAAAGAAATTGAAAAAGGGCACCAAATCCTGACTTTACAGTACAGGCCTCATATGTTTATCAAGTACCTCTCATCTACATATGATAAGGGCATGAAGAGGGTCTCTTAATGGGAAGCGAACACATGCTCCGTCATGCCATCTTGGCCGAGACGGCAGCCTGCAGAGCGCGACCTGTGGCTCATTCCCCTGAGACTCTGAGGTCAGGTCAGATATCAGCCCAAAGAGAGCGAATGCTTCAGCACTCCAACTTTTCACTCCTAAACGTTTGTGGTCTGTTTATCTATATAAGTAGTTTACAGTAGACGCCAACAGCATGAGTCCTAATGGCAAGATAAAATAATTAGTTTTAGTTATTTCATTTTGGTAGAGGATTTTGGTATCCCTGTTTGCCATCACTGCCAAACCAAAAACCATCTCAATCTGAGATAAGTTTTTAAAGTGCAGAATGAAGCTTGCTTCCTCTCAATCTCTTGTGTTTATATTTTAGTTTCTGTTTGCAGCAAAACTTAATCCACTGGCCAAACAAGAGTAGCTCCCACTAAAATGAAAAGGTCCTGATCCATAGGAGCTAGATAGGAGGGATAAAGCATTGTGATTAAGATTGTATTAATGGGGCCATAGGAGGCTGGAAGGCTTTAATCAGTGTCTGTGTGCCGGTAATCCCTCTGCCTTTAAGCTGGGGCAGACACAAGTGATCCCCCCATGGTTCCCTCCTCTTGGACCACAGTGCACATGCACACACACACGCCTCTGTGGGGGGCATAGAGATATGAGCGCCCAGGTTGAGAGGTGGAGCGCCCTGAAACGGAGACGCCCTAGACTTAGAGGAGCAGCTGGTAGAAGAAAGACTCAGGAGATGGATGGAGAAAGAGATGTGGGAAAAGACTGAAGAAAACAATGAGAGATGGCAAGGCTGGCATTATGAGAAGATGTAGAGACTGGGCTGGTCACGGTCAATATGGTGGAAGCAATTAAATATAAATGAATACTTTTCCTGAACCCAGTTCCATCCATCACCATATCCCATAAGACTTAATTATCATTTATAAACTGAACTAGTGAAACCGGAATAACATTAATTTCAACTTTAATAAATATCCAAGGATGGTTCTTAACGTCCACAGTTTTAATAAAACGCCACTGTTTTGACTGTTAAAAGTTTGAGGAAAGTGCCAATCATTTTGTTGAGAAATAATGCTAAAAGAAAATATGTGACAGCTTGCTCTACCGATGCAAGAGAAAAATAAAAAAAGATGTACGTGGGAGGGGAGGAAAGAGGGCAGTTCGCAGACTCATTACCTATGGGAATGGGTGTAAAAGGTGACATTGTGTGCATGAGGATAAGGGGTGGTCCTTCTCCTCCCAGAGTTTTCTGAGAGTATTAGGGTGTAGGAGTTAAAGAGCTTCTAATGGGATCTGGATGCTGTCGTGTTTACCCTGCCCCCCCCTCCCCTCCCCTCCTGCACGCCCACTGCATTGTGGAAGTTGCTGGGCTTCGGGACACCACAATGAGCTGAGTGTAGGGACAGATGGAGGTCCCTTTCGAACAGGGCACAAAAAACAGCCAAGGTAGGAGGGCCGTGGTGTCTGAGAGACCAAGCAGCCAGCATGCCCTACTGCAACTTCTCAAGAGTGGAACAAGACAGCAAAAAATAAATAAATTCTTAGCTGTCATATGTCTTTCCTTTAAGCACTGTTTATTAAGGGTTAAAGCAGGTCAAGCGAGAGGGTAAATGCTGATGTCATTCATTTAGGGCAGTGCACTGTATGGAGCATCAGAGGAGAGGGTTTGGTGATAGATGCTGATGAGAAGTATTGGAGGAGGGTAGAGGGAGGAACCGGACGCAGGAGCAACAGATGGGGCCTGATGGAAAGCTCAGGTTGTAAACTTTCTGTTAGTAACATCTGTCCGTTTGTCCATCTGCTGCACTCACTGTTTACAGTTTGTTTAGCAGAAACTCATTAATTAGAAAACTGCAGTAGAGGTCAATGGTGTGCCCTTTGTCACAGCATATTAATTAGATCAGAAAACAATCCATGTGCAGTAGTGCAGTGCCGATTCCTATTAACTTAATGACTAATACTAAATACGTTTTGATGCATTTATACTTGGAACTGCTAGAAAACTGGGGCAGGGGAAAATGTACAAAGCCAAGCTCCCACCTCAGTTATGATCCAATCAAATCAACAGTTTTGCACCATTCCCACAGATAAGCCCATCCATCACATCTGTGCCGCTCCGGGATAGAAGTCGTACCATGGCATTTTCTTTGTTCATTTCTGGAGTACACACAAATAAGTGGATTGACATGTGATGTGGGTATAAACCCTGATTAGAGTGACATTAGCAATTACTGTAAACGGGCCCCTTATAATCTATGTACTTGCATGTATGCAAATACCACACCACTTGCTTAACTTAAAGTCAAATCAACATCTCATGGGTGAACTGGATCTGGTAGAGTTGTTAGATGATCCTCTACATACAAGACAGCTACATAAAATGAATACTTTTGCCCATGACTACCAAATTTGAATGACCGAGGGAATATCTCACAACAGCATCAATTTGAGAACATGAAAAAAACAATTTCATTAGAAATGTTACATCAACTATGGGTATTTTACTTTTTGGGGCTAAAAATAGTCTCTTCAATTTGCTCTGCAGTGAGCGGATAAAGGAGAATTAAGCAGCTGATCTGGGCTCAGTGACCAGAGTGTTACATTAGACATTAATCCAGAACAGTGGAAGGTTGGAGAAGGGATAGCATCTTTTAATCCTGCACTCCATCCACCACCCAAAGCTCCCATTGTCCACAGGGTGAGAGACAGAAACTGAGCCCAACGTCCTCTTTTCTGATACATAAAATACATGAAAATCTCAAAACTTTACATCAAACTTTGGCAAATAATATTGGTGTTACACCTTTGTTCTTGAAATGCTAAATAAGAGTGGTGAAGCATTACAGTGTGACAGAGCTTTCCTGGAGTGTTCACTGCATGAGCACCTTTTCCACAATTTCCATTGTCAGCAGCAACATCCTTAAGGCTTTCCTAAATCTCAGTCCTGCTCACAGGGTTAGGCAAGTGTCCTGGTGAGCCCTCGGTGCACGCTGCCCCCCTATATGTAACAGATGTTACTGGGGCAACAGTTGGTATTGAAAGGGAGGGGCTTCAGGCCATCTGTCCAGGGTCAAGGTTTGAAAAATGTGGTAGAGATGGTGGCACGTTCAGGAAAATGGTAAGTATTTGCTTGAAAAGAGGGAATATAGCCCACATTGTAATCCTGGTCAATGTGTGCTTTCATTTCAGATTGCCTTTGTGAAGGTTTTGATTGAGAACTTCAGAAAGTGTCTGGGACATGGGAAAAACTGCAGCTTTAATGCAAAAGCACCATCTTGTGGTTAAACACGATACTACAAACAAAATTATATTCCTCAACTTTATTTATATATTAAACTGCCATTACATCAAAACTATTGAGTCAAGAGTATAGGCTTTTGCTAGACCCTTAAGATTAATGTGGCAATAAAAATCACAATATGACAGGAAGTTTGATATCAATCACATAGATTTAAGGCTGTCAAGTGTATGGTCTATGAGATCCCGCAAATTTGCCATCTTCTTATGACAAACCTTTCTCTGGAAGAAAAAAAAGCAGAATATGGAACAATCACTGCATAAGTATTTGAGTAGAACCTTAGTTCACTGCACACAATCTACACAGATAGTAGGGACACTCACAAGGTAAACCTTTAGCCTCTCCTTCTCCATATGAAAGAATTCAGCCACAGTCAGCTCAGTGAAGTCTTTCTGCATGGTTAAGAATCCACAGTTAGGGGAGCGTTTTATGTGTTCAGACCTGGGCAGAGAAAATGTTAAGGACAAAATGAATAGATAGCACACCAACATCTGAACGTGGCCCAAAAAGAAATGCTTTGTTATCCCGTTAATTCAGCTCAATCGAGATACAATCGTCTACAAAATCAAAAACACCAGAAAACTTTCCAAAAAGGTGTTAACCTGTAACCGATGTTATGTGGTAGCCAGCTTTCCTTTTCATTCTCTATTATGAAGTACTAAACATTAGAATCATAGGCAAAACAGTGATACAGACAAAAATAATCCCTTTACACTACTGGCATAATATACTTCAGTGACACAGTTTATATAAGTGAAGGTCTTGTCTATGTTTTTTCCTGTAAATCGGGTGCCACTGTTCCATAACATTGCACTCATAATGAGTAGGAAGTTCACTGGTGTCAGGTGTTTGACTTGGAGGGCAAAGGGATTTTGTCTGTTGTGGCGCTAAACCATCTGTTTGACATGTTGTAACTTGAATAAAATTGTATTTATAGTGCCAAATCAATGACAAAAGTTATCTCAGGACGCTTTACATATAGAGTAGGTCTAGACCACACTATATGACCTATTTATGATTTACAGAGACAACAATTCCTTCATGAGCAGCAGCAAGGCGCAATATCTATATATTTATCCAGCAATCCTGTGCACACAGTGCGAAAACCTTCCTTTTAACAGGCAGGAACATGGAACAGACCCAGCTTTATGTCAGACAGTGGGGACAGGGACAGAGAGAGAGACAGAGACAGAGAGACCTTTTCACATTGCACTGAAAAAAGGGAAGAAAAGCCTGCAGATTCATGAAAGCAACACACAGCAAAGTAACATCAAAGCAACATGTCAGCCAGGTCATTTCTGGGTTAAATAATAATAAAAATAATAATGATTTATTTTAAAGACTGGGACAGTGCACATTAACGAACATCAATATTTACATATCTCTGTAAACATGCCGGATTATAGCAAAGCTGCTGATTTGCATCCGTAGTCCCTAATCACCTCAGTAGCTTACCTAGTAGACTGAGCTCCTATAATATGAGCAACATACTCCTTGACATTCCGGGTCAAAAACCGGCTCAACACCTGACAACAACAAAAGACCTTCCTACCTATGCACAAAAAGGAAATAACACCCAATCTTTGATTTACAGCTACACATTTGGCTCCTAGAATAAGTCAGGTAAAGGTAAGGGGCTAAGAAGTTGACACGTTTTACTTACCAGGGATCATCATCTGGCTCCCAGCCCTCAAGCTCGATCAGACAGAAGAAACAGCAAGCAACATCAGGCTCATTCTCAGTGGGGCAATGGACAAACCCAGCCTTGGCCATCTGTAAACAAACAAAATAGCAACAGATGCCTTATGTCCAGCATACTGTAAAATACAAAACAAGCACTAAATTAAGGAACTGTATGATCGACAACTCGACTAATAAGACAAGTGCAAGAACAAAAGACCATAGCTGCAGGGAGATTAGTGTCAATGAGAATGAGACCAGCAGATGATCTCCTTTTGGCTCTTGGGGGGTTAGAGCTGCTAACATGGCATATAGTGTTGCTCATCAAGTGAGGTGTCAGCAGCCCATCCATCACGATAAGACTAGAGTGGGCAACGGGAAGGATCTGCTCACTGGACACCTGATGCAATGAAACTGAATCTGACACCTGCTTAACTGTGTATCACAAGCTGTCACAGCCTTGGGTTAAAGGCTGCAGTATAAAATTGCATAACTTGGGAGTGTAAACAAGCTTGCAGTACATAAATAATTATCAGTCATAGTCATGTCGGTTAAAATAAATTAGGGTTTTCTAAGAGCTGTCTGACATCCTGAGTAGAATTAGAGGAAACATCTCATGAGTCTGATCTCATGGCCCCTGTCTAACTTAGAAGTTTAGGTCTTCCTGTGGTGAAATTAAATATGAACTTAGTACATTTACTCAAGCACTGTAGACTACTTGAGTACAATTTTGGTTTACTTGTACTTGACTTGAGTATTTCCATTTTATAACACTTTATACTTCTACTCAACTATGTTTATTTGACAAAAATTGTTTCTAGACTTTGCAGATTCGGATTATTAATACAAATCAAATTATGATAGGTCTATATTATGGATTAAGATACTCACTGATAGGTAATAACTTATATCTTTTACTTTACATAAGCGTATATTTTCATGTACTTTTACTTAGCTCAAGAAAGATTTTGAAAAGCAATACTTCTACTAATAACAGTGCATTTTCACGCTGTATAGGCTTATTGCCATATTTACTTAAGTAACAGATCTGTGCCTACTACTTTCATTATAGGCAAATACCCCTCTTGATTAAATGCACTGCTACTGTAGCCTACCATGCCACCTTTCTTTATATTATAGGCTACAATAGGCAGGCATGGTTATTCGGCGATAACTAACTCATCCTATTTCAACAACAGTTAATCAGGAGCTGTCAAGACACAGCGGTCTTCTTACCTTTTCAGGTGTGCAGCCACATTCCTCTCTAAATGGCCAGTCTGAAAAGCTTTGTTCGCGTAAATCATGACTGTACATTTTGTCATATGAGTAAAACCTTATCGTCAATATATCTATGCTGGCCATATCTTCAGCAAAGAAACCCGAAACAGGCTTAACTCGATTTAATTCTCAGTGTGCTTGTCGATGCGTACATGTTGACGGCGCTTGCGTGCAGCTTCCACAGGTGCGTCCACTTTTGGCTGATTAAAGTTTGAGCATGTTCAAGGTGGGCGGGGCTCTATGAGGTCACCAGACTCCAGCTACAAGACGTCAAATCAGACACAGGTAATTCTCCTGAAAATGAAGGTTGAGACAGGATGAAAGGATAAACACACAGAAAACAGGAGCACAAGTAGACCTACTGTAGGACGAACTCCGAGTGCCTACTTTTTTTTTTAATTATAAATAAATAAAACATTCTTAAACGTTCTACTACTAGGCTACACCATGTCTCAGTAATTTCACATTTAAAATGTCAATTTAACAAAACTAGAACATACTGTAAGTTCATTAATATTTCCCTGACATCAGGACATTCCTCATATTACTAAATCAGGATATTTAATTTCTTAAACTAATTCTGCCTTTCCAAATGTAGCATACCAAAGGAAATAGGATCAGATTTTGAGATTTTGAAAAGTCTTTATGGTACATCATATACAGAATCATATCTCTTGTCCTTACATCTCTTGGACAAGGCATTATTTAAACAATAGCTCACGACAGGCTGTGATATTTTCAGGCCTCACAGCTAAGAGCCGCTATTAGGCCCGATGCAAATCTGATAACTGACTGGTGCAAAGGAATTCAACATCTTAGCGGTTGTATGTGGTTATTATACCACAGCCATGAACCGATCAGCTTGATTTGATCCACCTGTTTTATGGCTACATGCATTTTTATACCAATTGTGCAGAAAAACAATAATTCTGCAGCCCATCCGCTTTATATTTTTTAATCTTTGAATAGTAATCTTTTATTTTTCTCTTTATCATTTTTTAGTTTTACTGATATTTGGATCATTATATTAATTAGTTAATTATTATTAGGATATATTTAATTATATCTATATTTTACTTTATTGCACATGACCTTTTTTTTAGCACAACCTCAAGAATGCCATCCACCAAGCATTTCATAAGCATGTGACACATGGATTTTTTTTTCTTTCTTAGAAAAATCTAAAAACAAAGTTTAGCTGAAGATGTTGTGAAGCTTCAGATTCAGCAAATGGATGAACTTGGTTCCCCCTGTTGGCAATTGAGAGAAATTCCGGTATGTTGTTTGCTGTAGTGACTTTTTAAAGTAATTTCTCCTGTCTTGTTATGCAATGAACTATACATAAGAGGCTGAGTTCAAGTCTGTGATGAAGGTATCCTTATTGACGTTTCATGCTTGAGTATATTTTTTATGAAATGTCAAAGTTAACATAGACATAATAGCCAGAAAGTAATCTGTCCAATTTAATGGTTTGTGGTGTAAACTTTATTGGCATGTTTACGACTGTGAGAGACATGGACAGTCCTGCCACACACTGTATCCCTGTAACACTACCCCTCAGACCCCTGGGTGTCGAAATGTGCTTACAACTGTAAACTGCTGTCCTTTTCCCCTTCTAACCTTATCTTCCAGCAGAGTGCCTGCGGGGAGGTCTGAGACGCAGTGTGCCTGCTTATAAGGCTCTGAGTGTGTGATTTTTACACTGTATGTGTATCACACTCTAATAGTCGTCAGCGCTGAGGTGATGCAGTGTGAGGGCTTCTTGAGCAGTATGCCTGGAGTGAATTGGACTACATTTGATGTCATGTTACTGTAGCTCCAAGTGACCTGTATGGCGGGTGCCTGCCTTTAGCAGACAGTGCCAAATAACACCTAGCTCTGAATTTACACACATGTGTGTTACTGTTGTCACTCAGCATTCTTCCAAAGCTTTGAATTTCTTCGTGATTATTTTTCGTTGGTTCTCCCAACATCACTGCACCATAGCTGTAAGGTTTATCAGTCTGCTGGAAGGGGTAGTTTAGTATGTTGCAACAGTGAAATGTTTGCATAGTTGAGAGCAGTTGAGAGGTTTAATTGTTTCTTTGTTGCTTTCCCTATCCCAATGGGTCCTTTATAAGAGACAGTTTTGATTGTTAATTAATGCCAAATGGTGTACCACAAATCATCTTTTCATAGGTCGATACTTATCTTCCCCCTGTGTACTGTATCTCACTTTGACTCTCTATGCCTTCATTGACATTTGACTCTTCCTTCCCTCATAACCTTCCTGCTACTGACTTCAACGCTCTGCTCTCTTTCTTCTGATACAACTGCCCACTTAAGGAGTGTCTCTGTGTGTGAATGTGTGTGTGTGTGTGTGTGTGAGAGAGAGAGAGAGAGAGAGAGAGAGAGAGAGAGAGAGAGAGAGAGAGAGAGAGAGAGAGAGAGAGAGAGAGAGAGAGAGAGAGAGAGAGAGAGAGAGAGAGAGAGAGAGAGAGAGAGAGAGAGAGAGAGAGAGAGAGAGAGAGAGAGGAGAGGAGGTAACAGAGGCAATTTGTTTTTGGTCTCTATTTCCACATGTCCTTTACATAAGGCTATGTAGTTGTATGTTGTCATTGCGAATTAATGAGGATCTTTCTGGCCATTTTTCTTCTACCTGAAGAGCCCTGACCAGTTTCATGCTGTGAAGGATTTCATAGAGGACATAGTTGTTTCTCAGTGTGCCTGCATAGGTTTGGAGATCGGACGCACTCAGTAAAAGAAGGAGGACTAGAGGTGCAATCAATGTGGAGCACAGGTAAGAAAGGAGTCTATTACCGTCTACTGCTACTGTCTTTTTCCATTTAAAATGATGACTTTTTAAAACTCCCATCTAATGTATACGTGGTCAGTTGTGGGAGTTTTTGGTGCAATAAATATGGTTTGACACAGCACAAAAAAATACACAACGTACTGGACAAATTTATGTACAGTATGTAAGCAATTGATTCTTCATTCCTGACTCAAATCTATACATGTCCCTGTGGAGCTGACAACTGTCCTGACAGCTCCACCTGTCTCCTGCTGCTTGCACACCCAGACTTAACACTGCACATTTTAGACTAAGCCGTACTTATCTTGCATACTGTATGCAGGCTAAAGAATGGTTGTTTGTGTGGGACTTGTTCATGTTAATGTGTGCACCATTTGTAATTTGTTGTCTGAACAAAACAAGATAAAAATGAGATGTGTAATGTCTGATAAGTGTGTGAAGGAACATCAGGGATGTGGCTGACTCTTGACTTCCGTGGAGGTTTTTTTTTTTACATTTGCCACAGCACTCTTAGCTGAGGAATGTCTGAGCTATAGAAATAGACCAGGATCTATGGAGAAGATAATTGCTGGTAATTTGCTGTCTTCTAAAATACACGCGGCATTACAACTAGGAATGTGTTTTTGTCAAGAAGGAGCAGCATAACAGAATTGTGGTGAAATTTCAGTGAGTGTAAACTGCAACCAGTTATGGCACATGTGTGATATTAATGTGGTTGGAAAAAAAGACGCCCTGTCCTCTGGTGCTGGTGTAAAAATGTCAGGGATGTGTGAGAGTGTGACAGTCAACATCAAAATTCTCCATCTCTGTAGGCAGGCGTGGATTCACAGGAGCACACCCATCTGTGTACACACATCCTTGAATCCTCAAAAACCTTCAGTCTCCCTACTTCTTTTTCTCTCTGTGAAGCCTTATTGTCAAGGCATTTTCATCAAAAAGTATGTTGCTTAAGCAAACAATGTAAATCACTAATAAAATGTAGGGCTGCAACTAACGATTTTTTTCATTATTGATTCTTTTGTTGATTAATCAATGAATTGTTGATCACAAGGTGATGTCTCAGAATGTCTTGTATTGTCCAACTGACCTGGTGGTAGGAACCAGCGGTTGGTGTTAGTGACCATAGTCAGTGGACAGATCACAGAATTTTCTAATTTTCTACCCCTGCTAAAATTATTTCATTACCTAATATAACAAAGCAACCAGCTCGATACAGCATAGTTAGGTAACAGCCAGCAGGCTAACCGTAGCTTGCTTGATCACTAACCAGTTAGCTACCAGCACAAATGGAATCTAATTCCGTGGAAAACACTGCAGTTGTTTGATTAGAACATGAAATGACATTACTAAACGTTGAATACCACTTTAATACATTAACTCATCCATGAATGGTATTTTTATGATGGTTGTTTAACAATGGAGAGAGCTGATTTCACGCAACTTCTTAATGTCATCAAGATGTCTGTCTTTTGTTATTCTTTTGATTGAGAGACCCCTTGCAGCAGAAAATTACATATTATATGTTTAAATAAAGAGAGCAACACTCTCACTCACTTTTTTTTATTGTATAATGAAGCAAGAAAATGTTTTACATGAAGGAATGTCTTTGTTTATAACAAGCAGTTATATATCCACCAGTAAAATTGGAAAATTTGCCAACTGATTCCATCAGTAAGTAAATGAGGTAACACAAATCCCACTAAAGTTGTTACAATTGAAACATATGTATCTTGATTTATTAAAGACTTTCCTGGGGAAAAAAGAAACAAATGCACAGGAAACTGTAAAGCTGGCCACATTCAATTCACATGTTCACACCTGATCAATAGTCTAAATTTAGTGAGATGATTATCCCTCACAGTTGCAAACTGATATGCTCAAATGTCAGACTTGCAGGCTCAGGCCACTTCAAGGGGAATGCAGAGGTCCTTGGATTCACACTCAACTAGCTTGTTCTGTGCTATGCATGCTCTTAATGTAGCCATTAGATAAAGTCATTAGAGTGTGTGCCACGACAGGTGGCTCATTATTTGGTGATTATATAGAGATGATTCCTTTAAAGTTACCTAAAATTTCATATTCTATTAAGCTGTGATTTATAGTCTGGTAACTTTATTGAATGCTTTGCCACATTGTGAGGGGAAGTGCAAGTATGCTGATGTCTGGTGGTTGCCTTACCCCCTCACCTTTGACCTTCATAGGCAGTCTCTAAATGCACCACCACAGTGCCAGGAGACACCCAAAGCATGATATATGACCTAGGTGCTGACTCTGACTCTATATCAACAGCAATGCTTTTCATGATACCATGCAAACAAACTCTAAAAGGAGAAAAAAGGATGAACCCACATTTCTGGAAAGTCACATACTGCCTGCGGGCCCGGACTCATGAAATATGACTAGAATTTATGATCAACAGAAGTTGGATTTTGACACTGCGTTTGAGCTGTTCTGAGGAAGTGAGTAACAGTCTGTCCGGCAGATTTCAGTGAGTGTAGATTTACTGTTTTTCTTCTGCCAGGAAGAATGAAGAAGATAGATAATAGCATTATGTGGATGAAGGAGTTTGATGTCTCACGTCCTCAGGTTTGATAAATCTCTCACAGGCTGTTGCTGCACATTGGCAGATTAGTTCCTTATTAGTCCTTCATACTCAACAGTCATTCCTTTCACATTTGACCTGTTGTACCATTCAAAAATTCACCATTCTGCCCATAGAAACAGTTCCAGTAAGGATACTGGCCTCAGCAGCTGGCAGCTGACAGGCCATAAATACTATACCAGCTGAGCCTCATGTCTGTTTGGTTCCCTTATTTACCCCTGTGTGTGTTTACATGACTCTGGGAACATATTAGCCTCTCAGTTTACATGGGATAGTTTTCCAGACTGCTGCATAGCACCAGGGTCACTAAACCTGGAATATTTAGACAGATTCTCAGGGTCTAATTACAGAGAATTAATCCTGTGATGACAGGCTTACACCAGTAGAGGACAGCACATGTTAACCACTAACCACCATCCAGACTCAGTAAAGGTGTTTGGAATGTTCAATCAATCAATATCCTTTATTTAACCAGGTAATACCACTAATTGAGATTTATAACCTCTTTTCCAAGAGTGACCAGGTAAAGGCAGGCAGTAGAGAAGCAGAATGTTTACACCAAACACACGAGACACAAATAAAATACAGTCACATACTACAGGAAAACAAGAGTGGCATTACATGATTACACAGTGCAATCACAAGATCCAATTAAGCGTATTTCTCTGTCTTTTATAGTTGTCTTAAATTCCCCCAGAGCTACGAGATATGTCAATTTCAAGTCCTTCTGCACGTTGTTTCAGGTAGACAGGGCAGAAAACTCTAACCCTGGGGACCTGCATCTGTATGATATCCTGAGAATGCAGGCCATATCGGCTGAGGTTTCTACATGTGTAAATGCAAATGTAGGCTGAAGTCTAAGAATAGATTTATAAATAAAAGTCAGCCAGTGAGAGAGTCTACGGATATACAATGATGGACAATATGCGACTTCATATAAGGAACAGTGATGTACACGATAGCTGCATCTGGTAATAATACGCAAAGCACAGTGCTATACAGCATCCAATTTCTTTAAAAACTGATCAGGAGTGTTCATAAAAAGCAGGTCTCCATAGTCCAAAAAGGGCAAAAAAGTTGTGGTGATCAAATGTTTTCTGACTTGCAAAGAAAAACATGATTTATTTCTAAAAAAGAAACCCAATTTCATTTTCATCGTAGAAAGAAGTTTATGGAGGTGAAGTTTTAAGGACAGGTTCTCATCACTTAGAATGCCCAAGTATTTATAAGATGTGACCATTACAATTTCAACCCCATGAACAGTTGACATATCTAGGAAGGTAGGATGAAAGCTGGAAAGGAATATTGAGCTCTCTCTCTCTTGGCTCTTACACCATGAGTGTGTGTGTGTGTGTGTGTGTATGTGTGTACTCTTGTATCAATGACATTATGAGACCCCACCTTCAAACGTCCACTTCCAGACATTTTATAGTATGTAAAAAGGCCTGCTAGGCCTATGATGTATATGCCTATGTAAAAGTTTACAAAAAAGAAGGCTGGAAACACATCTACTTTTTCCCCCTCATTAAAAGTGAAGTCAGTAACCTTCTTTGAATTTCTTTTCATATTTGCTGAAACTGCCACTATATCCTGACAGCACAATAAGACAAATGATCTGTGAAAAAGTCATATAAGCTATCTCTACCTCCACCTTCTGCTCCCTGTCTGGTCCCAGCCCTCTCTGTGCGCTCCTTATGGCATCTGTTAGTTTCCACCGGGCCGACCAACAACAACCAGTCTCTGACTCAGTGTCAATGACTGCTCGTGAACTCCAATCAAACTGTGAAACTAGGCAGCGCTCATCAAATATAAGTCAAGAGTCTATTACTGCTTTGCCTATTTCCCTCATAAAGTGTTTTCAGAAACTTATTTTAGAGTACCACTTATCCATAAAATAAAAAAGTTAGTGTCTAAGTTGAGTCAAAACCAAGCACCACCCGCCGGCTAACCAGCTGGACAAACTTTCTCAATCAATCTAGGAGACAGGGAGCAGAAGGCGGAGGTAGAGCAACATGACTTTTTCATAGATCGTTGATTGTGCTGTCAGGATATAGTGACAGTTTCAGCATGAAAAAGTAAATTCTGGATCTCACGCCCTTCCAACGACCGCTGCTAGCGCTTGGTTGACCGGTGAAACAGCAGTGTGCAACTGATGGCTATAAGCATGGGAGAGATTCAGCCATACACGCTGGGTTCAGACAGGAGGCAGAAGTGCCAGGTAGCGCTTCCTTTCGGCACCCATGTTAACCATTTGGGCTGTTCAAAATGGTTAATGGTTAATGGTTAATGGCGCTATTTGCAGCAATGGTTTCATGCTGTCTAAACCCAACTGGCAATGGCTGACACTGCAACAATGATGATGTGTTTTTCTCTCTCTGTACTGACATGTCCGCTCTGCCCTGGAGGTTTCAGGTTGCTTTTACATATTAGACGGCAGTTGGCTTTGGAATCATGGCATACCAAATCAAGCTTCTCTGGGAAACGTTGAAATTGCAGATCTCGGAGCCGTGCACAGAATTTCCCCTTTCAGGCATTTGAAAACAACAAACTTTGCACATACATAAGTCAGTATTGTCAAGTCAGAAATTTTAAGGGAAATAACCTTCAGAAAATACATTTTGACTGCAGAGGAATTTATTAATTAGAATTAGGCTCACGTTAAACTTAGGTTAAAGGTCGGGTATAGGCCATATGGTTCATTGGGTCAAGGCAGGATAAGCCTCTAGGATGAGTGTGAGCCAATACACAAATACCACACACAAGTCTGTCTGTGTGTGTGGGTGGAAAGGTGGCTGAATTGTACAGCATGCACACAACACTGGACCTATTTTGACTCTTTCTCTTTCTCTTCTTTTCTTTTTTATCGTAACTATAATTCCCCATAGTTTCATTCATTAAGCATAGTGTCAATCAACAGGGGAAAAAAAATATGAGCCAACTTAGTCTAAGGCTACATTTAATATGTTTTGCCTGGTCAAAAAAGCATAAAAAAATTCAAACTTCAATAAAAAACAACATCATACTTGCTTCTTAGTTTTCTAAAATATAATCATGCAAGTATTTACTATGATGGTAAATATACATTGTTTTCTATTTCTAGACTATTGAGTAATTAATTCCAATGAATTGCTGATGTAACCAACATATTGTTTTTGGTCAGAGCACAGCAGGTGAGCTGAACATGCAGACATTGAGTATTTGTCTCTGATATGATAATAAATGGAAGGTTTAAACAGGGCAGTTCCTTAAAAGAAAATCCCGTTCCAACTATGATTTAAAGAGTTTATTATTATATTAGGAATTACAGACCTATAAAATACAGTGTAACCAAACACTCTATTGCTCCCCTGATTTAAAAAGGCATTTGTGAGTCAAGTAACTCCAGCAAGTCAAGTGGATGGCAAATTAAATAATGTTAGTTCATTATTCATTTAAGATATACCCCTAGTGGCTACTTAACACGTGTCCCCTGATGCGCGCCTATCCAGAGGTGCTAGAGGTCCACATATCATCCTCGGAATGATTGATCTGTATCCAATGGCAAACGGAAGAACTTAATAGCCCAATTTCCTCCTGTGTTTTCTTTCTCTTCTTCCTGTTTCTCTCGATCACCCCTCTGCTAACATACCTGCCCAAAAATGCCACCTGTCCTCCCCCGAATGGCCTTCACCCTGCCCCTGTCTCCTCACTACTCTCCTCTGCCCTGCCCTGCCCTGCCCTGCCCTCCCTCCCTCTTCTTACCTATAGATGATACAGAATCTCCATGCTCCGATTTCACCCTCTCATCATGACATCCATTAAAGTGGCGCTGGGCCCTGGGCCCCCGTTGGCTCGACAGCACATTAGCACTCGGCCCATTGAACGCCAACAAGGACCGGCTCTGAATTATTGATACCAACACAACTAATGAGGAAACCCTATCTCAGCTCTTTTGCTGACACACACACACACACACACACACACACACACACACACACACACACACACACACACACACACACACACACACACACACACACACACACACACACACACACACACACACACACACACACACAAACACAATGCTCATGGAAGGACTTGCACGCATAGCTGTATTGATGATAACCCTTGTTCCAGCTGCTAGTGTCCCATTTTCAAAAACTAATATTCTCAGCGCTCAGTCCATTTCCTGCAGACTCTATGTGTGTTTGCACGTTTGATCCAAAGGGCCACAGGCTCAAATTCCTTTTCTAATCTATGTGTTTGTCTTCTTTTTGCACTATAAAATGTTCGCTCCACATCTGTGAGCTCATTATTGTATGAGTATAACTGCATATTTTTATGGCTTCGTGCAGTGGTGACCTTGGTGGTGGTTGTGAAAATGGGGGTGAGGATTTTTCGTGCACCTTCGTTAAGAGCTGCCACATGTTCCGTAACACCAGCAGCTTTTAAGACAGTGTATTGGTGTGGGTGTTTGCAGCCCCTAAATCAACCAATGTTTACATACAATGGCTTAAATGTGTGCAGTGGAGCTGTGTGCAGAGAGGTGAGGTGTCAGCCAGCCTCCTTAGTATTCACTCCAGCACCCTGTGACTCACTGCCTCAGCCTGAGATTGTGAGAAGGCAGGCGGGGGGAGTAGAGATAGAAAAGGGAAAGAGAAAGAGAGAGCAGGACAAGACAAGAGGAGGCACTATGAACATCAGGCAGCATTTTCTGTCGCCCCAGGCTCACGTGTTTGCATCTGTGTGTTTGCAAGCATACCCGCCCAAGGGGATTAATTTTTTGACAGCTTTGTTGAGCCTTCTCTTTAAGCACTGAGCTTCTCAATGACATTGTGGCTGTGTGATTTTCAAAAGTCTCTCTCTGGCTATCTTCACAGGAGAACTGCAGAAAGAGAGAAAGTAGTGCTTGGACATGACAGCAGACGCTGTTTGAGTGGTTTTGTGGTGTGGAGGAAGTGGACCATAAGAAGCTGGCTGTGAAGCTCCTCTTCAATTAGTGGCTGCATTGCTATGGTCCACAGTTTAATTCTCTGCAGCCCTTTCTCCTGTGTCCGATTCTATCTGTCTTTGTCTCTGCTGTGTTCCATCCTCCCGGTCGTCTCTTCTTGTCACCCCACGTCTCTTCATCCCTCTGTCAGTTTGTATTTAGTTTAATCTCTACCCCTCCTTCTTCTGCTTCCTCCGCTCTGTCGCTTTCCATTTCATCTCTCCTTTTTGCTTGCTACCCCCTCCACTCCACTCCCAGTCTAAATTCCATCCCTTTGACGAAAACACAGTGGTTGATAAAATGTTTAACCTTGCCTAGGCAGGTTAAGAGATCGAAGGAGAAAAAAAAGGAGAAGGACAGAGCTACAGAGATAAAAGGTTAATCCTTTAACAAGTCCTCATACACGTGGAGTCAAAGGACAGAGAGAGGAGGTTAAACAGCAAACACAATAAACAGATGTGACAATCAAGCTCTCTGTCAGGGGAGAGATGGGTGAGACAAATATGGCAAATGAAAGGGAGAAACAGTGATTGGGGGGGACGGCATTTTCAGTCAAGCGCCGTCTCTCCTTCATGACTTCCACTCTGCATGATGACAAGTGTCTGCTACTGTTTCTATTGGTCGAGGCTGCCACCAATCGGAGCGGAGGCATGTAAGGTGCCTTTAGGTTATACCCAACCCCAAAAACAAGAAAGCAGTGAGAGAGAGAGAAAGCCAAAGTGGGAAGGGGAGTGTGTGTGTGTTTTACTGAGAGAGACCAAAGCGACGTTGACTTTACGGTGCATTGAATTCCTTCCCTCTGAAGCTCCCTGTGAAATGATACAGTTAAGAAGAAATTGCTTATCAGCTGTTTGTTGGAGACCACTGCAATTCCTCCTGCTGTGGGGAAGAAGATCTTGGCTCTGTACCCTTTCCCTGTGATTGGCTGTCACACTTTAGGCTCCCCCTCCTCTCTCTGACTCCCCTCTTCTCTCTCTCTCTCTCTCTCTCTCTCTCTCTCTCCCTCTCTCTCTGCTACCAACCCCCTCCATACTGCCTGTCTTACCTGAGCCACAACTGCAGAAACGCTGGACCCCCCTCCTACACACTCTCACGCTTGCTCTCTCTCTCTCTCTCTCTCTCTCTCTCTCTCTCTCTCTCTCTCTCCCTCTCTCTCTCATACACACACTCAGCTTTTCACCTGGAGAGGGCAGGCGCAAGGGACGGCATGTGCAGCAGCAGCAGTCTCTCCCCACATCTAGCGCTGCCTCTCTGAGTTGCCCCTTTCTGGAGAGTGGAGAGGAACTCTGAAAAGAGATTTTGGAGCCATTGTCCCCTTGGCAAAAAAGCAGGCGAGACGGGGGGCAGTAAGGGAGCACTTGTCAAGCCAGGGACACCAAAGGCAACACACACATCATGATTTTGGGTGAGTTGTCGCTTTTTCGTGCAAGGGATTTTTTTTTTTTTTGGAGAGGTCAGTCATGTTGTTGGATCACTAATCCCTACTTAAACTTGGCCACCAGCAGCTCTTTATTAATAGTGTGCTGGGCTCGGTTTCCATTCCACACAGACATCTGTCAATACTGAGCACCGGGATGAACCTTTAAATCATGGTTAGTGCCTGTAATTACGATAATAGTGTGCCATTAATGTGACAGGTGCAAGTGATGACAGGGAAGGTCAAAGTGTTTGGAGCTGGACTGTATCATTGTGGACTGTTTGGTCACATGACCAGGCTCCACCATTCTCATGTCCTGCCAGAAGAGATGAAGTGACAAACCTGGTGTCATACCAACCTACTGATAACTGATTAAATGCACATTTATACAAACACATACACATTTGTAACATTTGCTTCTACCTAACCTATCTATATAACCCTGCTAACCAATGATGAGCAAACAGGTCATCACATAAAATGCCATTTTTCAAAGGAAAACATAAAAGATTCAACACTCAGCTTGCAGCACAGTGTAGCTTTTAGTTATTATACAAGGATGTTCTGTTCTGAGTCAGCCAGCACTTTCTTCTTTAGTATTCTGGTCTCATAGTGGCCATGTTTGAGAAAGGGGATTCTGTGTGGTCTCTGTGCTCCACATAGTCAGTTTGTACATTCATGCAGAGGATGGGAGCTTGCCACTGTAAGTCCAGCGATATGACTGATCCTGGGTCTGCTGCTGTGTGGATACAATAGGAAGAACGTGTATGTGCATATTTTTATAAGCAAGGCAGCGCGTGTCAGCTTGTGAAAGTGTTCTAGACTCTTCTAATTTGCCTATGTCTGTGACTGTGTGAGCTTATTTTGTGTGTATTTGTTAAAGTGTGTGTGTGTTGCTATGTTCTCTGCGGAGAAGCCACTTTGTGTTAACGCATGCCTGGACTGATTCAGGCGCAGCTCTGCTCCTCTACTCTCCCGGCAGGCATGTTTTTCAAGCAGACATCTCTAATGATTATAGGGAGTCATGTAGTCTGAGGTGTGCAAGTTTGAAGTGTGCACTTTGAAGGATTCCCGTGAGCTAACGGCTTCAGAGCAAGTCAGTAAAGTTCACGTCTATGAGAACTTCTCACTTTAAAGTTTTCTTTCATTTGTTTTTTGCCACATTTCCAATTTCTGCCGCTGTTCAAAAGGGAACAATAACCTTACTTGAGACTCATTTAATAGTTAGACAAGCACCGTCATGATCAGGTTGCAGGTGGTAGCAGCTCCCGTAAATGATATTTGGCCAGGACGTGCTCTCAACCACAGCTGTCTCGCGATAACAGTAGGAAGACTTGCTTATGAGCATGATGGTTTGAGCTGAGGGTACTTATTACAGTGCGTCTATTTTAACTGTTAAGCACTTTGCGGTGAGAGTAATAAAACATGGAATGTGACTTCTGAACAGCAATTCCGCTTTTGCAGGAACACTGAATACTGTCACTATCAGCTCACAGCATGTGTGGTTGGTTTTCTTTTTCTTTCTTTTTATTTTTTTTCTTAATAGTGTTTAAACAGTGATAGTGTACTGTAGCTTGGATATACCCAGTCTATGTTTTGCATCACATCTAATGGTCCATAACATCCTCCTTCACACTTGTCAAAAAAGCAGACCTAGACTGCTCCTCATTAAGTTGTCACTCAGATAGGTATCTTTCATTATTTCTGCCTGAACATTGAGATTCTTCAGTGCCTAACATTCTCCTCCATTTGGGTGATGATGTGGCTGCTGAGCGATTTGACATTTCTGGCTTTCCTCCTTTGAAAAGGGTAATGTCATTGTAATGACCTTTGCAATTTTTGACGCTGGCTGATCTGGACCTCCAATCAGAAAATTTCATGATTCAGCTCATTGATATAAATCTGCAAGGATGTGATAACATATTTCCGAGACATGGCAATATATATATAATTAAAAAAAAATTGAATATAAAATGTGATATGTGCATAGTGTGAGTACACCTGTGTAAACCACATCACCACATTACCAGCTGTGTCTGTATGACTATTAGTCTAATCCTGTCCTTTGTTTTGGATGACCTTGAGCAAACAACCTTTCCCAGTGCGGCTCTGGTATTGACGTTTTATTCACAAGTCGGTGATAACTGGCAATCCGGGCCCCTGGCAGAGGTCTTTGGCCGCTGTGATAGCGATGACAGTCCTGATGCTGATAATGGCAATGGATGTGTGGTTTTTCTGTACAGCGAGCGCTATACAAAGCCGCGGGCAGCCAGCTTAGCTCTCTTCCTAGCTGACATGGGCTCTGCACCAAGTTAGGGGTATGGGGCTGCTGCTGATGCTGTGTTTGTTTGTGTATTAAAACGTATTTGTGTGGGTGGGTGTGTTATCAGGAGAAAACAGTCAAGCAGTAAGAGAACAATGACAAGCTAATAGAGAACATGATCACCGGGCTCCCATTGATGTAGAGCCTCTCGGTGGTGTCATTGTGAACAGCCGCCATGTTGTCTAAAAAAATCCTCCTACGCTTTCAACTCGCCTGGAGGGAGCTCCTGATGTGGAATCCGCTTTTAGATAAGTGCCTATATCACGTTCTCACCCAAAATGCTGCATGGTGACTCTCTGACAAGCATTCCTGGGACTTTCCACTTTGCTAGCTTCTTCTCAAAGTTGTTTTAGGGGGAGCCTCAGTCATGATCAGTTCATGTTTGGATGTTGTTGCATGTCTCATCTGTCTTGTCTGTTTGAGTCAGAGATGACCTCCTGAGTTTGGGGCTGTGCAGTCTATCTGTCTCTTTGTCTTTGTGTTTGTGTGCCTACTCTGGCCTCATCTGTCTTCATAAAATCTGTCCCTCTCTGTTGACCTGTCTGCATAGCTATTGCTCATTCCATTCACTCAGCTCTACGACCCCCCCCCCCTCCCCCTAACAGCCAGCGCACACTCACCTGGTTACACAGGTCAGCTCAAAAGAGACACCAGGGAACGCGTCTTTGAGCACATCAGCAGTCCCCCCCCCCCCATCTTCTCCATGACAGCTCTGCTCTCTGTGTTTTTGTCAAAGTGACACAGTAATTATAACTCCTTAACGATGCAGATATTTGGTATGCATGGCACAGTTTGTTCTGTTAGTCTTTTTCGGATATCCAAGATGTAACTCGAACACTTTTGTGCAGCAGGAACTTGAGAATTCTGCAGTTAAACATGCTAAACAAACTGTGCATGGCTTTTTAATGTTTTGGCATTACTTACATATAAACATCATGACCTGTGATGCTAAATCTGGCTGAATCAATCTAGTTTTAGTTCAAACTGAATATGCGTTCAGTACTTTTTTTCTAGCAACGGGGCCAGTGGATACGAATTTCACAGTGTTGTTTTGCAGAATATCAGGTTTCCATTCAATATTCTTTTCTATGTGACATAGTGCAGTGTGATGAGACAGTTCACCGCACTTTATCCAGTGCACCTTTCAATAGCTCCTCTATATGGCACGACACTCACTAAGAAAGACTTATTCCCATAATCATAATCAATATAGGCCACATATCTCAGGAGTGACCTAGGATGCAAGATTAATGTGACACTCACCTGAAGGTAGACTGCACTATGTGTGTGTGTGAGAGATGATGTGTATCTTTGTATATGGATGGGTAGAAGTAGTGGCAGCATGCTTTCTCTTCTCTCTAAGACGTTTTTTAATGAACAGCGGACAATGAATCAAGTGCAGACATTGTTCAAACTTGCCCTTTCACACATGTAGCACACAACAGGAGGTTGTTTGTGTCATTCTCACCTATTGAAAATATTCCATTTGGTTTAGGTGAAGGATGGCGCCTTTTTAGAGCGTGTGGGGGGCAGGACATAACACGGTTTACACACACACACACACAAACACATACACATACTCCATTGCTGTAAATTCCCCGGACATTGAGCTGCTCTATTTATACATGGGCTCAATCGTACAATACAAAGACTTTGTACTAGGGAGCTGGCTAGGTAAAGTTCGGACATTTGCGTTCTCACATACGGCTCTGAGTTCAGGGCTAGAGTGCATGTGTGAAATGTGTGTAAAGGGTAAGTTTTCCTCACTTCTGGTTTGTGGAGAGGACTCCTCAGTTATAAAACCATTATAACAGGTCTATTTCCTTCTTTTCCTCCATCCTTTGCTCTTCTCTATTGCTCCATTTGTTTATGCTGGAGTGACTGTGTGTCAGCTGGTTGTCAATACTGTCTGTAAGAGACTCTAATGAATAGGCCTGTTATTGGACTGGTGGGAAGGCAACCCATTGTGTCTGTGAGTGCATCTGTGTGTGTGTGTGTGTGTGTGTGTGTGTGTGTGTGTGTGTGTGTGTGTGTGTGTGTGTGTGTGTGTGTGTGTGTGTGTGTGTTTAGCCCATAAGTGTGTACAACACTGCAGAGCAGAGGGAGGTGGAGGTGTCTGTTCTGCTCTGACTCCCACTACTTCATTGGCCTCACTGCAGCACCCTCTGTCAAAGACCATTCACTAAAATTAAAGGCCAGAACGGATGCATGGTTTCATTCTGTGAATTAAAGTGACAAGGTCTTTTCTTACTCAAAACACACACTGAATGTAAACATGATGCAGCATTCGCATACACTTGAATAAAATGTACAGTTTTACACAAAACACACCAGTGCTGGCACCTGCCACCTGCCACCACCAGTAGCCTGATTATGTTGCTCTGTGAAGCACAAAAATGCACCTGTGCGTGATTATGGTGTTACATTAGTGCATTCACCAAGGCAGCCTGGCTGACTACTTACTGGGAATCCTGGGGCTACAAGACACCTGGGAGTTGAAGCCTGGAAAATGTTTGTATGCTTCAACAGTCACTCTGATCACAAAGTGGAAAGAGGCACAGAGGATTCTTCACACTGCAGCTCTCTAGTGTTGCAAAGAGGCACTGTTTCCTTCATCACGTTGAACATTTATTGCCATCAACTTTCTCGATGCCTTTGCAATACTTACACTTTATGTCTGATGTATCTTATTAAGATTTCTATTGTCTATTGCCTTTTGTTTTGTTAATGTTTGTGTACTGTGGCATTGTTTTCTAGAATTTCCTATGCATTTAGATCTTGGGAACGACAAATGAGTTTAACTCTAATTCCCATGTGTACTTTCATGATATACAGTAGCTCAGGTGCACTCTTTTCTACACAATTGTTAGATTACATTCTTTCCTTCTATTCTTCTTCTCACTATAACAGAAAGGCTCTTTAGAGAGTTAGGCAGTGCAGTGGCATAGCTGTGTAAAAAGGCTGGGTTTAAACTATCTTATTTTATACTAAAATATCGCTCAAATACTGACTAAAATATAGACCTGAGAACAACCATTTTGGACATAATCAGGTATAGAATTAGATGCTTTACAGGTGCAGGTGCACTGTGGACAGTTACATTTACTTTTAAATGCAACAATCTGCTGGTGCAGGGCTTAGACTAGATCAGACTTGATATAAAAATATAAGAGGTCTATGTTCATTCAATGTTCAGTCCAGCCCTTTTGTTTTTTTCTTTCCTTCTCATCAAATGTGACGATTCAAACTGTTTTATTGATCAACTCACATGATAATTCAGCCACAGCGTTGGATGGTGCATGAATATAATTTCCCTAACAGAAGCATACAAAGGTTGAGCAAAGCTAACGTTTGCCATCGATAGATGTTGTATTAAACATGCCTGCTCTATTTCTGTGTGCTCAGAAGAGAAGAGGGCTTGATAAGGAGGGGGGGGGGGAGAGAGAGAGAGAGAGAGAGAGAGAGAGAGAGAGAGAGAGAGAGAGAGAGAGAGAGAGGGAGAAGAAGTGAAGTGAAAAGAAGACAGATAAAATGTGAAAATTGTCCTCATGAAAGAGAATTAGCTCCATCCAGCTCTGGAGAGGAGAGGAAATTCCTCTGAGTGCTGTTGAGATAGGGTTTCACACAAAGACCAAAAGAGAAATCAATTCTCCTTGAGATGCAGCAAGGTCAATTCATAGGGGCATGGCTAGAGAGGAGGAGGGGGAGGAGAAGGAAGTTGAAGAAGCAACCTAAATGGGGAATGGAATGAATGGGGGAGCAGGATTGAGCAAGCAGTGTAGGAAAGAGACTTAACGGAGCATTGAAAGGATAAAGGCAGAGAGGAAATGAGCAAACAGCGAGAAAGACTTGATACGGGTTGGGGTGACGATCTTTCGGTTAAAGCTGGTCTACGGGGACGTATAGATGCTTCCTTCCAACAGCAGCGCATTGAGCTGTAGTCTCTCTGTATCATCTGACTCATACAAAGGGGAAATGCGAGCAATATATCTGACACACTGTTGGGAATGTCACCCTACAGCCCTGCATGAACTTTACTTATTGCCGCAAGGACATCTAACATCTAACTCTGTGACCTCATCCATCCAAACAGCTCTCACCTCACTACAACAGGGTTAGCCAGGCACACAGACTGAATGAATAGCACTAGCTTTGCTTCCAAGAAGCCTTGAGCAAGCTTTTAATCCTTAATGTTACATGAACAGCTCAAAATAGCCTAAATTCCCACTCCTAATTCCTTCCCCCCTGCCAACTAAATTTGTTCCAATGTGTTTTAAATGTTGTATATAGTGACTGATGGGATGCAGAAACGCTTGGTTATAAAAGGTGGTAGTAGGTTGAGCTCAGACCTGCCCTCTTTGGCATCCTGCCCGTTGACAGCGACTGTAGCTATACAGCTAGCAGAAGGGCTCTTTTGAGAAATTGTAGTTGGATAAGAGCCGGGGAAGCTTCACTAGCAGGTTGTTATGGCGTCTGCGTGGTGAAGGGCTTAGTGAAGGCGCCTGGTATGCACACCTGTCTCCATACAAGTTCTTCCCTGAACAAGCGGCCCTACCCCTCAGAAAGAGAGAGATAGAGAGATAGAGAGAGAGAGAGAGAGAGAGAGAGAGAGAGAGAGAGAGAGAGAGAGAGAGAGAGAGAGAGAGAGAAAGAGAGAGAGAGAGAGAGAGAGAGAGAGAGAGAGAGAGAGAGAGAGAGAGAGAGAGAGAGAGAAGGAAGAGAAGGGACTCTGCCAGAACTTGCACCACAGCTCCCTGGCTGCACCTGCCTGGGGGGAGTGGGGGGAGGAGAAAGGGAGGATCAGGAGGGTGAGGTGCCAGAGGTGCAGATTAGAAGGCTGTAAGGGACACAGGGGTAATGTGGTTTCTGAGGTCATCCATTTACAGTGTGCTTCTATGTTTGTTTGTATCTCGTTGTTTGTGTTTGTCACATGCTATGTTTCAGGCTTTTGGGTTCCTTCAAGGTCAGTTCTGACCAAACGCCAACCTCAAGGGCTGAAAAATAAAGTCAACACAGAAATGTTAAAATATTGCATTTCCTCAAATGGCCACTTGAGGTTCGCTTCAAAAGTGAGTTGATCCCCATAGACCCCCATGTTAAAATGTTGAACTCAACAGAGGAATTCACATGTTTCCAGTCTGATATGATATACAGTTTGGATCTCTACAGCTATTTTCACTATTCCTGACAACCGTGCAGGGGTGAGTTTTTATATAACTCACACATTTAACTTATATAAAAGTTAAACACAATTAAAGGCATGTCACTTTGAGTGACAGTTGGGTGCTGTCACAAGTGGCTAGCATAGATCGCAGGTCTCATCCAGCTCGCCTCAGCTACAACCTAGCTTCGTGAGACCATCCTGATCTCACAAGCTCCATTTTATTTTACTTGCAGATCCATCTGGTAAAAAATTTGGAGCCATTTGCCATGCACATGTTCAATCAGCGTTGGTTTTGAGGCAGATTTAAGTGTGACAAAATGAGAAGCAACTGTTCAGTTTAAAAAACATGGCGGATTCAGCGGATGAGATGAGGGCAGCTATCGAGCAAGCCTCCCACTTTTTTCTCTTGGATCCGTCTTTTGGAATATGGACGGAACCTGAAATTGTGCCTTTTATCCGTACATTTGCGTTACATAAATGGCAAATATCCTTTACCCACATGTTGTTTACTTTCTGAGCTTTGCCTCGTCACACTCTTCGTCGATCTGATCGGATACAGAACATGCAAATCATGCAAATCAATACATCTGGCGGAGTCAGGTTGGAATTAACTGGGAGTTTCGACCCAGTCATGCACTGCTAAGATGGCGACGGCCAAAGCCATCCACATTGAGCTTTAAAATGAGACTACATTTGTGTTTTATACAGACTATGGTTCTTACGTACATTTAGCAGAGTGATTTTGTGTGTTATATGAAGCTCCAATTGTAGAGACTGTAGCCTTGACTGAATTTGCATTCCCTCGCTGTCAGTGTCTCCTAATGCAGTAGCACTCTGTATATAAGGATACGCGGATGGATGGACTCCCGCTTTAACATAGCACTCAGTTAACACTGAAACTCAGACAGTGGCTGGTAATGTAGTTTAAAAGAGCACTGATGAAATGAAACAAATGGCAAGCAGAGAGGAAGAATGGAAACAAGCATTTCCATAAAATTAGCATAGTCAGGATCGGTGCAATTGGCCCGATGAGACAGGAATAACATCGTAAACATAAGCGGCTTCACATTGCATTCTTCACATCTGAATAATGTCGGTTAATGTTTGGGATTGTAATTGGATTGCTTATTAAAGTAGCATCAGGGGTATGACAGTGTGCCAGAGCACAGCAGTAGCCGGCCCGTATACATTAAAGAAGCAGTATTTCTGCCTCCATCCTAAATTTTCTCATTTGTACCTGTGATGGCTTGCGTAAATGTGAGAGATTGTATTTACAGTTGCACTGAAGATGTTTTTTGTCTCTGTGCTGGGCCAATAATCACCAGCCAGCCACCGCCACAAATCTTCATTACAGGATTAGCCGGCAGGGAGACAGCTTGTGTTCTTTTGCTTTTATTGGTGGCCCTGTGTCCAGTGCTTTCAGCCTCAGCTTCTCCTTCCCCTTCCTGTCTCCTCTGCTTAAACCTGTGAATATAGCCGCATGCTCCCCTAAGAATCACACACTCACACCACATGCACACCTATACTCATTTTCGTTGTCTAGAAAGTATTTACCCTCCTCTGTCTATCTTCATTCTATCTCTGTTGTCTC